>NC_091465.1:45284960-45591934 GCF_027789765.1 Dendropsophus ebraccatus
ACCGCCCCAGAGAGAGGACTTACAACCGACACTCATTGCTTTATTTAACCAAATTCTTGAGGCTCCCCCAGGTCACGTGGTGAAAATGGATAGAGCTCACAGGGGTCTCAGACCCAGAGAGGCCAATGCCCAACCGAGAGACATAATCTGCTGCATAACTGACTATACACTCAAGGAAGCCATAATGCGAGCAGCGAGGAATCAGAGGGCCATTGATTTCGCAGGGGACCAAGTCCAACTCCTACCGGACCTCTCCTGGGTTACACTGCAACGCCGTCGGCTGCTGCGCCCCCTCCTGCGCACCCTACAGGACGCTTGCATCCCGTACCGTTGGGGCTTCCCCTTTAGTCTGAATGTGCGCCATAATGGGGTGTCTGCAATACTCCGCAATGCAGCTGATCTACCCCGATTCTGCGAGACACTTGAGATCCCGACCCCGCATCTCCCCAACTGGGAACTCCTGCCTGCCAGACCACCCCCACCTCCGGTGTGGGAAAGGATGGGAGCCCGACGCAAGCGGAATACTCACCCATCTTCCCCACCAGGGAATAGACCCCCCCGGAGACACCCGAGACTGTGAACTTTTGTTATGGCCACACTTACCTAGGTCTCCCCCTTTACCTTTGGTGTTGGGCTTCAGGTTCATTATTAGTTAATATTGTTTTACTCTGATTAATGCACCTTTTCATTATGCCATGTTTATCTCTATAGAGTTGGCTGTCCCCCCGGCAGCTGGTTGATTTGTTTGCTTGTTTTCATTTGAACGCACTCCCTCAGAGGCGTCTACTTTGATCCCCACTCTCCTGACGGGGACTTTGTCGCTCCCGTTGGATCCCATTGTAGATGCTTGGAGTGGATAAACTCACCTAAAAGTATAGATTTACAAATTACTGGTGACCCAGTCAGGAACTGTCCTCCCGTAGTTGACAGTTGGTTCCTATTTGGACTGTATATAGTTTCCTGTTACTAACGGTTTGTTTTTTCTTTCTGTTTTTCCTGTCTTTGTCAGTCTTGTCTCCCCCCCCCCTCCCCCCTCCCATCCCCCGAAGGTGCTGCCAAGCGTCTTGTTGGTGGATCCCCAGCTGGTGCTACCGCCTTCTAGCCCTGGGTACAGGGTGCTCCGACCTCTATCTCAGACTCACAGGTGACTACACACTTCCTCTCCCCCGCTGGCTATCATGGTGCGTCTAGTGACTTTCAATGTGAAGGGGTTGAACTCCAACATAAAGAGACGTCTTCTTCTCAGAGAGTTGAAATCCCTTGAAGTGGACATAGCCTTCATCCAGGAGACGCACCATGATAGCTCATGCTCATTCAAATTTGCTCACTTCCAATACCCCACAGTACACACGGCCACCCTAGACAAAAAAAAAAAGAGCGGGTGTGGCCATTATGATCTCAAAGTTCTGCCCTCTGACCGTCTCTCACATAGACTCAGACCCCTCTGGAAGATATGTGATTCTTACTGGCCTTCTGCGGGGTTCCCCAATACGTCTCTGTAATCTTTACTGCCCCAACACAGGCCAGATACCTTTCCTAACGAAGTTGTTTGCTAAAATCTCTAGACTTCAGGCAGATATGATATCCCCGATTGTGTTCATTGGAGGAGACTTTAACGTCCCTCTTTCCCCGGGGACCGACCGTGCTACTCTACGGGCAGTCCCAGCGCCGCAAACTCTACTTCTGCAATCTCAAAAACTCCGACAGCTGATCAGGCGACACGACATCTTTGATCTATGGAGGGTGCAGCATCCTCTTTGATCTATGGAGGGTGCGTGGCAGTACACTTTTTTCTCACACCCCCACGAGACGCATACACGTATTGACTACCTTCTGGGAAATATTCTGGGCTTGCGTCTCACAGCTGAAGCAGATATTGCGGGCATTACGTGGTCAGACCACTCACCTGTCACAATAGACCTCAAAGATACCACCTCTCCACGTCGGGTCTGCCACTGGCGACTCAACGAGCTGTTGGTGAAAAACTTGGCCCAGAGAGATTCCCTTGAGGAATGTATACGTGAATACTTCTCTATAAATGCTGGTAGTGTCTCCTCTCAGGCCATGCTGTGGGAGGCACATAAAGCGGTTTTGAGGGAACATTGTATCTCCATCTCCACTAAAATGAAAAAGGACTCCCAGGCACAAGCCTTAGATCCCGTAGCTCGGCTGCACTCTCTAGAAGAAAAAATGGTTGCCGCCCCCTCCACTTCCCTACTTAAGCAACTAGTAGAAACCCGTACCCGTCTCAAAGACCTAGCGGTCCTAAAAGTAGAAAAACTGCTCACATACACGAAGCACAAATATTACGAGAAGGCGAATCGGGCCCACTCCCTTCTAGCCTCCCAGCTACGAGATGGTACTGCGACATCGACCCCCTTTGCCGTCAAACGTAGAGGCGGCAATCTAACATATGACCCTCCCCAGATAGCGGAGTCTTTTGCTGAATACTATTCTTCCCTTTACTCCCTACCCTCCCAGTGCCCGGGGGACCCTGAGGCCCGTAAGCGACGGTTGCAGGCTTAGCTCTCGGCCTGCCACCTGCCCACTGTGGACGGCGAGAGCCTGGCCGCTATGAATTCGCCTATTTCCATGGATGAACTCACAGAGACCATAAAGGAATTGCCCAATGGAAAGTCTCCAGGTCCTGATGGTCTGCCATACTCCTACTATAAAACGTTCCAGGAAGTACTGGCCCCCCCACCTATTAGAGTTGTATAATTCCTTCCTCCAAGGGACCCCCATACCAACCAGAATGCTAGATTATTACAGTAGTCCCCAAACCTAATAAAGACCCGACTGACTGTAGTAGCTATAGACCGATCTCTTTATTGAACGCTGACTTGAAAATTTTTACTAAGCTACTTGCGAACAGACTGGGGGCCCTCCTGCCGGGTCTGATTGACAAAGACCAAGTTGGCTTTGTCCTGAACCGCCAAGCTGGCGACAATACGAGACGCACAATAGATCTCATAGAGGTACTAAATCGGACCAAGGCCTCTGGCCTACTTCTCAGCTTAGACGCTGAGAAAGCCTTTGACAGGCTAAGCTGGCCCTTCTTGCATGCTACCTTGGAGGCTTTTGGTTTTTCTGGGCCCTTTATGACTGCTATTGCATCTCTCTACTCTAGCCCCACAGCGGAGGTACGGCTCCTACATGCCATGTCTCCCCGAATACGGATACATAACGGGACCCGGCAGGGATGCCCTCTCTCCCCCTTATTATTTCTTTTATGTATCGAACCCCTAGCGGCCCAAATCAGACTCAACCAAGACATCCAGGGTGTCCTCGTGAGAGATAAAGAATTCAAACTATCCTTGTTCGCAGACGACATCCTACTGACGTTGCGTAATCCCCACACGTCCCTCCCGAACCTGCACCGAACCCTGGAGGAGTATGGCAGACTATCTGGCTACAAAATAAACACCACTAAAACAGAGACGCTCCCGATCAACCTTCCTCGCCTGCAGGTAGCGGCCTTGAAGACGACCTTCCCTTATAGGTGGTCGGACTCAACTCTCCGCTATTTGGGAATTAACCTTACGGCCAGGTACTCATCGCTATATGCGGCAAACTTTCCCCCCTTGCTTAGAGAGGTTAACAGTCTATTCGCGAAGTGGGCATCTCTCCCACTGTCACTTATGGGTAGGATAGCGTCTGCCAAAATGTCAGTACTCCCTAAACTCATCTACCTCCTTGAAACCTTACCCATCCCTGTCTCTAAAGCATTTCTTAAGTCTTTCCAAATGGCTATGATGAAATTTATTTGGACGGGGAAGCGCCACCGCATTCCTGTTAAAGTCATGACGACCAAAGTATCTCGTGGAGGTCTGGGCGTTCCTGACTTAAGGAAGTATTACCTGGCAGTACACCTATGAAGAATCCCGTCCTGGACGACCCTATGGGCGTTCTCCAAATGGACTGCTATAGAAAAACTGTGGCTGGCGCCTCACCATCCGAGTATGCTTATCTGGCCTTCCCTTAGTACTATCCCTGATAATGCCCTGTTAGGCTCCATGAGACACACACGGGCAGTCTGGATGGAGGCGACGCAGTCAACCCCCCTCCCCTCTACTCCCTCCCTACTCGAGCCCTTTTTGTACAACCTGCAAATCCAGGGCAGTCTGAATGCTGCCACCATAGCGCCCTGGCTAGCAGCGGGACTGTTTCAGTACACGGACATAGTAGACCCACTTAAACGTACGATCCTCCCCTTCCCGAAACTCAGAGATAAGTTCTCCCTCCCCCCAGAGGCCTTCCCCTTTTGTGAGACTCTATGTGAGACGATCAGAGATCTCTGCGGGACTGCACCCTTTCCCAAACCCTCTGCCTTTGAATACCTTTGTAAAGTGACTAGGAGCACCCGGGGGCTCATTTCAGTGATCTATGACTACTTGGCCCCTCCACCTGACGACCCGGAGGCAGCCCACAGGTATATGACAAAGTGGGAAACGTATTTGGGGAGACCGATCCCATATAATTTATGGCAGATAATATGGTCCCAGGCAGCAAAGTCCTCTACATGTGTCAGCTTTAAGGAGAACCAGTTTAAGATACTTACACATTGGTACCATACACCTGACCTCCTAAGTCGCATCTTTCCACAGACACCCTCCAAGTGCTGGAGGTGTTGTCGGGACAGGGGGGCGCTGTTGCACATTTTTTGGGAATGCCCGCTCCTGACTGCTTACTGGAGGGACGTCTATTCACTAATTAAGGAGGTGCTTTGGGTGGAGATCCCCTTGGACATTGCCAGCTATATGCTAAATGTTCCCCCTAAACACATGCGTAAGCCAAATGCAAAACTGCTTCTACATATACTCACCGCTGCCAAGTGCTCCATCTCAGCCAAATGGAAACAGTCTTATGCGCCTACACGGGCTCAACTAATCCTGAAAGTGAATGAGATCAGGCGAATGGAATACTTGACGGCCTTGAATGCCAATGCCATAGAGAACTTCTCTAAGATATGGGACCTCTGGGATGCTCAGTTTGGGCCCACCGCTAATCCCTAGTGTTTCTTCCCCTACTTGTATGTTTGTGTCTTTGTTACATGTATCATGGTTCTATGTGTTGTTTGTAGTCAGTGAGCCGGGTTGTTGTGCTCACAGTTCTGACTTGATACAGATTGGCACAGATATCACTTCTCCTGATACAATCATCAGCGTTCTCCACATAAGCACCTCTAAGTGTCCCTGTCTGGTTACTAAATCTCAAGGACGTCCTGGAGCTGTTAAATAGAGAAAACTGCAAAGGGCTTCTAGACCTGGAAAACCGCAGGGCTCTGTGGACTGCCACTGTATCCTTGTAGGCTTCAATTGCTATTCTGTGTATGAGATGCCTTGTATCTACGCCATGGCTGTCTTCTATGGTGGTTTGTTATATGTATGTTTTTGAAAAAATTAAAAATTTATATAACTAAACAGTTATATATATATAAAAAAAAGAAATCAGATATCTTCCTTAACCGTCTACATTTGTCCTTTTATTTGGACTACTCCTTGGAAATCCAGAAAACATGTGCTAGATTCACTTAAGTCAAACCCAACCTATGCTAACTACAAGTCTCCTACGCTGTGCTGTAGCCATAAGAAATACCCACTTTTCCAATAATCCGAAAGAAGCTGCTTGCTGGCTGGAAATGCACCATAAACGACAGCGTCAGGAAGGCCCATCCATGAAGAAGACTTTAACTACAGGGAAACAAGTAACTTTTTCTCCTCTTCTCAGTGATGGAAGCTGATTGATGTTCTTAAGCTACAATATAACCTTTTTGCTGTAATGCCTGCAGTTGTCTTCAGTTATCATGTCACTGCAGGACTAGGTGATGCAGCACAGTGTAGATAACCAGCACCTAGTGGTGTGGAAAACCTAAAAAAAAATATCTATGCACAGGATGTTGCTATGGCTGAAATTGCAGACACACAACAACACAAAAAATGCAACAAGCCACAGACCTGCTACAGATATGAAAATCGGTAAAAGCAGCCCCCCAACTGCTAAAAAAAATCTCCATAAAAATAAAGAGGCTCCTGGCATTTGCAAATAGTGTAAACCATCCCAGCACGATAAGGTGGCCTCATGCCCGGGATGGACCCTACACTTTGGCCTCTCCATGGCTAATATAACCCTCTAGATGGCAATCCCCAAACAGAAATATATATGTGCTCATTGCTGTCTGTTAATTCTTTGGTGTGGCCTAGCTAGAATTTGTTTCCAGATCTGCTGTTTTGCCTAAACCATTCCCTCGAATTCCGGAACCATGGCTAATGGTATCAACATTGTCTCATAGTATGTGGGAGGTCTAGGAGAGGCAGATAAGTGATATGCACTGTTTAATATGGTGCGCACATATCAGCCTGTCATCCTGTGTCTGCAGGAAACACATCTCACTAGGGAAAGGGCACACCTATTACAGAGATCATGGCTAGGGTGGAGTAACCACTCATTTCACACACAATACTCCAGAGAGGTCAGTATACTCATTCATAAAAACATATTTAAATACCTAGATGTTAAGGTAGACTCCAAGGTTCAATATACTGTATATATTCTTGTATTGTACTGTAACAGCTGTAGTCGTGGATCCACTGGACCGCCACCAGCGATGGCATAAGCCGCACCAGGGAGCGGAGTCTAAGAGGCCGCTGATCTTCACCAGTGCCCACCGCAAGGTGGGATGGACTTGCTGTGGCAGGCAACCCCCAGGTTGCTACCCCTGGCTTGGCTTGCTAGTGATGATGGACGAGGTATAGCAGGAACAGTAGGCAAGGAGGCAGGCAGGCAACTGGATACACGTGACTGCCGAGGTAGCAGTCGCAAGCGGAAACCGCAGATGGCAGGCAGTAGCGGATTATAATAGGTCGGTTTTGCCTCATAAACTGCATTTTTAATGTCACCCCACAAGCTCTCTATGGGACTGAAGGTAGAGGTTGGGGGGTGACTTGGGATACTGTAGGATGCACATCCCCTCAGCACATGCATATTCAGCTAAACATACAGCTCCTGCAGGCAATTCACGAACACTGATGGCTCACCTAAATTCTGGTGTCTGCAGTATTAACCAGTCGGAGATGGTCGGAGGAATGGCGCCTCAAATTACCCAAGGGGAAAAGAGCAGGGCAAGTGGAACGTTGTCCTCGTATACCTCAGCAAAAGCACAGACAGATAAGGGGACTGATGCCAGTACAGCTGCAAAGCTTGCAGTGTATGCAAGACCCATCTCTGATCAAGGGGGATTGGGTATCCCATTTCTGACACAACCCAATCTCACCAGGTAAGCAAAGGATAGTATATAGAACCAGGGGCGGTCTTGGCATTTCTGGGGCCCCAAGCGAAGTCATAACTGGGGCCCCCCCCAAGCCCCCCCCCCTCTACATGCGCTGCCCCCCCCAGTAGTCCTCTTATAACCCTCCTACCACATACAGAGATTACATATAACCTCAAAACTGCTCTGAACAAAACAGGAAGATATTACCAATGATGCCATAACATAATACTGCCACACCATGACCCCTATCACTACAGACCCTATAGCAGAGTGCAGTTACATCCAGTGACTTACAGGAGGCGTCTTCTCTGATCAGCGTCTTTTACTTCTTTTTCTTTCTCTCTCCATCCAGCCTGGGCCACCTTGAAGTCTTCTCCCGGCTGGGAATCTTCCCTCCAGAATCTGTCAGAGAAATATTTTAGGCTCCAACACATACAGTAGTTAGGTTGCCTCTACATCTATATAGTAGTTACGCCCCTCTGTGCCCCCACAGATTAAAGGTGTCCCTGTGCCCCCACTTAATAATTAGGTATGTTCTGTGCCCCAGTATAGTAGTAAGGCATATAGGCACTTCTGTGCAGTCCCAATGTAATAAAGACCGCTGTGTGCTGCCCCCAGTTATATAGACCCCTTGTGCGCTGCCGAGAGTAGTAAATACCACTTGTGTGCTGCCCCCAGTAGTATAAACCTCTTGTGTGCTGTCCCTAGTGGTATATAGACCCCCTGTGTGCTCCCCCAGTTATACATAGACCTGTGTGATCCCCCAGTTATACATAGCCCCCCTGTGTGCTCCCCCAGTATACTATATAGACCCCCTGTGTGCTGCTCCCAGTCGTATATACCCCGTGTGCTCCCCCCAGTTGAATATACCCCCTGTGTGCTCCCCCCAGTTGTATATACCCACTGTGTGCTCCCCCACTAGTATATAGCCCCCCGTGTGCTGCCCCCAGTTGTATATACCCCCTGTGTGCTGCCCCCAGTTTTATATACCCTGTGTGCTCCCCCACTTGTATATAGCCTCCCTGTGAGCTCCCCCACTTGTATATAGCCCCCCCTGTGTGCTCCCCCCTTAAATAGCCCCCCTGTGAGCTCCTCCACTTGTATATAGCCCCCTGTGAGCTCCCCCACTTGTATATAGCCCCCTGTGGGCTCCCATTTATATAGCCCCCCTGTGCGCTCCCCCCGTTTATATAGCCCCCCGTGCGCTCCCCCACTTGTATAGAGCCCCCCTGTGTGCTCCCCTGTTTATATAGCCCCCCTGTGCGCTCCCCCGTTTATATAGACCCCCACTGTGTGCTCCCCCCATTTATATAGCCCCCCTGCGCGCTCCCCCATTTATCTAGCCCCCCTGTGCGCTCCCCCCATTTATATAGCCCCCTTGTGTGATCCTCCCGTTTTATATAGGCCCCCACTGTGTGCTCTACCTCCTATATAGTATATAACACAAAAAAAACAAAAACATTTTTACTCACCTGGGTCCAGCGTCTCCTCTTCTTTTCTCGTCTCTTCCCTCTTGTGGCTGCGGGAAGTGTTTCCCCTGCGGTCACAAGAGGCTCCTCTCCCGTCATGGCACCGGCGCTCCAGTGACGCCTCGAGCACCGGCACCAGAGACACAGAGCGGCCTCTTGTGACCGCAGGGGAAACACTTCCTGCGGCCACAAGAGTGACTGACAGGGAGGGAGCCAATGGCTCCTGCCCTGTCAGTGCCGCTGCAGCCTGTAACTATGTGCGCTCGTTACGAGCGCACATAGTTAGCTGCAGCGGTCTTGGGCACCAGAGCGGGGCCCCCCTGGATGTCGGGGGCCCCACGCAATTGCGTGGGATGCTTGGTGCCCAAGACCGCTACTGTATAGAACCCACAGTCCTGCAACAATAGTAATGGCATAGCCACGATGTATAGAGGAGAAAGAAGCATCACCAGAACCTACACTCATAGAAGTGTTCCAAGCTGTTACTAAGGGCAGTTTAGCCATAGCATCTCTCCAGCAACAAGGTGGCACACTGCAGTAAGATCTATCATCTATGCACCAAAGCCTACTGAATGTAAATGAGAAAGTGGTGGCTGTGGAAGGGAGACTTGGAAGATGGCTGCTGTAACAAGAGACACTCACAGGTAAGAACAACAAATAGCGTCACTTATACTTAAATCTTGGCTCCTTCAACACTTCACCACCTGGCTTGGCTTGCTAGTGATGGTGGACGTGGTATAGCAGGAACAGTAGGCAAGGAGGCAGGCAGGCAACTGGATACACGTGAGTGCCGAGGTAGCAGTTGCAAGCGGAAACTGCAGATGGAAGGCAGTAGCAGATTATAATAGGTCCATTTCGGGCGGTAGCCCGGGGCCCTGAGCTCCTGGGGGGCCCATGGCCATCCAAAAAGACTTATACTTTCAGTGGTGTGTTGTCTCCTGGCTACAGTTCTGCCATGATTTGCAGAAAATCGTTGTGCTTTTTTACCACAATTTTGCACTGATCAAGGCATCATGACATTGTTTATCCTGTATTATGAACACCAAGCTAGTGCTGCCATTGTTACAGTGGGATGGGCGGGCCCAGGCTTGGTGAACAGCCCGGGGCCTATGGTAAAGTTAACCCGCCCCTGATGGCAGGGACAGTGGGCAGGAACAATGGAGAGCTGGGCCACACACTATTGGGAAGCATGTAGAGGCTCCAACAATAGGCTCCCATTTGGCCTTCCCCTCTTTCTTGTCTGCAAGAATATTGAGATCCCGATCCAGAATGTTGGCTTCAGGCTCCCAAGACCTCTCTTCTGGGCCCAAACCCTTCCAGTCAACCAGGAAGAACCATCTCCCCCAACCATCTTCATTTCTAGGATGTCCTTGATAGCATAAATGTCAGTAGATGCTGCTTGCTATGGAAGAGAGTTGGCCTTCTTAGAGAAACGGTTGAGGACCACAGGTTTCAGGAGGGACATGTGGAAGGAGTTGGGAATTCGCATGGTGGGAGGCAGGCGAAGCTTGTAGGTTACCGGATTGATGATGCAAGGAACCATGGGCCCAACTTGTAACTTGGGATCTTGAGACATATATATTTGGCGGAAAGCAAAACCTTGTCGCCAGGAGCATAGGCTACGGCAGGTCTCCTCTTCTTCTCTGCCTGGACCTTCATCAAACCTGTTGCACGAACTAGAAATTGCCTTGTCTGCTCCCAGATGGACTTAAAGTCAGTCACCAGTTCGTCCGTGGCTGGTACCTCAGAGGACGAGGATACAGGTACTGGAGGACGTGGGTGTCGACCATAGACAATGAAGAATGGCGACTTGCCGTTTGGAACTGGAGTCCTTATGATTATAAGCAAACTATGCTTAGGGAAGTAGGCCAGACCAGTTGTCCTGACGAGCCGAGACAAAATGCCGGAGAGAGTTTCCCAGAATCTGGCTAACTCTCTCGACCTGCCCATTGCACTCCGGATGGTAGGCTGAAAAGACGTCCAACTTCACCTGGAGTCAGGAACAGAGGGCTCACCAAAATTTGGAAACAAACTGAGGTCCTCTGTCCGAGACAATCGTTTGAGGAAGACCATGCGACCTAAAGACATTCTGTAAGAAAAGACTGACCAGACAAGGAGTAGAAGGCAGACTGGGAAGTGGTACAAAATGGGACATCTTGGAGAACCGGTCCGTGACCACCCAGATAACTGTGTTACCAGCAGAAGGAGGGAGATCTGTAACAAAGTCCATGGCGATATGTGTCCATGGCCGCTTGGGGTTAGGCAAAGGCTGGAGTAGACCGGCTGGCCTTTGATGAATGATCTAGTTCTGGGCACAGGTAGAACAAGATGCCACAAAGTCCTTGACATCCTGAGAAAGACTGGGCCACCAGTAGTAATGAGATATTAATAGCCTGGTCTTGAGGAAACCAGGGTGGCCAGTAACCAAGGAGGAATGACCCCAGTTCCGGATTCTTCTCCTGAGTGCAGGGCGCACATAAGTTTAGCCAGGGGGAAGATCCTGAAGGATGGAAGTGGTCACAGGAACCAGGCGTTCAGGTGGAATAATCTGCCGAGGTACATCCTGTTGTGCCAGGACATCTGATGCCCGTGAGAGAGCGTCAGCCCTTGTGTTCTTGTCTGCTGGATGGAAATGAATGAGAAAGTAAAACCTAGAGGAAAAAGAGCGACCACCTTGCCTGTCGAGGGTTAAGGCATTGTGCAGTCTGGAGGTACAGAAGATTCTTATGATCCGTATAGATGGTGACTGGATGATTAGCTCCCTCCAGGAGATGATGCCATTCCTCTAGAGCCAACTTAATGGCCAAAAGTTCACGATCCCCAGGGGTATAGTTATATTCTGCAGGGGAGAAGGTCTTGGAAAGGAAACCACAGGTCCTCTTCTTTCCCATGGAATCCTTCTGGGTGAGTACGGCCCCTGCACCCACAGAGGAAGTGTCCACTTTCAAAAAGAATGGTTTATCTGGATCTAGGTGCAACAGAACAGGCGCAGAGGCAAAAGCTTACTTCAACTGAGAAAAGGCTTGTTCAGCTTCAGCTGACCATCGTCTGGGATCAGCTCCCTTTTTGGTAAGGGCCACAATCGGTGCCACCAGCGTGGAAAAATGAGGAATAAATTGCTGATAATAATTTGCAAACCCCAGAAACCTTTGTATAGCTCTAAGTCCAACGTGGCGTGGCCACTGAAGTACTGCTGACAGCTTGGCTGGATCCATTTGTAAACCGTGGCCAGAAACTATGTACCCCAAGAACGGAAGGCTGGATTGGTGGAACAGAAACTTTTCCAACTTGGCATATAGATGGTTGGCCCTTAACCGTCGCAGTATTTGGCGAACTTGTCCCACATGGGTCTGCAAATCAGGAGAGTAGATCATGATGTCGTCTAGGTACACGACAACACAGACATATAGCAGGTCCCGGGACTATGTCATTAACAAACTCCTGGAAGACTGCAGGGTGTTGAAGGCAGTCTTCCATTCGTCACCTTCACGAATCCTGATCAGGTTATAAGCTCCCCTGAGACCCAACTTGGTGAACATCCGGGCTCCGCGGAGACTGTCAAAAATTCTGGGATTAGTGGAAGGGGGTACTGATTCTTCACCGTCACCTTATTAAGACCCTGGTAGTCGATACATGGACGGAGGGAACAGTCCTTCTTCTGGATGAAGAAGAACTCTGCACCAGCTGGAGACTTGCAGATAAAGCCCTTCTGGAGATTCTTCTTCATGTACGTCGACATGGCCTCTGTCTCCGGGACTGAAAGTTGGTACACTCTACCACGAGGAGGCGTCGCACCCGGAAGGAGATCAATGGGACAATCGTAAGGCCGGTGAGGTGGTAGGGTGTCAGCCTCCTTTGCACAGAATACATCCGCCAGGTCTTTGTATTTGGCCGGGAGGCCAGGCAGTGATTTGGGCAAGTCTGGTGAAGATGGCGGAGGCTGGATTGTAGGGATCTTCAGGCAGCGGTTGGGGCTAGAAGGACCCCATTGCAAGATCTCCCCGGTTTTCCAATCTAAGCTGGGGGCATGGAGCTGCAACCAGGAAAGCTCCAACAGGATGTCTGATGAGGAGCTGGACAAGACGAAGAAGGCAATCTTGTCAGAGTGCAGCGCCCCAACTTGAAGCGTCACTGGTTCGGTCTGGTATCGGATGACCACACTGAGCGACTCGCCAGTGACCGATGAGATAGAAATTGGCCTGGAAAGTTGAACCACTGGAAGGTGCCACTTCTGGACCAAAGATGCTGCAATGAAGCTATTCTTTCTTACATAAAGGCTAACACCAACATAAAGGGGTTTTTCTTTACTGTAGCAGCATTGAGACTATGGATTTCTCTGCCAGATGACGTTTTCATAGTGAACTCACTAACTGATCAACAGGGGCTTGGATGACTTCTCCGAGAGTAAAGGTTATTCTATACTAGAGTCTGGAGAAGGATTACTGATACAAGGATTAGTAATGTTACTTCCTAAATATTCTGTGTATATGTGGTCAGTGACATCCAGACATTTAAACTTTTTTTTTCTTTATACGCCTTTTTGTTTTATTGTTTATATTTTTTTTCTCAACAAACCATCTCCCAAAAGGTAAGGAAAACCTGTTGGAGAGCTTAACCTATTACATAATACCAAACAGCTAAAAACATCCGGCTGGTCAGCATATGATTTTGCATGAAGATTTCTGTAATTGTTCAGCTGCAGAAGGGGGATAGCCAGCTGGAAAGGACAGACAGACTGTCCAAATAGAAGGCAGAGAATGGTTTATAACTGCCCCTGCCTTCCCAATTGCTTTATGATCACAATTGTGTATACATTTCAGAAAGCTGCCAACTTGGTGATCACAGGAGCTGCTGAGTCTTAGAAGACCGACATCCACTCTGCAGTGTTAGGTGTTTCTCCTTTGAAGGGAGTCTAGCAGCAGGTTAGGTAATCTTAAAGGGATTATCCAGCACTACAAAGACATGGCCACTCAGTGTCGGACTGGGATACCTGGGGCCCACCAGAGGAAATGATCCTTGGGGCCCAACAAAGAAGAATCGGTAAAAAACGACATACTGACCCGGCCCTATCCTGGATTCATCTGAATCTGCGACAACTCCCTTGTGAATGACATGTTTTTAGTCAAACTATAACTCTCAGAATGCCCTAAACTTATGAAGCTTTAATGAAGGGTATGTTGGGAGTTGTAGTGTCAGAGAGAACAAACCTTTAACAATTGACTGTTGTGCAGAAGCTTCTAGTGGCTGTAATCTGTTACAACCATCAGCCCTGAAGGGTCCAGCAGTATATCTTTCTACAGTGGCAGCTACACTCCACTCCACTACAACTCCAAGCATATCCCGAGGGATGCAGACTATCAGTAAATGCTGGAAGTTGTAGTGCCTGCAGCTGTTGTAGTTGGAGGGTCTTAGGTACATTGTACACTGAATGCTTTGTGGGAGATCAGAATACATAGTTATGTGAGGGCTCAGTGTGTGGAAGTGACCCCAGAACAGCACTAACGTGTATATATATATATATATATATATATATATATATATATATATATATATATATAATGGTGGAGGGGCAGGAGAGTGAAGTGAGTAGTATGATGATAGAGGGGCAGGAGAATGAAGGGAGGTAGTATGGTGACGGAGGGGCAGGAGGATGAAGGGGGTAGTAGTATGATGATGGAGGGGCAGGAGAATGGAGGGAGGTAGTATGGTGACGGAGGGGCAGGAGGATGAAGGGGGTAGTAGTATGATGATGGAGGGGCAGGAGAATTTATTGTTCTTTGTGTACTGGATTTCAACATGCCATCACACTGTTACTGACCAAATCCAGTACACAAAGAACAATAAATTCATCTGCCCCTCCATCATCCTACTACTACTCCCTTCATCCTTCTGCCCCTCCATCATCATACTACCCCCTTCATTCTCCTGCCCCTCCATCATTATACTACTTACTTCACTCTCCTGCCCCTCCATCATCATACTATTACATCTTCATCCTCCTGCTCCTCCATCATCATACTACTACCGCCTTCATCTTCCTGCACGTCCATCATCATACTACTACCCCTTCATCCTCCTCCTGCTTCTCCATCATCATACTACTATCTCCTTCATCCTCCTGCACCTCCATCATCATACTACTACCTCCTTCATCCTCCTGCACCTCAAAGATTATACTACTACCCCTTCATCATCATACTACTACCTATTCATCCTTCTGCCCCTCCATCATCATAATACTACCCCTTAATACTACCCATCATCATAGTAGTACCCCTCTCATCCTTTTGCCCCTCATCACCATACTACTACCCACTACCACCCATCATTCTCCTGCCCCTTCATGTGTGTTTAAAACAAAAAAAGTTATACTTACCTCATCTGTATGGTTCCTCTAGTCCCCCAGCGACTCCTCTCCCTGCTCTGCATGAGTGATATCACTCGTGTCGACAGGGGGTGGGGCTTCCTGGGACATACCCGGGACGTGGTTTCGACATGTAGGCCTGACAGCTGCCGCAGCATCTGTACTGAGGCCCACTGAGGACAGGCAGAATCACTTTATGGCTGTCTGGGGGCCCCAGCTGCTGGACAGTCAGTGGGAGTGGGGGAGGGGCCCACCTGAGGATCCTCCGGTCCTCCGGTGGCTCAGTCCGATACTGTGGCCACTTTTCCCTCTCTTTTGTCTCCAGATTGAGTGGGGTTTAAAACTCAGTTCCATTGAAGTAAATGGAGCTTAATTGCAAACAACACCTGAACTAGAGGCAAGAGAGGGGGAAAAGTGGCCATGTTTTTGTAGCACTGGATAACCCCTTTAACCTGCTGATAGATTCTTATGGGCAGGGAACAAGCAGTATGTAGATTTATTGTTGTGAATATATTGCAGATTTCTTGTGGATTTTCCCCATTATGGGTGCGTTCACACTATGGAATCCTGGCGGATAACCCGCCGTGGATTCCACCACTCGCGCCAGCAAGGGGGGGTTGCCCTTTACACTGTTCGACCTGTAGTAAAACTGACAAGTGAGGTATGTTCCTCTCGTCAGTACGATTACATAATGATAGGCAACTTTTATTTTATTTGACCCTTAAGGTCAAAGCCAATTTTCATTTTTGCGCTTTTGCTTTATCCATTTTATGTTTAAAAGTCCATAGCACTTGCATTTTTTCACCTAGAGACTTATATGAGCGCTTATTTTTTGCGAAACCAATTGTACTTTGCAATGACAGGCATTATTTTTCCATAACATATGCTGCGAAACCGGGAAAAAATCATTTGCGCCTTCAAATTGAAAAAAAACCCAATTTGTTTTGATTTCGGGGAGTTTTGCATTTATGCCATTCGCCCTATGGTAAAACTGACTTGTTATGCATGTTCCTCAAGTTGTTACGATTACAACGATATATAACATGTATAACTTATATTGTATCGGATGGCCTGTAAAAAATTCAAACCATTGTTAACAAATATATGTTCCTTAAAATCGCTCCATTCCCATGCTTATAGCGCTTTTATCCTTTGGTCTATGGGGCTGTGCGAGGTGTCATTTTTTGCGCCATGATGTGATCTTTCTATCGGTACCTTGATTGCGCATATACGACTTTTTGATCACTTTTTATTACATTTTTTCTGGATTTGATGCGACCAAAAATGCGCAATTTTGCACTTTGGAATTTTTTTGCGCTGACGCCGTTTACCGTGCGAGATCAGGAATGTGATTAATAGTTTGGGCGATTACGTGCGCGGCGATACCAAATATATTTATTTATTTGTTTATTTATTAATTTAGATTTATAAAATGGGAAAAGGGGGGTGATTTGGACTTTTATTAGGGGAGGGGATTTTTTATTAATAAAAACACTTTTTTACTTTTTTTTTTACATCAACTAGAAGTCCCCCTGGGGGACTTGTATATCCACAGCAATGATCTCTCATAGAGATCAATGCTGTGTATATACACAGCAAAGATCGATTAGATCGGTCATAGATTGCTATGGCCTGCTGCAGGCCATAGCAATCTATTGCCGAGCCGGGATCAGCGTCATTACGACGCTGAGTGCCGGCCCGGCCAGAAGAACGGATCTCCCCCCGCGATCGCATCGTGGGGGGGAGATCCGACCCGCTAGACACCAGGGATGTTGTGCATGAAGCACTTCAATGCAGCTGTCAGGTTTGACAGCTGCATTGAAGTGCTTAATTAGCCGGCACGGCAACTGGACCCGCGCCGGCTAATAGAGGCACTGCCCGGCTGCACATGTCAGCCGGGATCAGCGCCGTTCAGAGCGGGGTCCCGGTGGGACCCCGCTCTTAACACCCCCCGCGGCACCATGACGTACCAGGTACGTCATGGGTCGCTAAGGGGTTAAACAAATGTAATGTTTAATCTAGATATGATTAAAATTGCTCTACTACCATCCTTATAATCCTTTTTTTGGTGTATTTTTGGCGATATTTGAGGCATTTTTAGCACCATCATATGTACTTTGTATCAGTAGTTTACTTGCGTATTGCTGGATTTACACATGGAAGTTTTTTTTTTAAAACTGCCCCTGTATTTTCTTTGCCAAAAACAGTCATGGATCCGACAGAAAAGAGAAGTACAAGTCCTCCCTTTATATTTTCCATCCCAGTCACTTCTGACTCCAAAAACTGCCATGTGTTGATTTAGCATATCTGCAATTTTTTGATCACTTTTAATTCTAATTTTTCTGAATTTGATGTGAAAATTATGTGAAAAATCACCAATTTTGCACTTTTTTAGGGTTTTGAGATTACACCGTTTACTGTGCGAGATCAGGAATGTCATAATTTAATAGTTACGGCGGTTCTGCATGCAGCTGTAGCAAATATGTTTATTTTTTTATTTAAAAAATGGGAAAAGGGAGTGATTTAAACTTTTAATATGGAATGCGATTTTTTATTAATATAAAAAAAAACTTTGAGCCGGGATCAGCGCCAGAGCATAGCTGAGGCCCAGCCAAGAAGGTGCAAGTGATCAGCCTCTCCTGAAAGCATCACCACACTGGACCACCAATGATGCATTTTTACCGGCATGTAAGGGCCCTTTTACACAGAAAGATTATCTGACAGATTACACTGGTCAACGGCCAAAAAGGTTCCGTCATGAAAACAGTTGATCTTAACTAATTTTGGGGTGCTGAAATCGAAAATGATGTTAAAATTTTGAAATTGGCTCTAATTTTCAAGATATAGACATACTTTCTATATTTCTCACAGCCTGTGATACAATACTGGGAAAAGTTTGCATCATCAGTATTGCATCATCAACTGGTATATTGCATCATCTTAGAATGACCAATATGGAAAAAAGGTATCAGGGTAAGGCTAGGTTCACACTGCGTTTTTGAAATCCGTTTTTTTGCAAAAAACAGATGAAAAAAACCTATGCATTTGTGTGCATCCGTTCTACCATTGACTTCCATTATAAAAAAAAAAAACGGATCAAAACGGATCCGTTTTTTTGACGGACACAAAAGTAGTGTCAGCTACGTTTTTGTGTCCGTTAAAAAAACGGATCCGTTTTTTTTTTTTTTTACAATGGAAGTCAATGGAAAAATGGATCAAAACAGATGCACACAAATTGCAAAAACGCAGTGTGAACCTAGCCTCAATGGAACCCATCAATGCTTGCAGATTACTGATGGACAGTTATCAGAGACAATCCCATGTATGAATACAAAAGACATGTGTAAGTGCACCGAGAAGCCATTGAATAAGGACCTACATTCCAGAGTTCAATAAACATAATTAATTAGTAAAAATTCTTGGATCTGCCTGTAAATTGTAGTTGATTTCAGATAGAACTAAGTTTCCTATGAATATATTTCAAAAGTTTATGAACAGTAAACTTGCTTCCTTATGATTGCAGAAGTAATAAATCTGTAGGCTATTATACTGTATTCTATACAATTCACAAAACAGTAAAATGAGAACTCTTCGATATCATAGAAACTAGAGCCAATTAACATTTTTCCATGTGATATTTGAATTCAGCACATAAAAATCATTAAGAAATGGATAATTTTATTTCGGAACCAAACAACTTTTGAAAATTTGTTGGCCAGTGTTATCTGCCAAAGATTTGAAGCCAAAACCAGGAACAGACTATAAACAGAGATCAAGTCATAAAGGAAAGCCTGAGATTTCTCCTCTTTTCAATTCCATTCCTGGCTTTGGCTTCAAATCTTTGGCAGATAATCTGTCAGATAATCTTTCTGTGTAAAAGGGCCCTTAATGTTTAATTAGCCAGCATGAACGACCAGTTTGTGCCAGCTGATAGCTGTTGCTATCGTCTGTACCCTCTTTACAATGACACGATGGGTATAGCCGTTATGTGTTGTTAGGAGGTTAAAGTCAAATACTTGCGTCCTCACAAATAGCTATGTTATTCTATATGCTCAGGCATGGGTGCATTCATATTTACTATCAACCAAAGTGTCAGAAATTGCACACATAAACTTAACAAAATAGAGCAGCCACATCTCCTACACTTAAGGCTGGGTTCAGACTTCATTTTTGCAATTCATTTTTTTCATTCGTTTTTGCAAAAAAACTGATGGAAAAACATATGCATTTGTGTGCATCTGGATCTTTTTTTGGAAAAAAAAAGTTTTTTATTTTTTTTAAACATAAACAAAATCAGTTTTGATCCATTTTTTTTTTATAATGGAGTTCAACGGAAAAACTTATCAAAATAGATGCACACAAGTGTATAAGTTTTTTTCATCCAATTTTGCAAAAGCGAATTGCGAAAACATAGTGTGAACCCAGCCTACGCTAGTTTCACACACAGGAGTTTTAAAAAAAATGCCACTGCACATTTTGTGCTAGGGATTAAAAAGGAATGGAGAATATAAAGGAAGGACTTATATTTCTGCTTCCTACTGGATCCACTTCTGGCCTTGGCTCAAAAAATGCTGCGGCAGTTTAAAAAAAAAAAAAAAAACTGTGTGTGAAATTAGCACATTAGTAGAATCATTGTGTGAGTGAGAAGGCTCTACTTACAGCACAAGGACCCACCTGAAACAAGGCAGTGCATGAATGCCTGCAACAAGTAGAGGAAGACATGCATGCAGATATAGGCAATGTTAAAAGTACGGCAACAACGGACGTACTTTATGCGGAGTGGAACATTGCCTTATCTGCTATGGGATCCCGGCCGGAGCGTATACACATTGTATACGCACTGGCTGGGATCCCATGCGGACCCGCAAATAACTGATAAAGAACTGTCAGTTCACACAATGAAGCGAGCGGCTCCGGCCGCTTGCTTCATTGTGTCATATGGGAAGTTCCAATGCGGGCACACGCTGATGCGCCCGCATCAAAACACTGCGGCCGGAAACATCATCCGGCCAGTACTTAAGTGCCGGCCAGGATGATCTGGGCAGTCACAGAACGGCCGATCTCTTTTTGTTGTGTGAACATAGCCATACATAGATATTCTATAATGTGTGGGATTGGGGGGAAAGTGAAAATGGGACAAATATAATTATTATACAAAACCTTCCTTGAAGGAGTCAGGAGTCACCCCAACTAAATAAGCCCTACAGATCCAATGCTTTCTGTTAAGATTTGACTGTTTCTATTTACGTTATAGTTCTGTATATATTTGTATATTTTTTACTGCAATGTCTATTTAGTGATGTACTAATATATCAAGGTTAGGTTGACCTGGGGGGGGGGGGGGGGGGCGCCTTTTTTTTTCTTTTTAAAAAGACGCAATATAATAAATCTGATTTAAGTAAAAATGTCCAATATAAATACTTGGATTGTTCATATTGTAGCCCTTGCTACCTTTAAAGTTGTAAATCCAATTAATTAAGTGTTACCAGAAATTCCTGTTTTACCAAATATCACACCAAAAAAAAATCCTGTAAATGCGTTAGTCAAGCCATTACAGAAATGTGTGCTCACGGCAGCAGAATAACACGTGAGAGTGAAAGTCCATCACTTTCCTGTTACATTTATGATCATGACTATTCTCTGGCTCTTAGTCATAACATTATGAAACCGGAGACTCTGATGACATCACATCAAGGGGTTTAAGCATCAAAGGTGGTAAAGATAAATAGGTCTGCCATGACAGCCACTTTACTAAGATTTCCTGTGACTTATATTGCAAATTAAAATGTGTCATACAATTATGAATAAGTATTTTTTTTGTCATGTCTGTCTCTTATGGGCAATGACATCTTGTATTCTGTGATGGTTTTATGAAATTCGATACAAACCGAGGACTACCATTAAAAGGGATCTAAATGACTGGGATTGTGTCATACAGTGTAGACATATGCGGTCTTCACACTTTGCGTAATAGACTATGTTGCAGCAGATAGACAACTCAAAGGGACAAGAACTGAGTAGGAAGTCATGACTGGATACAGCTGTCAGAGGTTAAAGCTGCTCACACTACTGGAAGCTGACCCATTAAAAACATATACAGTTTGACACAGTACTTTTCTAGCAGCAAAATGTAACACTTTTATTACAAAGTGTGAACATGCACTTAGTATGGAAACTAGAGAATATTCCAAGAAGGAGTATAAAATATTTTGCCAGTGCAGGATTTCAGACTCAAGTATGGCTTGGACAATGTACATCAATATAATACAGTGGTACCTTGGTTTAAGAGTAACTTGGTTTAAGAGCATTTTGGTTGGCATATTGGCAGACAACTGTGTTCGGCGCTCTCATGCCATTGTTACGGCCGCGGCGGCGTCCCGTGCTCCGGGCCGCCGCCGCGACTCCCCTCTGCCCCATGCAGCAGCCGGTGTCCGTAGGCAGGGACCCGGCGCTGCTGTCACTTCGGCCCCGGGGGGCGCCTTACCTCTCCACGCTCCTGTCCGTCGCTGTGCCGGCCGGCGCGCGCGTCCCCGCCTCCTAGGGCGCGCGCGCGCCGGCTGTCTCAGATTTAAAGGGGCAGTGCGTCCCTAATTGGTTAGTTGCACCAATCACTCCCCTATAAATCCCAGCATGCCCTGTCCCTTGTGTTGGAGCCTCTACATGCTTCCCATAGCGTTTGGCCCAGCTCCCTGTTGTTCCTGATTCCTGTCCGCTACCTGGTCCCCAGTCCTTGTTCCTGATTCCTGCCCGCTACCTGGTCCCTAGTCCTTGTTCCTGGTTCCTGCTTCCCCGTTACTCTATTGCTCCTGTCTTCAGCCTGTCTCCTGCGGTCACGACTACAGACCTCTGCCACTACCATCTCCTGCCTACTGCTCCTGCCACGCCTCGCCTGCCATCACCAGCAACCAAGCCAGGGGTAGCGACCTGGGGGTCGCCTGCCGCAGCAAGTCCATCCCGCCTTGCGGCGGGCTCTGGTGAAAACCAGCGGCCCCTTAGACTCCGCTCCCTGGTGAGGTTAGTGCCATCGCTGGTGACGGTCCAGTGGATCCACTACTCCAGGCGTTACAGTAGGCTCCAACCATGGATCCCGGCGAGGTGCCTGATCTCCGTGACGTCGCCAGAGTGGTCGCGCAACAGGCTCAACAAATCCAGCAACAGTCGCAGCAAATCCAGCAATTGACTGCCGCCCTACAGCAGCATGCTACAGCCCAGCGCTCACCACCACCAGCAGCCACCTCGAGACTTCGACTGGCCCTCCCGACTAAATATGGAGGCGATCCCAAGTTGTGCAGGGGATTCCTGGCTCAGTGCACCATGCATATTGAACTTTTAAGTAGTCAGTTTCCCACCGAGCGCTCTAAAGTGGCTTTCATCATTAGCCTATTGGAGGGTAGAGCTCTGGCCTGGGCCACGCCGCTGTGGGACCGAGATGACCCTGTTGCTGCCAATCTCCGAACCTTCCTGGCCGAGTTTCGCTCCGTCTTTGAGGAACCTGCCCGTGCTACTTCAGCTGAGACAGCTCTCCTCAACCTCTCTCAAGGGAGCTCCTCTGTTGGTGACTATGCCATCCAGTTCCGCACCCTGGCAGCTGAATTGGACTGGAACGAGGCCGCCCTATTAGCCACCTTCAAGAAGGGCCTTTCTACTCGAGTGAAAGATGTGCTCGCTGCCCGAGACCTTCCTACCTCCTTGAACGAACTCATTCTACTGGCTACCAGAGTCGACACCAGGTTTTCCGAGAGAGAGGAGGAGGTCCGACAAGAACGGCGTCTGAGCCTGCCCCGTCGCCATCCTCGGTTGGCACCGGTATTCCAAAATCCCGTTGCTCCTATGCCCCAGTCGTCTCCAGAAGTTCCTATGCAGGTGGATCGAGCTCGCTTGACGACTGAAGAAAGGGCCCGTCGACTAGAGCTGAATCTCTGCCTATACTGCGGTGGCGCTGATCACTTTCGGCAGAGATGTCCCCAACGTCCTCAGCGTCCGGGAAACGCTCGCACCTAGGTCCAGTGGGAGAGGTCTCCCTAGGTGTGAATGCCACCTCTCCAAGATTGACTATGCCAGTCTCCATCCAGACACCCTCAGGGCCAGTTCTCCAGACTACTGCCCTCATCGACTCTGGCGCTGCTGGCAGTTTCATTTCTGCTTCGTTGGTCCAAAGATGGCGGCTACCCGTGATACAGCTAGCCCAACCCCGGTCTATCTCTTCGATCACGGGCGAGATTCTTACCGAAGCTGTGCACTGCCAGACTGAACCCCTAGTCCTCCAGGTGGGCGCCTTACATCAGGAGAGGATCTCCTTCTACGTCTTGCGCCATTCCTCTTCCGCCATCTTGCTGGGTCTTCCTTGGCTGCAATTACATACCCCTAAGCTGGACTGGAGAACTGGGGAGGTTCTCAGCTGGGGCCAGGACTGTCCAAATAGGTGTCTGAGACCTCCTCAACCCAAGTGCTCTACGAGGTCACCTGCTAATGCCAAGCCTTTGTCTGGTCTACCGCACGAATACCAAGACTTTATGGATGTCTTCTCGGCCAAGGCGGCAGACTCTCTACCACCTCATCGGTCCTATGTTTGCCCTATAGACCTTCTTCCTGGAACTTCTCCCCCACGAGGTCGAGTATACCCTCTCTCTGTGCCCGAGACGGAAGCC
Source organism: Dendropsophus ebraccatus (assembly GCF_027789765.1). Taxonomy (NCBI): domain Eukaryota; kingdom Metazoa; phylum Chordata; class Amphibia; order Anura; family Hylidae; genus Dendropsophus; species Dendropsophus ebraccatus. The sequence continues at coordinate 45,308,712 of NC_091465.1, forward strand.
ATGTCCTCCTACATCCGGGAGAACTTACAGAAGGGCTTCATCCGTAAATCCACGTCTCCCGCTGGCGCTGGATTTTTCTTTGTGCAGAAGAAGGACGGTTCCCTCCGCCCATGCATAGACTACCGGGGCTTAAATAAGGTGACTGTCAAGAACCGCTATCCTCTTCCGCTAATCCCAGAACTATTCGACCGTCTCCGTGGAGCTAGGATCTTCTCCAAGTTGGATCTCAGGGGAGCGTATAACCTGATCCGTATTAGTGAAGGAGACGAATGGAAGACCGCTTTCAACACCAGAGATGGGCACTACGAATATCTGGTCATGCCATTCGGCCTATGCAACGCCCCAGCGGTCTTCCAGGAATTCGTGAATGATTTATTCCGCGATCTCCTCTATGTCTGCGTCATAGTCTATCTTGACGACATCCTGGTCTTCTCCCACGACCAGCAGACCCACGTGTCCCATGTACAACAGGTTCTACGGAGACTACGGGCCAACCGTTTGTATGCCAAGCTGGAGAAGTGCGTTTTCCATCAGCGCAGCCTGCCGTTTCTTGGATACATTGTCTCCGACCAGGGCCTACAGATGGATCCTGCCAAGCTCTCAGCTGTTCTCCAGTGGCCTCGTCCTGAGGGACTTAGAGCTATCCAACGATTCCTTGGATTTGCCAACTACTATCGGCAATTCATCCCTCACTTCTCTACCCTGGTTGCACCCATAGTGGCTCTCACAAAGAAGAAGGCGGATCCTAGACGCTGGCCTCCCGAGGCCGAACATGCCTTCAATAGCCTAAAGTCTGCCTTTGCCTCCGCTCCTGCTCTAGTTCGCCCGGATATCTCTAAGCCGTTTTCTCTTGAAGTTGATGCTTCCTCTGTGGGCGCCGGAGCAGTCCTCTTGCAAAGGGACACATCAGGCAAGACCAGAACCTGCGGGTTCTTTTCTAAGACTTTTTCCCCTGCCGAGAGGAACTATACTATAGGAGATCGGGAACTCCTGGCTATTAAGCTGGCACTGGAGGAGTGGCGTCATCTCCTAGAGGGGGCTAAACATCCCGTTAACATATACACGGACCACAAGAACCTCCTCTACCTCCAATCGGCTCAACGCCTCAATCCCCGGCAGGCCAGGTGGTCCCTCTTCTTCTCTCGGTTCAACTTCACCATTCATTTCCGTCCAGCCGAGAGGAATATCAAGGCCGATGCGTTATCCCGAGCATCCGATGTTATGGGGCAAGAGGAATCTCCTCGACACATAATACCTCCTGATCGCCTAGTACCAGTTGCCACTTCTACTCTGCAGCAGTTGCCTCCCGGTAAGACTTATGTGCGCCCCGCACTCCGTAAACGCATCTTGAAATGGGGTCATTCCTCTATGGTGGCCGGGCATCCGGGAGTTCTAAAGACCGGGCAACTGATCTCCCGCCACTACTGGTGGCCTAGCCTACTCCTGGATGTCAAAGACTTTGTGGCGTCCTGTATCATCTGTGCCAGAAACAAGTCCTCTCATCAAAGACCTGCCGGCCTACTTCAGCCCTTGCCAGTCCCAGACCGCCCCTGGTGCCATATAGGCATGGACTTTGTCACAGACTTACCTCCATCTGCGGGTAACACAGTCATCTGGGTTGTCACGGACCGCTTCTCCAAGATGTCCCACTTTGTGGCTCTTCCTGGATTACCGTCAGCCCCTCGCCTGGCCCAGCTGTTCTTTCAGCATATCTTCCGCCTCCATGGTCTTCCTCTTCATATAGTCTCTGACAGAGGCTCACAATTTGTCTCCAGATTCTGGCGTGCTCTCTGCTCTCAACTCCAAGTGAAGCTGGACTTCTCTTCGGCCTATCATCCCCAGACCAATGGGCAAGTGGAGAGGGTCAATCAGGTCCTTGGCAATTATCTTCGACATTTCGTCTCCGCTCGCCAGAACAACTGGTCCAGTCTGCTTCCTTGGGCAGAGTTTTCCTACAATCATCTGGACTCAAGCTCCACAGGCAAGTCACCCTTCTATGTGGTCTATGGACGTCACCCTCGTCCTCCTCTGCCTCTCTCTCCATCCTCTGAGGTCCCAGCCGTGGAGGAGTTGTTATCTGACCTGCAGTCAATCTGGGAACAGACTCGACAGTCTCTGCTCAAGGCATCTGTCCGCATGAAGGACCAGGCGGATAAGAGAAGAAGACCCGCCATGAATTTTCTCCCTGGTGACAAAGTCTGGCTCTCGGCCAAATATGTCCGACTCAAGATTCCCAGCTACAAGTTGGGTCCTCGATTCCTCGGTCCTTTCTCGGTGCTAAAACGCCTCAACCCTGTCACCTACAAACTCCGCCTACCCCCTACGATGCGGATTCCAAACGCCTTCCATGTCTCCCTCTTAAAGCCAGTGGTCCTCAACCGGTTCTCCGATAAGGCTTCGCTCTCTGCTCCACAAGCCGTCTCTGATGACGTTTACATTGTCAAAGACATTCTGGCTATGAAAACTGTCAGAGGGAGACGATCCTTCCTAGTAGACTGGAAAGGATTTGGTCCTGAGGAGAGGTCCTGGGAACCCGAGGCTAACATCCTGGACCAAGACCTCATCAAGAGGTTCCTACAGGCCAGAAAGAGGGGGAGACCAAAGGGGGGGGGTACTGTTACGGCCGCGGCGGCGTCCCGTGCTCCGGGCCGCCGCCGCGACTCCCCACTGCCCCATGCAGCAGCCGGTGTCCGTAGGCAGGGACCCGGCGCTGCTGTCACTTCGGCCCCGGGGGGCGCCTTACCTCTCCACGCTCCTGTCCGTCGCTGTGCCGGCCGGCGCGCGCGTCCCCGCCTCCTAGGGCGCGCGCGCGCCGGCTGTCTCAGATTTAAAGGGGCAGTGCGTCCCTAATTGGTTAGTTGCACCAATCACTCCCCTATAAATCCCAGCATGCCCTGTCCCTTGTGTTGGAGCCTCTACATGCTTCCCATAGCGTTTGGCCCAGCTCCCTGTTGTTCCTGATACCTGTCCGCTACCTGGTCCCCAGTCCTTGTTCCTGATTCCTGCCCGCTACCTGGTCCCTAGTCCTTGTTCCTGGTTCCTGCTTCCCCGTTACTCTATTGCTCCTGTCTTCAGCCTGTCTCCTGCGGTCACGACTACAGACCTCTGCCACTACCATCTCCTGCCTACTGCTCCTGCCACGCCTCGCCTGCCATCACCAGCAACCAAGCCAGGGGTAGCGACCTGGGGGTCGCCTGCCGCAGCAAGTCCATCCCGCCTTGCGGCGGGCTCTGGTGAAAACCAGCGGCCCCTTAGACTCCGCTCCCTGGTGAGGTTAGTGCCATCGCTGGTGACGGTCCAGTGGATCCACTACTCCAGGCGTTACAGCCATCCATTTTATAGTTTTGTTTTCAACTGAATTTTGAGGTAGAATGATGACAACCTGTGTGACAAGTGTAAGAGGTGAACTAAATCTTTCTGGAGTTTGGAATTCAGAACCATGGTATTATGCTTTGTGTTGGACAAAGTATCATGAGCAGCAGCAAAGTATCGTGAACCAATATCCTGTTTGATTAGGATTGTTGCATACATGTTTAACTATAGATTTCAACTTTTGCAAAAGTTATTTGGGGTCCATGTTAGAGGTTTGAACCGATTGATTTTGTAGAGTGGCATGGGTTAACTGATGCAAAACACCTTTATCACTTTCTCTGGTCACCTTACAAAGGGTGACAAGATGATTGGTGCAAAGTAATTTGACATTTACACCTTGGCTTACTATTTTATATATCTATACAAGTTACAGAAGCATTTTTGTAATCATACAAAAGAAGATTTTTCTAAACTTGCATCCATATTGTTAGCCAGCGTTAGCAAACGTTTGCTATATGGATGCTGCATCTCTGGTGACCCCTGCTGACTGTAGCCCCTCCACTTCTGAGATGGACTCGTCTCAGGAGCGACAGTCAGCTAAGCCAATCACTGGCCAAGGTGATTTTCTGTGTTGCTACATCAGGACACTAGGGGAGCGGAAAGAAATAAGCATGGGCTTTTTATTTTCTATATGACCGCAGCCATATAGCTAACGTTCTATAACCCCTTCAAGTATTGGACTCTAGGAAAGTATTTATGTATTCTGTTGTTGGTACCCAAAAGAACTAAGTAATTTATCTATCTGCTCCACCACATGCAAGATAGCAAAACACTGGGTTAAGATGGTCTTGATGAAAAATTATTTCCTCCACCTTCCTGATTATAGAATCCCCTACAACCACTTATTCCTTAAAAAAAAATAATAATAAATTACACTGCAGGAATTACAGATTTTGCTCAGTTTTTTTATTTCTTTAAAGATTGTGTCTTTTGTAGTGTGCATTGTGTCTCAAAACATAACATTAACATTAACTCTAACATTAACCCTTTGAGGCCCAGGCCCAAAATGACCCAGTGGACCGCGCAAATTTTGATCTTAGTGTTTCCGTTTTTTCCTCCTTCTTTTCTAAGAGATCTAGCACTTTCAGTTTTCTATCTACAGGGCCATGCAATGGCTTGTTTTTTACAGAAATAGTTGTACTTTGTAATGGCGTCTTTCATTTTACCATAACATGTATGACGGAATTCCAAAATTATTATTTATGAAGATATAAATTAGTCAAATCGTAAAAAAGAATGCAATATGGTAACCTTTGGGGGGTTCCTGTGTCTACGTAATGCACTATATGGTAAAAGCGACATGATACCGTTATTCTATAGGTCAGTCCGAACACAACCATATGCAGGTTATACAGATTCTCTAATGTTATATAAATTTTTAAAAATGAAATCCATTTTTTTGGCAATTAATTATTAATAAAATAGCCCTATTGTGACGCTTATAACAGTTTTATTTTTTTCACCTACGGGGCTGTTTGGGGTTTCATTTTTTCCGCCATGATTTCTAGTTTTTATTAATACCATATTTGTGAAGATCGGACGTTTTGATCACTTTTTATTGATTTTTTTTTTATATATAATGTAACATAAAATCGGTAATCCGTGCAGTTTTTTCCCTCTTTTCATGTACGCCGTTCGCCGATCACAATGACGCTTGTTATATTTTAATAGATCGGACAATTACGCATGCTACGGTTTATTAAATGTTTATCTATTTATTTATTTTTATATATTTTATTTATATAATGGGATGGGGGGTGATTTCAGCTTTTATTGGGGGAGGGGTTTTGGGGTAGTGTAATAGTGTTTTGAACTTTGTTTTTTTTTACACATTTGAAGTCCCTTTAGGGGACTTGTACATACATTACTTTGATTGCTCACACTGTACAATGCTATGCCATAGGCATAGCATTGATCAGTGTGATCGGCGTGTAGCAGATCGCCGATCAGACCGCACGGAGGCAGGTGAGAGACCTCCGGAGGTCCGTTTCAACGATCGTGACCCCCGCAGTCACACTGCGGGGGTCCCGATCGGTAAGTGACAGGGGACTCCCCCTGTTACTTACACTTAAACGCCGCAGCGTTTAAGGAGTTAATGACACATGGCAGCGCGGAGAGCGCTTCACAGCGGGAGAACCACCCAGGACGTACAGTTACGTCCAGGGTCGTCTGGTGACAGACTTCCATGACGTAACTGTACGTCCAGGGTCGTCTAGGGATTAAAATTAAAAGGGTGCTCTGGCGTGGGGGCACTTTTTTTTGGGGACCAGGGAGGAGGTGGCTGAAATAAAAGACGTCCACTTACCTCCCTGGTTCCAGCGGCCGGTCCCACATCACTGCGCTCCGGTGCCCGGTTCCCGTCCGCTTCCGGGTGTCTGACGCGGGCCCGAGATGTGACGTCTCAGGTCCGCTCAGCCACTCAGTGAAGGTGGCGGGATCCGTTTGAAGTCCGCTCGGATCCCGCCTCCTTCACTGAGTGGCTGAGCGGCCCTGAGACGTAGCGTCTCGGGCGGCGTCAGACACCCGGAAGCGGCCGGGAACCGTGGACCGGAGCGACGTGATGCGGGACTCACCGCTGGAATCGGGGAGGTAAGTGGACGTCTTTTATTTCAGCCACCTCCTCCCCGGTCCCTAAAAAAAAGTGCCCCCACGCTAGAGCACCCCTTTAAGGTTACCACAGGAGTATTGTTTAAGTCTTGCTTTACTCTCTCTACTGTCTTACCAAGAGGAAAGCTGTAACATTGAAAACTGTCACATTGATAGGCTTATCAAGTGAATGCTGGCCTTCTGTCTTCTAGACAGCTTGAGTTCACTGTGCTGCTCGTTGCAAATTCCATGCTTGACTTAAATCTTCCCATAGATCATTGGAACATCCTAAGGAGAAATATTCAAGGATAGCATAATCATCAGTGAGTATTGGCAGCTGCAGCTCTGACTCTCACAGCATAGGTCTTTCTAGCAGACTAGTAACCCCTCTTTAGTATCATTCTCATCCATTCTGTGTGGCATCATGGCTAAAACAGTTGCCGCAAATGGTCTGGACAGTACAGACATTATTCCAGAACAACAGGGCATAGCACCCCTCATCCGCAGTCAGTACAATGCACTGCTCATTCGTCACCCTGACCCTTCTTCATACACCACAGGGCAGCAAGGCCGGCACATCAGCGAGCTCAATACAGATACTTGGGTGCAATCCAATATGCCAGCAACCCCCTCTGACCACACAGTTCTATATCTATTTGTGGCTAGGTCTATGGACACTAAACCAGCTTCTAGGATGAATGCCTATGCAGCTCCATATTTGCCTATGTCTCTTAGCCAGAACACCACAATGTGATCAGCATTACTCAGCCAGCAATACCCTGCTAAAGTCAGAGAAAACAGACATGTCAGAGTCTGCAAGATACATGGTTCTCTCTGAACTAAGACTGGCCTCACAAAATGTGATGACCAGCCTGAGAACTACAGAGGCTGGAAATGAGCCTTCAAAACCACAATTAGTGACCTTGACATTAATGCTGCTGAAGAGCTAAATCTGCTGATCCTGTGGCTTGGCCCATAGTCTACAGAATGTGTAAAGAGTCTCAGAAATGTCCACATTGATAATCCAGCAGCAGGCTTCAATGCTGCTTGGGAGAGACTTGAACGAAGCTTCGGCACTCCTTAAGGAATAGAGAATGCTTTGTTCAAATGGCTAAAAGATTTTCCAAAAATATCTGGCAAGGTCAATGAGAAATTCCAAAAGCTCAGTAACCTACTCTTTAAGCTCTAGCTTGCCAAGGCAGACACTCACCTACTTGGCCTTAGTTACCTGGACCATGTTCATGAGATAAACCAAGTAGTTTCAAGAAAAGTGAACTACATTTAGGTCAAGATACAAAAGAGATATACAAGTCTCCTTTTCTTAAATGTTTTACTTCTTTTTACATCAGTGACATTATAAATATATTGGGCATTGTGTGTGATTGAGATATACACCTGTCTCCTCAAGTCTAGGAAGGTGGAGAGGAAGTGAGCTAACAATCTAATGTTAAAGCGACTCTGTACCCACAATCTGACCCCCCCCCCCCTCAAACCACTTGTACCTTCGGATAGCTGCTTTTAATCCAAGATCTGTCCAGGGGTGCGTTCGGCAGGTGATGCAGTTATTGTCCTAAAAAATAACTTTTAAACTTGCAGCCCCGTGCCCAACGGCCGTGGCTTAGAATATCTGTGCCCTAACTTTGCACCACCCCTCCTTCCCTCCTCCCCACTCTCTTCATCGTTAGGAATGCCACTGGAACATTTTCTCCTGTCTGAACATTGCACAGGTGCCTTAACGATCTAGCCAATGTTCAGTATTCACACAGCTGATGAATAGGAGACAATCTGCCTGGAGCATTCCTAATGATGAGGAGGGCGGGGAGGAGGGACAGAAAGGTTGTGCCAGCCTAATGCATAGATATTCTAAGCCCCGGCTGTTGGGCACATGGCCGCCAGTTTAAAAGTTGTTTTTTAGGACAATAACTGCATCACCTGCTGAACGGACCTCAGGACAGATCTTGGATTAAAAGCAGCTATCCGAAGGAGCAGATTTCACGCGGCGAGTTTCTCAGCAAAATCTTATACTATGGCCAATAGGGCCATACTGTTATGTTTTTGGATTTGCAGTAAAATGTGAAGATTATTGATTGATTTTTCTAATGACAGGTACTCTTTAAAAACAAATTAATGTGGAAGGGAAGCGGCCAGATGGAACATGGGAAAGATAATACATGGTATGCAGATAGACATATACTGGGGGTTACATAATTATTTAACAATTTGTATATCAGTAATCCTGAGTATATCTTGAGTAATAAGCACTTGAGCACTGAAAATGCTTGACTTGAGTAACGAACGCTTGAGCATTTTAATGTTCACTCAACACTTGTCAGGAGCCGGACCACGCGCTCAGCTGCCCGCACTGCCGGAGCATGTGGCTGGCTCTCTGACAGTGCCGACGGCATCCCTGGTGACGGGCCCGGCCAATAGCTGGGAGTGCGCTGACACCATCTATAGCAGCTGTCTGGGTTGCTGGGGGCGCATTAGTGCTTCTGTTTGATGTTGACGGGGCTTCACCAACCCTGGCCGATCGCCATTAGGTGTTGCTTAATTAATTGTTTCTGACTGACGGCAGGCACCACCAGTAAGAGATCAATATTGCCTTGGGGCTGGAGTCTCAGCCCCAATCGCGCCTGGGGCTGGGACTCCAGGTCCCATAAGTATCCTCCCTTTCCCTTGTTTCCTTGCCTTTCTTGGTCCACTGGCCTCTACCTCAGCCCCATTGTGTTTGTGTACACCTTGCTCAGGAAACATATGGATAAGGAATTCACTCAGGATGATATCAACAACTAGTTGGCACCTACTTTTCACCTCTCAAAGAACAAAACTACCAAACTATTTGCAGCAAGCAGTCACTATATTTGCCATTTTAAAACACACCTATAAAGAAAATTGCAAATGGAAAAATATTTTGTAGACTTCATGCAGAAAGTATTTGACAGAGATAATGCGGAACTTGCACCACCACGAAAGGAAGGAGGAATGCTGGAATTTTCCATTCTTTGTCAATCCTAATCAAATCAGAATAGTTTTAAATCCAGTACTCTGTATGATTCTCCCACCACAGCTACCCACTAGTCCTAAACAACAGCCTCATGGAGGTTCTAATTTGTTGTAGAGAACCAGTTGCAGTAATGACCAACATAAAAAAAAAATTTTTATGCTTCATTGTTAGAGAAGACAATAGAAACGACCTCAGATTCTTATGTCACAATGATGTCACCAACAGGGTCATAGATGGGTTTGTCACTTGTACACACAATACTTACTTCCTTAGCTGTCCTACTAGCACAAGACCTACAAGACCTCTCTGCTATACAATGACATAGTTCTGATAAAAGTAAACTTAACCCTTTCTGGACGGGCTAATTTTCATTTTTGCGTTTTATCCTCCTTGTGCTTAAAAGGCCATAGCACTTGCATTTTTACACCTAGAGACCCACATGAGCCCTTATTTTTTGCGTCACTAATTGTACTTTGCAATGACAGGCTGAATTTTTGCATAAATATGCTGCGAAACCAGAAAAAAACTATATGCGCAGTAAAAATTTATTTTATTTTTTTTTAAACGCAATTCTTTTTCTTGGGGGGGGGGACACTCATTTTTATGTCGTGTGTCCTATGGAAAAACTTACATGTAATATATGTTCCTCAAGTCGGTACAATTAAAATGATATGTAACATGTATAACTTTTATTTTATTTGGTGGCTTGTAAAAAATTAAAACAAATACATGTTAACAAATATATGTTCCTTAAAATCGCTCTATTTTCATGCTTTTTGCTTATAGCGTTTTCATCCTTTGGTCTATGGGGCATTTTTTTGTGTTCTTTCTATCGGTACCTTGATTGCGCCTATGCGACTTTTTGATTGCTTTTTATTACAGTTTTTCTGGATTTGATGCAACCAAAAATGTGCAATTTTGCGCCGTTTGCGCCGTTTACCGTGCGAGATCAGGAATGTGATTAATTAATAGTTCGGCCGATTACGCACGTAGCAATAACAAACATGTTTATTTATTTTTATTTATAACATGGGAAAAGGGGAGTGATTCAAACTTTTAGTAGGGGAGGGGACTTTTTATTAATAATAACACTTTCTTTTTTTTTTTACTCATAATCTAGAAGCCCCCCTGGGGGACTTCTAGTATATGCACATTGATCTCTCATAGAGATCTATGCTGTATAGATATACAGCATAGATCGATGAGATCAGTGTTCTATTGCTTTTGGCTGCTGCCATTACGGGGCAGACCCCGGCCGGCACCAGATGCAGAGATTGCTCCTCCGTTACAACGTCAGCTGCTCCATGACATTGCAGCTAGAAGGGCCAGGGCTGAGACGTACACCGAACCCGGCGAAAATTACTTCTGGAGGCTGTGAGAGAGACCTGAGAAAGCAGCTCTACAGGGCACAGGGACTGGTAAGTATAATTTCTTTAGCTTTTTCACGCACCCCCTTGCCTCCCTGTCATTTGGTAGTTTCACAAGACTTCTCCTTTAGAGAATCTGTCAGCTGTAATTCATGTTCCAAACTGCTGACACTGTTAGATGCTGCTAGGTCAAAAAAACACATGGTACCTTATATATATTTGTCTGTGCTTCCATAGCATAGCAATCGTTTTTATTCTTTGAAACAGAGTCAAAGAGGCTTCTCCCTGCTTTATTGACACTTGGAAGCTGAGTCCCCAGCAGGTTTAGGTATGGAAGGGGGAGTTACAAAGAAGTGAACATAACGTGTACATACATATTACATATAAATATGCACAATATATACACACATCATACACAGAGATAAAGAAATGCATTTTACCTATGTGCATATGTAGTGACCTGCTACGGGCCCCTAAGTTCTGTTGCACCTAAGTAAGGTAACTCCCTTGGGTTCACACAGATGGGGATGAAATATTCACTGTAGTTAGTGCTTTCCTCACTAGGTGCTGCTCTGTATTATATGTCATATGTGAAGCACGGATAAAGAACACTTATGGGTTAACTGTTTTATTTCACATATAAAGTTTTGTCCATTTATAAGGCGCAGGTGCTTTCCCTCCAGTTTCTATCCTATGTCCTCTTTCTTTCTCTCTTTCTGCACACACAGCCCCACCAATCACAGTATCGGTTTGGTTAGACCCCTGTAGGAAGGAGTTAATTCCTGATGGGAGGAGTTGGTTTTAGCCAGTGTGTGAGGAGGCAGCAAAGAACCAAGTCTCTGCTGAAGTTAAGCCAGGGCCTACAATTAAAGATTCTCTTATGTTAGTCATAGCCACAACTATGCAGTGCTAGATGGTACAAAGGGGGAGACCAGCCAAAAGAAGGATCACCTTGTCCACCCAAGGAACCTCTCTTAAACGTGCAGGGCAGTTTCCTAAGGAGTCACAGGTACTGACCCCAGTGGAACAAAGTTACTATAAGTCGATGCATTCCACTGCACATGGCAAAACAATCGGGAAGTCTTGAAAAGTCTGCTTAGCCCACATAACTTGGCATGGGGCTCGTACTACCCTGCAGGATGGGTAGCCCGCAACTGTAGGGCAGAAAGCAGTCAGATTTTTTACTAATTGGACAAGGCCCTCCAGGCACCCTCTGTCCTCTATTCTCTCTTCTGCAAAACCTTTGCTTACAAGCACCTTGTTTCTACCTCAACCACAAACACCTGAGTAACCTCAAGTATTTTTTGCATTGCAAAAGAACACCTGCATTGCACTTAATTTCTGCAAGTTAACTATTCTACTTTTCAAGTGCTGGACTCTGGCCTATCTTTGCGCACACCTGCACCTATACACACCTACACTTGGGTTAAACCTTTTGCAGGCAGGGCGCCAAACTGTCCAGGGTGGGTCCTATACCAGGCTACTGTGACAAGTGCCCAAGTGATCCTAGACCCACTCAGCTACCACACCATCGTGCCAGCTGACCCAGCAGTGAAGTCAAAAACCCCAGTTCCTGGGTCCGCACACAAAGATAGTACACACACACATGCACGATACATACACACATCATATACAGATAATAACAAATGCACATTACATATATGCATAGATAACACACACATACACACAGACTCACATACATACTTTATGTCCTCAGATTTACAGGAAATCACCAGGTACAGCTCACATGCTGTCATATCTGCTGCTCCAAGGCCACACTGTGCAGGCTGCAGACCCTTTCCTGCCTTTCCCCCTGTGTCCCAACAGCAGCACATGGAGCAGATGGAGGCAGCCTGAAACCAGACCTTAATATGGCACATTTTTACACTTTCAACTCTTAAGTTTCCACTGTCAAGCTAATTCCTCATTGACTTTTTTATTTAATTTAAAAAGGTACTCTGGCAAAAGGTTTTTAGATTTATATATAAATTTGTAAATTACTTCTATTTCAAAGTCTTCCAGTACTGTCAGGAATGTGCAGTAGCGTGGTCTGAACTGGGCCTCGTGTTTTGCTTTTGTGTGCCACACCCGATTGCTTCTCAGCTTCCGGCAATGCAGGAGTTAAGCTGAGAAGCTTCTGGACTTGATTTTGCACCTGTCTGGTCTCTGTGATTGATGGGTCTCTCTGCCTGTCTGTAACCTGAAAGATCAGAGCGCTGGTCCAATGGGGATCCAGACAGGGCTCTTGGTCAGCATAAATCAAAGCTGAGGCCCAGCACTGGCTATTTAGATTAACATCCTGATCCCAGCTCCCCCTGTCTATTCCTGCGATCCCCATCCTAAATCCCTCAGCTTGCTCGTCTGTGTTACCTGAACTCTGGTTTTGACTTTTGACTATCCGACTGCTACTTGTTTTGTACTGCGCTGCCTGCTTGGTTTTTGACTTTACCTGTTCGACTATTCTATATTGTGTTTGTATGTCTGTGTTTCACATACTCAGTATAGGGAACGTCTTTGTGGTTGTCCACGGCCGCCTAGGGACGATTGAGGCAAGTAGGTAGGGACAGTTGGTGGGTTCAGGTTATTGACAGGATAAGGGCTAACAAGACCTGTAGAGAATTAATGGAGCACCATACCCACTGTTTGATGGGGACACGTTTCCCACCTTCTTGTGACCACTGGGACCCCTACCAATCAGCTTGATTTCCCATATCTTGTGGATTTGGGGGGGGGGGGCAGCTACCTAGGCCACACCTGGATGGAGGCATAATAGTTTGCCTTGCCATTGATGCTGCCCACACACACAAGAGCCACTGGGTTGTGTATATACGATGTATATTTATGGTGGTGTCCATGCTGCTATGCTATGACTGGTGTGACCCTGTCACTTGAAAAAAACTTCTGACAAACCTTCCAGACGTGAGTATAAACCTTGTTATGCATGTTTTTTCTTCAAGATTTGAGTGTCTCTTTAATCCAGGGATATGCACATACATGCAGGAGTTCTTATATCCACTGCTCCATCCTACTTGCGGTCATTGTGCAGGTGATAGATCTGTGCAGCAGGCAGATGTCCAGCTTTATGACTCTGCAATATGGTATGGACCCCCAACTTCCAAGCATAATAAGTTAAACCAAAGAACGCAAAAAAAAGACACAACACATTGTAATCAGGTCTCAAAGGGTGCCAATTTTATTTTAAATTACATGACACTGAAAATGGCAGACCCCCGACTCACAAAGAGTCACCCTCCAGCACTCAGGCGAGGAAAAAACCCCTGTGGGGGAAACCTCGAGGGAGCCATGGCTGGAGAGTTTCCCCTCCCCTGGGCATAGAGGGTAACACCGTACTATAATAAACTGGATGGGAGAGAAATCTGTCTGCAATACATGTCACCTTATTGATGGCTAGGCGGATGTTTCCCTTCTCCCGCACAGATCCAGGTCCACTTTTCAAGAAGGTGGGGACTCGATGAAGGGGTAGTCTAAAGCAGACCACCCCTTTTCCTCTGCTAGAACCTCCAAATTACATCAAGGGTAGGGGGCAGTACAGTAGTCAAGCTCAAGGTCCTCTGGCGCATCCAAGATGGCAATGATCAGGGTGCGGTGCATTGCTTTATAGAACCTTCTTTATGACATAGTTGCATGGTTGCCATGGTTACTGCAGGTAAACACATCTGAAGCATTAACCCATTAATGACTGGTGATGCACTTTACTGCAGAGGTCACTAAACACACTTGTGACCAAGCAAACAGCTTATGGTTAGGCCGCACTAAGAACACTAAATAACATGGTTTCATGTGGCCCATAGCAACCAATCACAGCACAGCTTTCATTTCTCAAATTACACTGGTAAAATAAAATCTGAATCATGATTGGTTGCCATGAGAAACTTGGCAGTCTAACTTGCCTATAGCAACCAATCAAAGCTTAGCTTAAATTTTCTAAGAGCTTGTTAAGATATGAAAGGTGAGCTGTGATTGGTTGCCATGGGAAAATCAGACTGTGATAAAGCTGCTCCATTGCTGTAAAGTTTATGATGATGATGACAGAAAATAATGCTTTGCAGTCAGCCCTTCCTCCATACCTCCCAAGGTTTTGGAGGGACACTTGTAGTTCACAGACATTTCTATACACTACAATTCCCAGCATTTCTGGTCACTCAGTTTAGCATCCACTGGTATACGGATATATATACGGAGGATTTGTTAACATGAAGGAGACGGCTGACAATCTGATGTAATTGTATGTGGAAAGGGCTGACAAAGAGTATTATACATCAAGCTGCAGAAATGAATAGAGAAGGAGGGGATCCCTACCTGGAAATCCTCCAGATTAAAGACAAGCAGTATGGGGGGCATGTAACACTACATTTCCCAGGCTTTTATCGGTGATCACCCCGATCAGTTGATCACTGGGGCTGTCTAGTTGTTTAAATAGTCCACACTATTAAAGGGGTACTCCAGCAAAAAATAATAATTCTTTCAAACCAAGTGGTGTCAGATATTTGTAATTTGCTTCTAGTAAAAAACACACCAGTCTTCCAGTACTTATCAACTGCTGTAAATCCTGCAAGAAGTAGTGTATTCTTTCCATTCTGACACAGTCATCTCTGCTGCATGTCAGGAACTGTTCAGAGCAAGTTCTTGACATGGACATAGGTAGAGCACTGTGTCAGACTGGAAAGAATCCATCACTTTCTGCAGGGCATACAGCAGCTGATAAGTACTGGAAGGCTTGAGGGCTTTTAATAGAAGTAAGTTACTAATCTATATAACTTTCTGACACCAGTTGATTTGAAAGTATTTTTTTTTCCGCTGGAGTACCCATTTAAGGTTTAACGGAGTTCTTTATAAATAAAAAAAAAGTAAGGAGCAGCAAATGTTATAAAATATATATTAGAAAAAAATACTTCTCAACTATTACACATCAAAATATGCGCTAAAAATGTATGTGATGTATGCTTTACAATACACTCCACAGTTCACACTACATATTTTGATATATATTATATAAGGAAGCTGAAATGTCACATATTCTAAGCGTATTGCTGAGGAGTTGGGTTGAGCGGATCTGTCAAAATTTTGGATTTAGAAACGTTATTTGGACTCAAACACTCAGCGTTTGACTTCCCGCGGCTACATGATTAGACTTGGCAGCTTTCGGCTGGGGTCACACTGTGCATTTATGATGCCATTTGGTTGGTGAACTCCCAAGTCTCTGAATAAATTCTCCAATCAAAATGTCAAAATGCATGTTAAAAAAGCAACAGATATATGCATTGTGTGAACACAGCCTTCTCCCAGAAACAGCTCCACTCCTGTCTATAGGGTAGTCAGTCCTTAGTGATATCCAATAGCCACCGGCCTCCTGCAGCTCCTCCAGCTGCAACGTCACATACTCGGCTGATGGATCGCCCAATCATTGACTGGGAATGGACACCGCTGCTGTCATTGGCTGGGGATGGACACAGCTGCTGTCATTGACTGGGGATGGACACCGCTGCTGTCATTGGCTGGGGATGGACACAGCTGCAGTCATTGGCTGGGGATGGACACCGCTGCAGTCATTGGCTGGGGATGGTCACCGCTGCAGTCATTGGCTGGGGATGGACACCACTGCAGTCATTGGCTGGGGATGGACACCGCTGCAGTCATTGGCTGAGGATGGACACCGCTGCAGTCATTGGCTGGGGATGGACACCGCTGCAGTCATTGACTGGGGATGGACACCGCTGCTGTCATTGACTGGGGATGGACACCGCTGCAGTTATTGGCTGGGGATGGACACCGCTGCAGTCATTGGCTGGGGATGGACACCGCTGCTGTCATTGGCTGGGGATGGACACCGCTGCAGTCATTGGCTGGGGATGGACACCGCTGCAGTCATTGACTGGGGATGGACACTGCTGCTGTCATTGGCTGGGGATGGACACAGCTGCAGTTATTGGCTGGGGATGGTCACCGCTGCAGTCATTGGCTGGGGATGGACACCGCTACTGTCATTGGCTGGGGATGGACACCGCTGCAGTCATTGGCTGGGGATGGACACCGCTGCAGTCATTGGCTGGGGATGGACACCGCTGCTGTCATTGGCTGGGGATGGACACCGCTGCTGTCATTGGCTGGGGATGGACACCGCTGCAGTCATTGGCTGGGGATGGACACCGCTGCAGTCATTGGCTGGGGATGGACACCGCTGCAGTCATTGGCTGGGGATGGACACCGCTGCAGTCATTGACTGGGGATGGACACCGCTGCAGTCATTGGCTGGGGATGGACACCGCTGCAGTCATTGGCTGGGGATGGACACCACTGCAGTCATTGACTGGGGATGGACACCGCTGCAGTCATTGGCTGGGGATGGACACTGCTGCAGTCATTGATTGGCTGAGCAGGCAATCCATCAATCGAGTATGTGACATTGCAGCTAAAGGAGCTGGGGCTGTGACAAAAATGACTGAAAATAGACTCCAGCGGCTGTGGGAGAGAGAGCAGTGCAGGGGCACGGGGACTGATGAGTATTGTTTCTTTATTATCTTCCCATACACCCCTGCCTGACATTTGTTAGTTTCACAAGACTTCTCCTTTGACCCCTAGACGACCTTGGATGTACCTGTATGCCCTGGCTGCCTGTCACCCGACGATCCTGGCCGTACAGGTACGTCCTGGGTTTATATCCCGCTATGAAGTGCACTCCAAGCAGCAGCCGGGCCCTCATCGTTAATGACAGGCTGCACCGATCTCACTGTCATTAACTCCTTAAACGACGCGATCACGGTGCAATCGTGGAGTTTAAATGTAAGTGACAGAAGCAGCTCCTGTCACTTAATGATCAGGACCCCTGTGTGACTGCAGGGGTCCTGATCGCTCTGCCGGACTGCGGGAGGTCTCTTACCCAGTGTCGCACTGGGGTACTTGGCGCAACCAGAGGAACTGATCCTGGGGGCCCACCAATTAAGAAATAATGAGAAGTAACATGCTGACCCGATCCTGGAGTCATTTGTATCTGTGTTCACAACTGCCTTGTGAATAACAAGATCTTAGTCGAACTACAACTCCCAGAATGCCCTACACTTGCCCTTCTGTGCATGCATATAGTAGTTATGTGCCCCTTTGTGAATCCATATAGTAGTTATGTGCCCTTCAGTGCATCCCTATAGTAGTTAGGGATCTCTGAGCTGATATTACCCCCATGTAGGTATCACTCTGAAGATAAATAACACCCCACAGCACCCCCCTCCCAGTCGGTAGTACCTTCTTGTCGGTCGTAGGTATTCCCTCTGGATTTCAGCCCACCAGTAGATAGTTTCCCCATCTTAGGAGTCAGATTGTTGGTAATACCACTGGTTGTTAGCCCCCCAAATAGGTAGTATCTCCCCATGTAGTAGGCATACCCCTCTAAGTAATCGCACTGCTGGCCCCCCAATAAGTGGCATCTCCATGCAGTAGGCAATCCCCTTACTAGCCTACTGTCAATTCTTTCAGCAGAAAGCCGCAGAGAGCAAAGGCGCCCTATACTTAACATTGAGACACTGAGGCAGGCGGAATTCCCAGCAGAGTCCGTGGCGGGGATTCTGCCTATTTTCCTCAGCCTTATTCATTGCTTTGTTTCTGTTGCATTTATGTTAATCTCTGTTTGCCTTATTATTGTAAGTTTGTCCATACCGGCTCCCTATTTCCAAGATCTTATCTAAGTACCCCCTCTCCTCTCCATACTTCTTTTCTTCCTTGTGTCTTATGTAGTGCACCCTATTTACCTCCTGGCAAATCACAATTTCATCTACTGTTGTAAGTATAGTTACAAGATATCTGCCTGGAATAAACCAATGGATTTTCCTACATGCTTCTTCAGTTAAGACACTGTATAATAATGTTCTCTGTGTAGCAGCAATGCTGTTGTACTGCAGCCTGGGCTCCTATTAACTTCAATAAAGGCTACACAGGGACCAAAGCCAACTGCTCCGTCTCTGTTCAGCTGATTGGCAGGGCAGACAGGTGTTAGCACCCTGCCAATTAGCTACTGATATCAATGATATCAGCACCCTGCCCTTTTTCTACTGATATTAGTGGAAAACCTCTAGGTTTCATTGAGGTCTAATGGTACTTTTACACGGAGCGATAATTCGCCCGATCGCACGATTAACGATTTTGAATGAACAATTTTTTTTTTAGAACCATCAGCGTTTAGACGGAACGATACATCGTACGGAAAATTCGCTATGCGATCGTTTTGCGATCGTTTAAGCCTATCTCACACATAGGTGAAATTGCTGAAAGATTGTTTACACTGAACAATCTGCGAATTTTTTGCGAACGACCAACGATGATTTGAGAACATGTTGAAAGATCGAAATGAACGATTTTTTGCTCGTCGTTTGATTGTTCGCTGCGTTTACACGTACGATTATCATTCGAATTCGACCGTTATCGTGCAAAAACGAACGATCAATCGTTCCGTGTAAAAGGAACATAAGTGCTGAGATTGCCTCTGATTGCTAGTTAAAGACTGATATAAAACATGGCAGTCCAACAAAAATGTCAGCTACACAGTATAATCATACATATTCAGGACCAGCCTTAAAGCGACTCTGTACCCACAATCTGACCCCCCCCAAACCACTTGTACCTTCAGATAGCTGCTTTTAATCCAAGACCTGTCCTGGGGTCCGTTCGGCAGGTGATGCAGTTATTGTCCTAAAAACAACTTTTAATCCGGCAGCACTGTGTCTAATGGCCGGGGCTTACATTTGTATATGCATTCGGCTGGCACCACCTCTCCGTCCTTCCTCCACACCCTCCTCATCATTAAAAATGATCCAGGAACATTTACTGCTGTTTGAGCTTTGCACAGGTGTCTTAACGATCCAGCCCATGTTCATTATGCACACAGGTGGGGAATAGGAAGTAATCTGCCTGGAGCATTCCTAAGAATGAGGAGGGCGGGGAGGAGGGACAGAGAGGTTGTGCCAGCCTAATGCATATACAAATGTAAGCCCTGGCCGTTAGACACAGCGCTGCAGGATTAAAAGTTGTTTTTAGGACAATAACTGCATCACCTGCGCAACGGACCCCAGGACAGATCTTGGATTAAAAGCAGCTATCTGAAGGTACAAGCGGTTTGGGGGGGGGGGGGGTCAGATTGTGGGTACAGAGTCGCTTTAAAGCGGCACTATCAGCAGGTTCGGGCCAGTGAACATGCTGATCTGAGCCAGCCGCTCTTTATCTGAGGATTCCCGGGCTGTACTTGTTATGGCTGTGCGGTCCGGTATAGCTGCGTTTTCTCCTAATTCCCATTATGCTAATTCGCGTGCTCGGAGAATTTGGGGTGTTCCCCATGCTCCCGGAGCACCCGCTTGTCCCGCCTAGCCTGCCCCCTCCCGGCCTGCCAACTATGCATATTCATATATGCATGGTAAGGCTGCTTTTTACAGCATATGTGCAGGAAGGAGCCTGTAACAAGCAACGTAACTATGCATATATGTTGGTCGTTTAAAAGGGTTATGCAGCTTTCCAAAACATGGCCACTTTCTTAAAGAAACAGCACCACTCTTGACCTCAATTTGGGTGTGGGTTTTGCAACTCAGTTCCATTTAAGTGAATGGAGCTGCGTTTTAGTACCATATAAAATCTGAGGACAGGAGTGGTGTTGTTTACAAGCCCATAATTAAAATGCACATTGCTTAAACATGAACAATAAATAAGAGTTGGAGACCAAGTATGGTGGTAAGTGGGGTTAGCCAGGATATATATTTATTCTAAATTCGCCAGAGGGCCTTGATAAACACAAAATGGAAGTTATCGACCCATTTTATGCCCCAGTCACAGAGCTGCAGCGAGCACATCTTGAGCGTTGACTCAGATGGACATTATTCTTGAGCAGGGCACCCCTTCTGTTCTGCCAGGTGTAAGATCTGAGAATTAGAGAAACAAGATGAAATAAGAAAAACAATACAAATGTAACAAATGTAACAAGGATTTAAGTGCAAAAAGAAACAGAGAGGGAGAGTATTATGAGACTTAAAGAGCAAGGCAATGAGATTCAGATTTGAGCTTCGAGGTGTTTGAGCTCCCAGGTAGTGTTGAGCTCCATTGGGGTGCGCTATCAAGCTCATTGCTTGTTAAAAGGCCGCTGAGCAAGCAATCGCCAGAAATCACTAAGCTTTAAAGCTGTTGAAATGCAAAATGCGTTTTCAGAGCCTTAGGGCCCTATTCCACCGGACGATTATCGTTTGCATAATCGTTAACGATTAACAATCTCAAACGACCGCTATTGCGAAAGACCTGAAAACGTTCACTCATTTCCATGGAACGATAATCGTTACTTATGATCGTAAGTGCGATAGTTTTTTCTTCGCTATTTATTCGCTATTGCGTTCGTATCTATTGTGAACGACCGAACAATGTCTTATTCAATGCGAACAATTTGCGAACGTTGTGCGAACGAGCAACGATAAAAATAGGTCCAGGTCTTATAAAGCGATCAACGATTTCTCGTTCAGTCGTTAATCGTTACCTGCATTTCAACCGAACGATTATCGTTTAGATTCGAACGATTTAACGATTATCTGAACGATAATCGTCCGGTGGAATAGGGCCCTTAAACCGCATTGTCCCGCCTCAGTTGATGATTGGCTAAGCGGTGATAGTGAAGACAAATAGAAGTCTGGAGCAGTATTTGGAATTCCACCCACCTTCCCACCCACCCAACGAAGCACAACTTAACCCCCTGAGGGCAGGGGGTAAGATTTGTAAGATTTCAGGTCAAGCAGGCACTCTCTGCTCAGCTGGGGGCACTTGATTAAATGCTTGAGCCTCCCATTGTTTTCAGTGGGGTTTGTTACTCGAGTCGAGCACTGGAGCATTGAAAAATGCTTGACTCGAATAATGAGCACTCAAGCAATTTAGTGCTCGCTTAAAGGGGTCTTACACTCAAATATATCTTTCGATATGTTGCTGCCCATGGTGAGACTAACAATTCCTTCCACACCTATTATCATCATTTCTCCTTCCTCCAGTTCTCAGCTGCTGCTTTCTGCTGAAAACACAAAAATCTGTGTGTGAGCTTTTCTCTCTGTCTCCCCCCCCCCTCCCTTTTGAGACAGCTGAGTTAAACAAGTCCCTGAATGGCTTTATCTGCAACATTGTAACAACTTTGTAATGCTGGGAGGATTTACCATAGTGAGTTCATTAGAAACTTGACCTTTAGAATAACCCTTGCAGCATTACAAAGAAGCTGACAACAATGTTGCAGATAAAGCCAGTCAGGGACTTGTTTCCTACAGCTGTCTCAGAAGGGAGGGGGGAGACGGACAGAAAGGCTCACACAGATTTTTGGGTCTTCAGCAGAAAGGAGCAGCTGAGAACTGGGGGAAGGAGATTGAATAGATAATAACAAGTATTCAAGGAATTGTTAGTCTCACCATGGGCGTGGAATACCCCTTTAACTACTCCCTAACACAAATAAGGGCTATCTGTTCATCAGGGTGGTGAATTCTCCTTTCTAACAGTCCAAAGGAACCCAAATGCAACTATGGTGCTCTCCCAAATCATTCCACACTGAGGTATGACTTTCCTCAATAAGGTTGTCCCAGTACAAATCTTCTCAAGATAAAACTCAAAGGACCGTGATATGAATGGAATGTCCAATGCGGAATTTATGCTTGTCAGTTTAACTGGTTCCTTGGAACTTTCTTTGACTTGAAAACAGTGTTTAAACTTCAAGTTGGAGAGTGTTTGGCATACCACTGCACCTTGTAAATGTGTGCATGAGGCTGAACAGTAACAGGTTCTGTGGCAAGAGTGATTCTGTTACAAATTCACAGTGAGCTTATTTTTTAAATCACCATTTGGATGGTAAATGATGCTACTGTACTTTCCAAAAATCTCGCTTCTGAGCAAAAAAAAAAAAAAACCTGTAACGAATTACCATACCTATAGGCACCAGAGCCGGACTTGCCATAGGGCACTTCTGGCAAATGCCAGAGGGGCCGATGGCCTCCGGGGGCCAGTCCTGTGCTCCTCCTGACCTGGCGACTCCTTTCCCCTACCATAGGTAAAAGGAGTCACGGGGCCAGGAGGAAGACGGGACCGGCCCACAGCGCTCCGTCTGGCCCCTGGCTGATGCGTGGCCGCCTGGGGTGTTGCGTCCTATCCCCGGCAGCACGTGCATCATAGAGCTCTCTGTGCGCCTGAGACTTCCGGTACAGGGAGCGCACGTAAGAGACGCTCCCTGTACTGGAAGTCCCAGCCCCGGCGCACAGGGATCTCTATGATGCGCGTGCTGCCGGGGATAGGACTCGACACCCAAGGCAGCCGTGCATCAGCCGGAGGACAGTCTGACACTGCAGGAGGAGAGAGGATCGACGGGGGAGCGCGTTGTTAGGTGAGTTTTTTTTTCTTTGTATCTGCTTTGCAGGGGAGGGGGGGTGGGGAGAGAGGGGCCATCTATAAAGAGGGGGGAAAGGGGGCCATATATAAATGAGGGGAGAGGGGGCCATCTATAAGGGGGGAGAGGGGGACATCTATAAAGGGGGGAAGGGGACCATCTATAAAGGGGGGAGGGGACCATCTATAAAGGGGGGAGGGGACCATCTATAAAGGGGAGGAGAGGGGGGCCATCTATAAAGGGGGGGAGAGGGGGCCATCTATAAAGGGGGAGGAGCCATCTATAGGGGGGAGAGAGGGCCATCTATAAGGGGGGAAACATAGGGTGAGGGGGCCATCTATAAGGGGGGACAACATAGGGGTAGAGGGGCCATCTATAATGGGGACTACAGGGGGGGCCTATATAATAGGGCATGCATAGAGAGGGGCATCTACTATAGTGGACTACACAGAGGGGCCACAGAGGGGCTACAGAGAGGAGGGCCATATACTATAGGAGATGCACAGAGGATGTCATCCACTATAGGGGGACTACACAGAGGGGGGGGCTCTCAAGTAGATGCACATGGAGCCATCTATATGGAAGACTGAACAAGGGGCCATATACTATATAGGGGATACAGCTCAGCTACACAGAACAGAGACAAAAGCTTCTGATCCCATTAACTGTGTTATTATCAGTAATTCCAGTGATGGCCATGATGATACAACATGTAGCCATGCTGCGCTCACAACATCGTCTCATAACGTTTCACCGCGCGGCGAGTGGGCCTGTGTGCTCTGAAATGGCAGGGCTGATTTTCAGTCCCAGTCCGGCCCTGATAGGCACACTTTTTTAATCACATAGTGGGAGATTTATCAAGCTGGAGTAAAGTGAAACTGTCTCAGTTGCCCCTAGCAACCAATCAGATTCCACCTTTCATTTTCCAAAGAGTCTGTGAGGAATGAAAGGTGGAATCTGATTGGTTGCTAGGGGCAACTGAGCCAGTTTTACTTTACACCATGTTTGATAAATCTCCCCCATAGACTGTAAATGTCATAATACTGCTCAAAACTGCATCAGTTCATTTGATTTATTGTCCAAACGGATTGAGTAACTAATTCCTACTGAATATAGCTATACATGCAATTTATTTTATTGCTATGCGTACTGTATGTGCTGTTTGGAAAAAAAACTGTGCTGCTGAGCAAAATTAGGTTTGATGGCACTAGCAATTCTGTAACAAATCCCCACTGAACTCAAGTATAATTACAATTCTTATATATCTTTATGTAAGTTTCAACTCAACCGAGAATAAAGTACACAGAAACATGGCTGCATCATGGATTAACCCCTTCAAGACAGAGCCCTTTAATGCACAAAAGTACAGGTCAAATTAATGCAATGTTCCTCTCCGCCTTCTAAGAGCCATGGCGCTTTTATTTTTTCACCTACAGGGCTGGCTAAGGAGTCATTTTTTGCGCCATGATCTCTAGTTTTTAATAATATCATATTGGTGTAACAGAAAAATTTTGATTGCTTTTTATGAATTTTTTGTGATATATAATTTAATAAAATCAGCAATCCTGGAGCTTTTTTTTTCTTTTTCTGTTTACGTTGTTCACTGTGCGGGAACAATAATGTTATATTTTAATAGATCGTACAATTTAATACTTGTATAAAACTTTTTTTATTACAGTTTTCTTTTTTTACACTTTTATCACTGTAAAAGATGCAATCATTAGATGCAATCATAAATCATAGCATAGATCAGTGTTATCGACGATCTATGTATAGAGCCTGCCTGATAGCAGACTCTATACATGGATCGACGAACCAACAGGACGGAGGTAAAGAGTTTACCCCCGCCTGTCGGCACATGCGATCACTCAGTGACAGATGCATGCGGAATCACAGCTGACTCTCATTACCTCCGGCCCCGGACTCAATGATGTGAGTGGGATCTCTCTCCCTGCAGCGCTCCCGTTCACATCAATAACCCTGTCAGTGAGGAACGTATATATACATTCCTACTGCACGGGGTATGTGCAGTAGGAAGTATATATACAGATTGCTGATGTGAAGGGGTTAAAAAGTAAGTACAGGTATGAAAAATCACTAAGAAACAAGTTATAAGCTAGTGATCACTTTATTTAAATGCAATGTACGATGGAAAACTTACAGCACAGTAACGATTAACAGTGACAGTTGGTAAAGCAGTCACCAGGTACGACATTGTAGGTGCTTACTCTCCCCTTCACTGACCAATCAGAAAGTGGTTGGGTGACTTAAAGGGCAATTTCACCCAAGAGCTAAAAAATTAAATGCTCCCATTTCATGCTGTCGCCATTCCTGAGTTGCAAGTTTTTCTAAAAGCTGGTTTACATCCAAGATGGCGCCAGCCAGGAAACTACATTTCCCTTTATGCAGTGCTTTTCCTTGATTGGTCAGTTTACACACTACATTGCACAGTAAACACAGGACTGTGCAACTGAAGCTGCAACTGAAAGAGAGAGGTCCTGACAGAGCAGACGGATCCCTGACAATAGTAATTAGTGAATTCAATATAAAATACACTCACCGACCACTTTATTAGGTACACCATGCTAGTAACGGGTTGGACCCCCTTTTGCCTTCAGAACTGCCTCAATTCTTCGTGGCATAGATTCAACAAGGTGCTGGAAGCATTCCTCAGAGATTTTGGTCCATATTGACATGATGGCATCACACAGTTGCCGCAGATTTGTCGGCTGCACATCCATGATGCAAATCTCCCGTTCCACCACATCCCAAAGATGCTCTATTGGATTGAGATCTGGTGACTGTGGAGGCCATTTGAGTACAGTGAACTCATAGTCATGTTCAAGAAACCAGTCTGAGATGATTCCAGCTTTATGACATGGCGCATTATCCTTCTGAAAGTAGCCATCAGATGTTGGGTACATTGTGGTCATAAAGGGATGGACATGGTCAGCAACAATACTCAGGTAGGCTGTGGCGTTGCAACAATGCTCAATTGGTACCAAGGGGCCCCAAGAGTGCCAAGAAAATATTCCCCACACCAAGACACCACCACCACCAGCCTGAACCGTTGATACAAGGCAGGATTGATCCATGCTTTCATGTTGTTGACGCCAAATTCTGACCCTACCATCCGAATGTCGCAGCAAAAATCGAGACTCATCAGACCAGGCAACGTTTTTCCAATCTTCTACTGTCCAATTTCGATGAGCTTGTGCAAATTGTAGCCTCAGTTTCCTGTTCTTAGCTGAAAGGAGTGGCACCCGGTGTGGTCTTCTGCTGCTGTAGCCCATCTGCCTCAAAGTTGGACGTACTGTGCGTTCAGAGATGCTCTTCTGCCTACCTTGGTTGTAACGGTTGGCTATTTGAGTCACTGTTGCCTTTCTATCAGCTCGAACCAGTCTGCCCATTCTCCTCTGACCTCTGGCATCAACAAGGCATTTCCGCCCACAGAACTGCCGCTCACTGGATGTTTTTTCTTTTTCGGACCATTCTCTGTAAACCCTAGAGATGGTTGTGCGTGAAAATCCCAGTAGATCAGCAGTTTCTGAAAAACTCAGACCAGCCCTTCTGGCACCAACAACCATGCCACGTTCAAAGGCACTCAAATCACCTTTCTTCCTCATACTGATGCTCAGTTTGAATTGCAGGAGATTGTCTTGACCATGTCTACATGCCTAAATGCACTGAGTTGCCGCCATGTGATTGGCTGATTAGAAATTAAGTGGTAACGTGCAGTTGGACAAGTGTACCTAATAAAGTGGTCGGTGAATGTATAGTGTTATATACCTTCAAAGAATTCAAACACCTCCTGGCATTATACTCCTATAACACTTTCTGGCAATACTCATGCAGCATCTACTGTCATTACTCAGGCAACACCTACTGGCAATACTCCTGCAACACATCCTGGCACAACTCTTGCAACACCTCCTGGCATTATTCATGCAACACCTCGTGGCAATACTCCTGCAACACCTCCTGGCATAACTCATGCATTACGTTCTGGTATTATTCATGGAACACTTACTGGCATTATTAATACAAAACCTACTGGCAATACTTCTGCAACACCTCCTGGCATAACTCATGCAATACCTCCTGGTATTAATCATGCAACACTGACTGGCATTATTCATGCAACATCTACTGGCAATACGCCTGTAACACCTCTCAGCAGCTGTGTCCGAGGGGAGGAGGGGATCGGCTGGGTTGCAGCACAGGAAGGAGCCTATGATTGTGCAGGAGGTTGTCAACTGTTTGCTGGGGGAAGGTCACAGCACAGGACGAAGCCAGCGGCTATGCTGGAGGCTGTCAGCTGTCTATTGGGGGGGGGGTCTCGTCATGGTAGGGGGAATGGCACGGTAGGTATAAGCTTATTCTCTTTATTATGCTGGGGAACAGCCGGGTACCATCAGTCCTGGAGTGTCAAAAATGGCAATCCTAGTCTGGAGCAGTAGCAGGCCAGTATTATTAGGCTGGAAAGAGCCAAAATAAATTGCTCTTCCTACCCTGGTGTTTCTAGGCTGCTGCTGTTTGGTTCTTCCCTGGATGGTTATGGAAAAGAAGGGGAACCCCTACGATGACAGAGAAGTCCTTGTTTAGCTATTCCCTCTTCTGACAACTTTCCTCTCAGCAGGAACAGGATTTTAGCGATGGCTGCCTTCTTAGCATGAACTGAACCCAGTCTTGGGTAACATCTCCTTTAACACCATATGGAGCAGTGATCACTGCTACTGACCCAGAGCTGGCTCAGGTTAGACTTAACCATCTGGAACTGGATATAGATTCACTGGCAATGGAAAAAAAGGGTTGGACTTGGTTGCAATGAGTGGTTCTAACCCGGAAAGAAGTGTTGAACAAGAAGACTCCTCCCTTAGAAAAGAAGTTTCTAAAGAGGTCTGAAGAAAGTCATGTGACCAAAGCTCCATGCAACTGTTACCAACGTAGCTCAATAGTGGTGATTAGTGATCAATATATTGAAAATTGCACATCCATAATAGCACAGTGTATGCTGAAATGACAATGTATAAGACAAAATTAATAATTATACCCAGATGCAAACTAAGACATAGAGATAAATTCCTCAGCCACATAACTAAATAACCGGGCCACAGGTACTAGGACACTGCAGGCCCTTTAGGAGCTATTGATAAAGACCTACAAGAAAGGCCAAGGATATACAACAAGAAATGAAAAAACCTAGGGGGAAGACTTTACTGAAAACTGTACCCATCTCTGTAAAAAATTACGGGTCAGATGAAGTAAAGAAATCAGTAGGATGCCTTTGCTATACTGGAAAAGAAGGAGGTGAAAGAACAAGTTCACAGTCAGGCAATGTAGAAGTGGAAATATGTTGCTAAAATGTTGCAAATCTTTAGTGGTGCAAAGAGGGGCTAGTTGTCTATCACATTGGGCCGTGAGGCTAAAGGGGAAGCCATATTGCATTAAATATATCATTATCTATCAGAGTTGTTAGTAAAGAACCAAGGTGTCTGCTCTTCTGTAAGGTCACACCCAGAACAGATCAGGTAGGAGCTGAATTGTGGTGAATGGTGGTTGATGGAAAATGATTGTCTAGCCAGAATACAAGGAATACAAGATGAGAGAAGATCGAGTATGGAGGTATACTGGTACCGTATGGCATCCTGCTCATATTTGCCCACAGATGTTGCAGCTGAGCCAAAAGATCCTGCATTCTAAGATTTTTCCAGAATTTCCACTATATAGGACTTACATGAGATTACTGTGATCGTTCACTTTCTTTTACAGCTGGCCCGAACCAACATGATGATAACTTACGGACATAGCTCTGCAAAACCTGCCAGACAAATATTTTAGGCTCCCAGCCCTTTCTCACCTTTGCCCTCATATAGTGACCCAAAATGTAATAATGTTCCCCCTGGTGTATCACACAGTAGATAGGTACCCCCAGTAGGCAAGTAGTTATGTCCCACCAAAAGGTAGGTACCAATATATGTAATTTCCCCCATTAGCTAGTTCTCCTATATGAAAATTGTTCCAGGAGCCAGGTCCCTCCATAGGTAATTTCCTTTGTTAGCTAGGTATCCTGTAAGTATTCTGCCCGATTAGAAAGGGCCCCCTATAGCTATTTTACCCATTAGCCAGTACTGCTGTAGACAGTATCCCCAGTAGCCAGTACTGCTGTAGACAGTATCCCCAGTAGCCAGTACTGCTGTAGACAGTATCCCCAGTAGCCAGTACTGCTGTAGACAGTATCCCCAGTAGCCAGTACTGCTGTAGACAGTATCCCCAGTAGCCAGTACTGCTGTAGACAGTATCCCCAGTAGCCAGTACTGCTGTAGACAATATCCCCAGTAGCCAGTACTGCTGTAGACAGTATCCCCAGTAGCCAGTACTGCTGTAGACAGTATCCCCAGTAGCCAGTACTGCTGTAGACAATATCCCCAGTAGCCAGTACTGCTGTAGACAGTATCCCCAGTAGCCAGTACTGCTGTAGACAGTATCCCCAGTAGCCAGTATTGCTGTAGACAGTATCCCCAGTAGCCAGTATTGCTGTAGACAGTATCCCCAGTAGCCAGTAATGCTGTAGACAGTATCCCCAGTAGCCAGTACTGCTGTAGACAGTATCCCCAGTAGCCAGTACTGCTGTAGACAATATCCCCAGTAGCCAGTACTGCTGTAGACAGTATCCCCAGTAGCCAGTACTGCTGTAGACAGTATCCCCAGTAGCCAGTACTGCTGTAGACAGTATCCCCAGTAGCCAGTACTGCTGTAGACAGTATCCCCAATAGCAAGAACTGCTGTAGACAGTATTCCCGGTAGCCAGTACTGCTGTAGACAGTATCCCCAGTAGCCAGTCGCCCCTTGTAGTTTGTTTCTCCAGTAGCCAGAGCCCCCACCCCTGGAGGCTTTTTCAACAGTTCCCTATCCCCCCCCTCCCCCTTAGAAATGTCCACATTGGCCACTTCCCCCTGTAGTTAGCAATCTCAGTAGTAAGGTACCCCCCATAGGTAGTTATCCTAAGAGGAAGGGCAGAAATATTTCAAACAGCGTTCGAGTACAATGACTCTTATGGAAGTTTTTCCATTTGTAAAGAAGCTTGGGCTGAAGAAAGATTTCTTCTGCACTTCTTGTCGCAATAACTCTGCTAACTTACCTTATGGCAGAGCCCCCCACCCACCTTTCAGGTTACCCACCCTGTCTGCTTTCTTCTTCACCTGGTGCTAAAAACATTACTGATCATGTCCAACCTGATACTCTCAATTTTAACATTACATTGACGCCCATCTGACTATTCCCTGTATTGTCAGACAAACTATAAACTCACCTCTGGAATGGAAGAGCAGAAGGTATAGGAAAGCTGTGTAATAAGCGTCTCCTAAGCTATTTAATAATAATAAAATCTATTTTTAGGGACTCTCTACAGGTCCTCTTAAAAAAATTAAAAAAAATTAAGGATAACTATTTACTTTTTTTTTTTTGCTTTTATAGTCTGCTATTAAGGTTAAATTTAACATAGAACCATATTAGTTACAGCGCTGTTAAGCTTTACGGCTCTGGAAAAAATATACTACACTTCACAGAAATTCCCATGAAGCATGTTGCTGAAAAGAAAGCCTTTACAGACAAATGTTTCCTCGTTGGATATCTTCCAGTTAGTGATTAAAATTACAGTTAGCTCATACTTCTTTCTTCAAAATGATGCTAATAGCGAGGATTTCATTCATACTACAGTACATTTCACAATTTCCGCATCGGTTTGTCATTTTACTTAATCATTCTGGCTTTGTGACCGGTCCGTGTAACACAAACGTAATTACTTTTAAGCAGAACAGCTATTACCCACAGCATCGATGAGATGTTAAGCCATATCAACATGTTACACTTAGTAAGCGGCACAGATACTCACATCTAATATGCTGTATATTAATTCACCTTTATTATTTCTGCTGTAGGAATGTCCAGAGTGATACAGAATGAGTCAGAAAATTTGCAGTCCATCTTGTATGCCAGCTCGCACTACAATACGTTAGTGGTCAGTGTCTGAGGTCTTTCCTTTTTGATGTATTGCAAACAACGCATTTTTCACAAGAGAAAAATGTGGGTTGCTACATAGGTAAAAGAAACAGAAAGGAATCACTGCTTTATCTTATCTATAATATGTGATTATGTGCAGACACCTCTACTAAAAACAAAGAGCGGTACTCCAGCAGGGCCAGTTAATGGGGGGGGGGGGCTATTGAGCTAAGGGTCCTATTAAATTTAGCAATTTTTAATGATTGACAATAAACTATCATAAACAAAATTGTTTATCGTTGACCTGAAATCGTTCACCATATTATACAAAACCGTAGTCGTTATTTATGATCGTAACAACAACAATAGTTACTATGATTACTCCATCTGATCCCAGCGAAAGAATGAACAATGTGATATTACACTGAACGATTAGTAAACGGATGTGGAACTACAGCAAACGATTAGCGAACGATTAACAATGATTTTAAGGTCAGATCTAAATGGAAGATCAATGACACATGAACGATTTTTCGATCGTTGCCTGAAATTACACAGGACGATTATCGTTTAAATTCAAACAATATAACAATTTTATTCATCCCGTGTAATAGGGCCTTAAGGGTCCTTTTACATTAAACAATCTTCTTCTGTGGCTGCTAACAGATGGTGATCTCGCTTGCTTATTTGCAGTGCCTTTACATGGTGCGATAAAGCGTGCAGCTGGGCCACACAAACAATCACTCCATAGTTTGTGCGGCCAATAACATTGCTATCTCCTGTTGACGCAGAGATGTGCTGCTGATAACAATACATTTTAGTCCCGCACAAACAAGGCGCCCTGTTGACGAGTTGGCGTTTTCCCACTCATCAGCTGATTGCTGTCACTTTCACATGAGCTGATTTATGGTCAGAGGGTGCGTTCACATGTACAGGATAAGCAGCAGATTTGATGCTGTGTTCAGGTATTTAGTAGACAGTTGAGGAAGGCTTGACACCAAAACGTCCTGTTGTATACATTTGATGAATTTTTTTCTACAATAAAATTTTTTGAAGCATGAAATGATGAGTGCCGAGAATGAACTTCTATAATGCTATGGGAATTTTTTCTTACTACGAGCACCAACCTTGACACAGACGTGCCGCCTAAAAGACTACTTTTTACTCAGTTATTTAGTTACTTTGATATCAAATCAGCTGCAGATCTTGTATGTGTGAACGCACCTTGAATGAGCATTTCCAATCTCATTGCTGATAATTGACTTATGTACAAGAGTCCTTAGGCACCTGACATTTGGCCTGGATAAGGGCTGTGAAGTGGGGTAGGTGACTACCAGACCAAGGAAGATGGCAACTGCTGGCAGTCGGTAGCACCAAGAATTCCAGCGTACCAGTTCCGGATGCCCAGTTGAACAAGGACTATTTTCAAGTGCATGCTTATCCTTAGGACATGAAGTTCAAAACTGTGACTGTGCAAAACACACATTAGTTTTTCTTTATTTTTCAAAAAATTAATGTTGGTGCAGGGGGTAGGGCTACCTACTGGGGGGATCTACCTACCTGTTGGTGAAACCTTAACACTTAATGGAAACAACTTTCTCCCTGCTGGGACCTGCCTATCTACTAGAAAGACTTTTGTTGGTTATCTTATTGGGTGGACCCACCTATGTACTGGGGGTTCACTGGCTATTGATACAGTTTACCTACTAACTGAGGGATCTATCTTAATGGTAAAGCATGGTACCAATTATGGAAACATGCCGTGGAGACCTACCTACTGTGGAGATCTGGCTACTTGCTGTGTGTGTGTGTTGGCATTCTTACTGAAGGACCTACGAACATACTGAGAGATTTACCTACTTAATGTAGGGACCTACGTATATAACTGGGAATAATTTTGGAACTACCTGCATGGCCCTACCTACCTACCTACTTAATTATGTAAGCGCCATTACATAGGTAGGTCTCTACTTAATGCAGGCCTACCTATTTAATTTGGGAACCTACCTAATCCCCGATCCAAGCCACTTACCTACCGACTCTTACTATGTTGGGAACAGAAGGGTGGCACTGGCAAAGAACCAGTCTCTTTGGCACTTCAGGAGTTGGTAGCCAACAAATTTTCTTGTGGAAAGCCTTGGAAAAGTTGAGTCTTTTAAAGGGGGGCAACCTTCATTAAAACATCCATGTTTTTTAAATGGAATTTCCAAAATGTTTATATAGGTGTGATAGTCAGGAGTAGAGATCAGCGCGCCGCTCATCGAGCCAACTGCTTTTCAGTGCTGCTCCGCTCCCTGATGCTGGGGGAAGTTTCCCAGGATTTGATTCAGCTTTTCCTGGCATCCTGGGAGGATTGGCAGGGAGCGGAGCAGAGCTGAAAGGCAGTCGGCTCCACAAGCGGCGCGCTGATCAAACAAGGCAATTTACTTTGTTTAGATGACCAATTCACTCATCTTTAGTCAGGCGTATATTTTAATTTTGACCATACAATTAACCAGTATGGTATACTGTTCGCCTATTCCATAAATGTGTCATGGAGTGCGAAGACATGCTTTGCTGTGGATTCAAAACCATAATAATGAAATGTGAAGGCACTAAGAGGTGTCAAACCTATGAGAGTAAATTAATCAGTTCTAATGGCGGCAATCACTGCAAGCCCAATGGTTTCCATCAGTAGTTAGTATATCAGGCTGCAATAGAGAACTAAAAAGGATTTTGGTATGCCATCCAGATGATTCGATAGCAGCCACTCACATGTTTTACTTTTTATATCAAGACTGACATTAGCTTTTAAACATGGTAAGTTGTGTGTATTGTGTATTTTGCTTTCTATATTTTTTGAACCGGCCAATTGTAGATTTGTTGCAAAAATCTCTGATTGTAAATGAGGGTTGCACAAATCCACATACAAGCTGCACAAATAATCCCAATCAGTTAAAGGACATGTATTTTTCAGTTGCAGAAATTTCTGCAGCACATCTATCTAGCCCTGTAGGGATAGACACCCAGAACCACAATTTAGACTTTCCTTCCACATGTAGATCCTGTAGACATGACATAAATCAGCAAGTATTCCGAAACAAAAATCTAAGGTAATAAAAACAAACTTGAAAGTTAAAATTCTGTCATGCTGAGATAAAGCAAATATCACATGATTCATAATGAGTACCCGATCATTTGCAAACACAGACCTCAAACCAATATAACTTTTATAACAGACAGACAAATCATTTCTTACACTATGTTACATTAACCTTTACACATAATGTTAAATCGCTCATGAGCCACGACTGTCTTTAGATACAGAGAAGAAACTATTTGCTAAAAAGGAAATACAATGGTTGAAAACAAATACTAAGCACGAAGTAGAAAATAAATACTAATGTAACGGAGCTTCAGCATTGCATGATGGTTACTATAGTGTTACTGGGGGGGGTTTAATATAAAATATATATATAGGATGGGGGATGGGAATAAAAACGTATAGACAACGTAAGCTCAGACTAGACAGTCTATGAATGCCCAAGGCTTATAACAGTGCCTGTTTGATCTGGGACATCTTTCTCACTGCCTAGTTTGTTTGCACCTTCTATAAGTTGGGGGTACCTTTTTTCTTGGCATTTTTTGTTGCATTTTGGTGCCTTTTTTGCACATTAAAGCCCTGGCCCTTTATTGTTCATAGAGCAAGGTGAAAGGGTGTTTAAGAGGGATCCAGCCACATTGGGGGAGATTTATCACACTGGTGTAAAGTAGAACTGGCTCAGTTGCCCCTAGCAACCAATCAGATTTCATTTTTCTTTCCTCACTGATTCTTTGGAAAATGGTGGAATCTGATTGGTTGCTAGGGACAACTGAGCCAATTCTGCTTTACATCAGTTTTTGAAAGTCTATAAGTTTTTTTGTTTTTTTTTTGGGGGGGGGGGGGGGGGGGTTGAAAAAGCCCTGGGCCAGATGTTAGCTGGGGGGGTGCAATGAGGAAATATGATATACCATATCTACTACATGGTGTTTTTGTTTGTACCATTTCTGCACCCTTAAGTGTTCTTTTCTGTGTCACAGACAGTTTTTGGAAATTGCACCCTGGTTCAGCCGATTTCTTTTCCCTCCCCCATACACCTCTATGCCAGAAAAAAAAACATATGTACATGTATTGTCCCCTACATTTCTCAGTTGAAATATCTGAATCCCACTATGAAAGGATCATGTAATTGAATGTAATAAGAAAAAAAAGGACAAAACAGACAAACAAAAAATGCACACTAATTTGGGGGGGGGGGGGGGGGGCGCTTCAAAAACTGCATCATGGAGGACAAAAGAGACCGGGAGTTTTTTTCAGGGCAGGAAAATTCGAAACAAAATTTGTATCTAAAGGACACCTAAAAAGCATATAAAACTCAATCACAATGAGGCACAGGTCACTTTATGGCACAGGTTGAACCCAATTTTGACACAGTTTTATATTATCACCAAAACATATAAAACTTCTCAAAGAAACGGAAGTTTTCTATTCTTTTCTATGTGAAAAAAGAAACAAACTTCTGCTGTTTATGTTGATGTGCTTTATGGTAGGTATGCTAATATTTGTAAACCTGATTAGTAATACAAAGCATCAGCATGGCCCCTGAGGGAAAAAAGCATTTGTTTGGAAGCAGACACAATTTCTTCAGACTACAATAAAGTAAGTGGGAAAAGGACAGTGCAGTGTATCTTCGGTGACCTTATCAACCTTTCTTCCTGCTGCATCCTGCACCCACTCCTTTTAAGCTTACATTTTAAAGAGAGCAAATAAATTGCAGCAGAATGTGTCATAGTCTTTAATGCATGACGCCCATGCAAATTTAACTTTTAGAAGGAGGGGTTTGGGTATGAGGTATTTTTTTTCTCAATGGAAAAGATGTGAGTCAAGATGTGTCATCTTTTGAAAAAAAAAAAAAAAAAAACACTCATCGACATAGTTAGACTTGCTTTCTTCCATGAGTGCTGTATATAAACCCCAATTTGTAGTGGTATGAGTTCAAATGCTCACACATATATCCACTTAAGTTAGTCACACTCACTCTCTCCCTCTATCAGACACTGTTAATAGTAAATACAGGGATTGCTTTGCTGTTTTCTACCTCAGAGCTTGGGAGCAGGTGAATTAAAGTGGAACCCTGACAAATCTTGATAAAGGAGGGATATAGCTTGTGGGATTCCCCCCAAAAAGATACATAAGGAACGACAAACACGTACAGAGCAGAAAACAACTTGCCGAAGCAAGACGAAATATGAAAAGTAAGTATATCTACTTTAAATTTACGCTTTCTAAGGTTTTAGTTTTGCATATTTTTTTGGATCTATAGTTGTTACTATGCTGTTATGTGACCTTCTTTATATGTCAGGATTTTATGCAGTGCCTTAGATTAGTTTTATACCTAGGGGATGTTGTGACTTGTTGTGCATCATTATGAACTCTTATGCTTGGTACCCAGAGACACCTCTGGATAAATCGCCTCAGTAGAAGCAAATTTACAACAAAGCTTCATGAGCTCATAGCGCCGCCTGCTGTATAGAGATGAAACTCCTTTTTGTACTACTTTTCAAGAAAGCAAATCCAAAAAATTCATTTCTGTCCCTAGTAATTCAACAACGTTTGTTATTATATAAACCGTCTATTATAAGTTAATCTATGCATTACAGTGCTGGTAAAATTATAATGTTATATTACCTCTATATACAAAACAATCCCAGTATACGGATAAAATGTAAAATCTTGGTTACATAAGGATAAGAAAAAGACGAATCCATCAAGAGGTATTTAGAATTGCTAAACCAACATGTAAGAGCAGCACTTGTTCAGTATTGTATGTACAGGAATAAAAGATTGCTTGGCACGGGGTAATAATTAGTCATAATTCATGTTATTCAGCATGTTAAACTAGATAGAAATGAGCATTGTCTATTTTGCAATAGTCACGTTGCGTTTTCAATGTACTACACAAAACTCTTATCACCATTGTATTGAAAGAAGTAGCTTGCATATAATTCCTAGAAAACAAACTTTTTTCATTGCTAGTGGTTTCCTGCCTGGCAATGTGTCCGGTTACTGTTATGATGCATAACTGAATGCATAATATTGACTAAATATATTGTAAATATTTAATTTGTGCACACATTTCATTGTATAAAGTTCACACGGAGGGTGCACTTGTTGAGATCAAACAGCTTTTGCACCACTGTATTTTGGATTTTACCTACAGTCAGCATCTAGTTGATCTAGTAATAGATGGTGTTAATTTTTTTCATCAGCAAATGTAGGCTGTTGTAGATCACACTCAGTAAGGTCTTGCAGCAAAGCAGCACACATAGAATAACAGTGTATGGCTAGGATTGTGGTATTTAATGTCCTAGGGCTGAACACTCTAACCGCAGGGCATAAAGCCATTTTGGAAAATAAATGTTGTGAAGCAACTATTCCCACGTGACCCAACCCAGACAGAGTTATGTAGCTAGATTATACCTAAGATGAGAAACATAGAACTATGTTTATGTATTGGTCTTAGCAAATATATTTCTGACCAAGTACAGTATTCAGTGCTATACCCTATTTACACTATTTGTCCAGTACTGTTCTATGGTTGTCATCAGGCATAGGCCTATCGGCTTAGCGGAGCCCTTAATTCAAGGGCACAGTTGTTTTTTCATAAACCTGACTAATGTATAGTGCCTGACATTAAAACAACACTTTTACATTCAAATTTAACACTAAGAATCAGGACTGTTTTACTGCGGTAGTTTAATAATTTGAGAAATACAAAAGTAGGAAAAGTAGTTCTGTAAGTCCCAAGTTGCTGTTAAATTGTTGATATTAGATTTGTCTGCCCTGTCTTAAAACCCCCGATTCACTTTAAACATTAGAATGTGTTCAGCTAGTGTTTGCATCATTGATTAACGTTGTGGGTGAAGTGGCCTCTGTACATAAGATCCTTCTTTCCTTATAGTCTCATAATCTAAACAATGGAGAGAACTACAAACATGTGGGTTTCATTTCTCCACTCCTTCAGGGTTCAGCAAGAATGCAACAGAAGCAGCTAAGAACACTTTTATTCCATGTTCACGTGTGTCTGACATGGATTTCTGAACAAACGCTGCAGCAAAACTTGCAACAAATGTAACGACAATCCATATCACATGCATGGGAATAGGGTTTCCACATCTCATTTCACACCCAAACGTTTCCATGCAGATTTTTACTACCATGGAAATCCAGTTGCAGCTTGCAAGCTACATATATATAAAAACATGCTAGGCCACCAAAGTAACATGCTTTGAAAGAAGTAGGGGCACCTGTGTTTGGCAGGAGTCCATACTCCTTTGCATACAGTACTTTCTGTGGCACCCCATTAGGAGTAGTGTATGCTACTAGCCAGAATGGTCCACCAAGCTGGTTGCAGAATGCCCATTCCAGCCAGTCCTTAAAAGTGAGCCAGCAATGCATAAAGCATCACTAGCTTACATTTTTGGAGCTGTACAGAATCACTGAGCCTGTTGCAGTGCTCTAGGCCTATTAGGTCTTCAGCAGTAAGCCTGAAAATGAACCTTTAATCCTGAACATTTTGTTCAAAGCTAGAGAGGCAGTTCTTTTACCAGGATGGCACAGAGGGACAGGAGGATTTTGTGTGTGATATACTGACTGTAAGCCTGTGATGCATTAAGCATCACTAGCTTACTGTTAAATACGTGAAGCAGAGGACTCCTGTAAAATTTTACCCAAATTTGCTCCAAGGACAGAGTTTTCTGTGGTGCGCTACACTGTTTGCATACTACAGAATATATTATGTAAGTGACTGACCATGTGGATGCATCATTGGTCACATACACAGCTCTACAAATATTATGTAGAGCAGTATGAGCTGGCAAGCTGCAGCCCCGAGATGCTGCACCAAAATGGTAATATTTACACTGGCTATTAGTATACTACTTATTTCTATGGATTCCACCTGACTGAGTATTAGCCACACTAAGCAGCAATGGGTCTAATCCTTGTGCAGTGGTGTACCACATCCGTAGCAAAATTACAAGGCTTATTACCAGGTTAAGTTCAGACATGGTCGGTTTGCTGTAGAGATTTCAGGGCAAGATATTTTTTTTATCCATTGCGGAAATGCTATGGATTCTGTGATTTCATCCATTTAATGTCTAGGAGTGAAAATCCTAGTGAATCTGCAGCATAATCTGCAAAAAAAGCTGAATGTAACCCATGCAGATCTTGCTGAAGATTTTCTGCAGAGACTTTTCACCTCTTCTGTCTCCTCTTAAAAAAAAACACCCTGTGAAAATAAAATATGTTGACAAACATATATACGCTCTCACATGACTCTTATCTTGCTTTATACCTGATGTGTAAAATGAGTTTCATGTGTAAAAAAAAAAAAAAAAGTCTCCACTTGGGGTGCCATAAAGGTGTGTTCGCAGATCCCGTTTTTTAATTGTAATTATTGATGGCAAAGACACAAAAATGGAGGACATTTCTCTTCTGTTTGGTATTTAATAATTGCAATTTGAAACCTGAATGTGTGAACACACTCCAAAAAGCATTGTTTGTGTTTTAATTGAGTTGCACAAGTGCTTGTATTATCAGAACATTACAGTTTATATTGTAGTCAGTCTGAACACTGACAGACTGAAAATAATATTACTATGAAATGTCTCCAGAACAAACCTCAAACTAGTTGATGCATGCTCTCCTGCACCCACTGAGTTTTGTGAGATGCCGCTCGGAGAGCAGCTCCAAGTACTCCATGTATATAAAGTAAGCATGACTGGAGAACAGCTACATTCATTTTAGCTATTATATTTGTTTGTATATATTAGTTTCTTGACTTTTCCAGTCTCTGGTGACATCTCTAAACACCCAATTTGCCCCACTTACGTTAATTCATTACATACCTTCTCATGGGCTTGTATTGACGTCTCTTGGAGATGGACAGGAAATTCTCTGTCCAAAAGCAGCAGAGGAGGTGGAGCCCACCTCTGCAAATAGTACTAGCACAACTGTAGAATCTGAACACATACACACATCCAGTATGTTTGCTTTCACTCACATGTGATCTGCTCGTAGACGTCTTACAGCCAGAATTAAAGAGTTTATATCTCTGTTCTACTGCAAACCGACAAGTGTTAAAACTTTTTTCCATCTTCTAACTTTTTCACAAGATATTACAGATACACTATAACTAATCTAAGGTTTATTTATTACTGCGGTGTACACATTGGGTGCACTATAAAGCAGGCAGTTAAAAACTGGTTTTGGGTAGTAATAATATAAAAGTATAAGATGCACTAATGACTCTGAGTCACATGATCTAACAATGGAGCTCTATGGAGCCCGACTGATCACGTGACTCAGAGCTGGGAGAGGATGCGCTAGATTGCGTCTTCTCGCAGCTCTATCTCCCAATCGGTAGGGGTCTGAACACTCGGACCTGGACCGATCAAAACTTTTGACATGTCAAAAGTTTTCTGAAGTGACAGTAACTCTTTAGGTATTTCTGTCATTTAAGAAAAAAACAAAAAAACTACTACATGTCCTAGAGATTACATGTCCTCAAGCATTTTGTTAAGTTAGGGTCTGGGTGCTTGGACTGTTACTGATCACTTGAATGAGCAGGGAGAAGCTGTCAGCTGAGAACTTCTCTCCCCATCTCTTTCCGCACTGCAGGTTACAGGCTCTATAGATTTTCTATAGAATCTATCTCCTGCAGCGAGGGGAGACCTGGCTGACCACTTATCTCCACTCATTCTAGTGACTAGTGGGGGTCTTAGCAATAGTGATAAGCAAACATCCTA
Source organism: Dendropsophus ebraccatus (assembly GCF_027789765.1). Lineage (NCBI taxonomy): Eukaryota > Metazoa > Chordata > Amphibia > Anura > Hylidae > Dendropsophus > Dendropsophus ebraccatus. The sequence goes on from NC_091465.1 coordinate 45,349,258, forward strand.
ATGTTCGGTTCGGATCCCTAACTCGAACATAAACAAAAATGATCGTGATCGGTTCGTGTATGTTGAACATTCACGAACAAATAACGAACATACAGTAGAAGTGTATGTTTAGGTCTACGCACATGCGTAGACATTATCAGGCGCAGAGCGTAAATTACACAGTTGCGTACGTTCACAAGTTCGAATATGTTTGAAAATTATCTTTATAACCATTCCGAACATCGAACAAATTCTTTGTGATCGGTGAACATCAACAATTAGTGTCATGTTCATACGAACATACGAACACTTACAAACATGTTCGCTCATCGCTATTTAGCACCCACACTCCAACCAATCTAAACTTTTTTTAGGTAAACAAAAAGGTGATAAAGCAGGAAATATGACTATCCTAAAACCCCTGAATTGAGATATCTTGAACAACTCACTCTCTATTGCTAACCAAAGCTTCATCCTGACCACAAATTATAATAGTAATAGTGATGAAGTAAGAGAGGAAAAAATGGTATATCTATGTGTACTTCCAGAAGATGAGAGGACACTGCAGATTATTTTAGGTCTCTTCTTTGGCCTTATTTAGACCATACGGACTAAAGTTTTGCATTTGGAAAATCCATAAGGATTCCTGTTCAGGGGTATTTTTAGTTCTTTTTCTTAGGATTTGTGTAGTTTCCCTAACTTGTTTCCCACTTTGAATAACACCGACTGGCCCACAGTCAAAGGTCAATCCTACCAGAGCTCTGATGCAGTTGGAAGCAGACCTCCATCAGGGTTGACCTTTGCCTGTAATGTGAAAACATGGATTACCTTTATCCGTGCCTTTTTTACTCTGTCTTGGATGACTAACGTACAGCCTGAAGTGGTATCATGAGTAAACTATTAAGAAAATCTGAAACTATGGACTTGTTTTGTATCAAGTGAGCCCATGGGATGGGGTATCTATATCAAACAGAAAGTATAATAGTCCCAAAACCCAAATGCCGGCTGAACGCCCTAAGTGTTTGTCTTAGAAACTCCCGAGCACCATTGGCCTTTGTGCGTTACCCCCATAGATGTGTCTCCTGTTTTGGTATCATATGAAAGCATTATCTATCAAAAAAAGTAAGAAAAAGTAAATAATCATCAAAAGGAGAAGTACATTCTTTGGCTTTATGTTCTGATTGGGGCTTTAAGTACCATTGAATTATTTCAGTGCTACAGTATATGTGTTGTACTGTAGGTCTGACCTTTTTTACGTTACATTTTACTCCAAGTATATAACCTACAGTATGTCTTTACTCCATGTATATAACCTACAGTATATCTTTTGGTAGAAAGTGCTTCACTATTTGCAATGTAATTTTTCTTTTTGCTTCTCGGTTCTGCTTAATTTTACATGACAGTAAGCAAAACCCTAAAGACTGCACAGCTGGTCTGGGTATTTGTGATCCGCCCACCCTACCACAGTGATTTCACCTACACTGTGAACTTCTGTATAAAAGCATTCATTATACTAACAGATTAACTATCACAGCACTCACACAGCACAGTGTAATATAGGATTCTCTTAAAAAGCAAAAGCATTTTGCCTATTGCAGCATATTTAGGCGCAGACTTACTGTCTCTACTACTGGAAGAACATGAAGTGTTCCAATAAGATTTTGGTTTGGTTGGAAAAAGAATGGCCCATTCAATGGCACCTCTCTCTAAATGCCATTTTCCTTGCTCTTTACAGTCCACTTTCCATAAAATATTTGACTTCATCCAGCCTCGCCTCCTTGGAAAGCTTGAACATCATCAGTGTTTCCGAATTTCACTTTAGCCTTTCTCTGTCCTTTTTTCCCTCTTCTACATTGCTTTACCTCTTTTACGGCGTGGAGGGATTGCTATGGAGACATAAGATGTTCTCACATGGCAAAAATTTTTTTGGACGTCTCAACTCGAATGCAAAACCTATTCACCGGTCAACCCCGCCCTGCCTAATGATGTCCTCATGGGTCTGTTCTAATAGGTTTGTTGAATGACTGCCTGAAAGGCATGTCTCTGCCAGTTAAACTGGCAGAAATGAATTGATCTTTGCTTTATTCTTTTTGTCAAAAACACATAAATTATTATTTTTTTCACTTAAAGGAGATGTCTGGCGGGGAAAGGGGCAGGGGGGGGGGGTAAGAAATCATTACAAGCAGGGGGTGGTGGAAAAAGAAAATATACAATATGCCTACCACTTTCAGTGCCCGCGCTACACCGCATCACCAAGCTCCCGTTCCCCACCATCTGTCATCTTCTCCTGGGTTCTGGGTACGTCACAATCCGTGTTCGACGTCAAAGACGGGTGGGATTTAGCTTGCTCAGCCAATCAGTGACTTCAGCTATGTCCCATCCCAGTCATTGGGACATGACGTAGCCGGAGGGGAGCTCAGAAGACAGCAGTGGGACACGGCTCTATTTGGACATTGGTATATGAATGCAACTGTACAGGCGTTCAGTTATATAATCAAGACATTGTTGCCAAATGCAGTTTGCCCCTAGCCCAATCAGAAGCACGCTTTCATGTGTGCAAACAAAATATGTATTATAGCAATGTTTTACCCATTCTGTCAACACTTCCTCCTCTCTGACCTGACACCCACCTAGGCCACTGATTGACTGAGAGGGAATTTCCTGCTTGCTTGGGATGCAGAAGAGGAAGCTCTGAATATTAGCAGGGGATCAGGGGCAGGTGAGTACAGTCTTTTTATGCTGGACTGGCACATCACCATTTTTAAATATTAATATTACCTTTGTGGATACCCCCGTAATCACCAGAGTTTGGCTTCTCTCATCCCCAGTACCGGCTGTTATTGGAAGCCTAGAAGGGGACTATAAGTTATCCTTTAACGGATAACCTAAAATCCCCAGTGTCTTTGGCTTTCAAAATTTTGAAATTGAATACTTTTTAACAGAAATTTAGAAAATGGATAAACTTTATTTTATCATTAACATCCATTTATTGTTTCTTAGCATGGTACAGTATACAGTGTTCAGTGATTAAACAAAGTAAAAATTGTAAACTCAACTTTATATGCTATCGTGTAAAGTATAAAAGGATGAAAATTCACGGCAGCTATAAAACACTAAAGAGGAATTCTAGTTTTTTGACCTCACACATTGCTCTATGCTGTAATGCTAGTAAGCATTACTGTCAGTCATCCCATTACTGAGACCACACACAGTCTTTCAATATGCATCTTGGCTTCCTCTCCATCCCTGTTATGCCAGGAGTTAACCTTTGTTGTCACAACCACACACAACACAGTGAGCCTTCAGGTCAGGTAGCATGGATTTCAGTTTTCTTGCAAGTGTTACTAACAGTATAAGGCAACTAGCACTTAAAGAAGGACTATGGGAAATACATGCTAGTAGTACTCTTGACAACAGTGCTACAGCAACTATGATAGACAGATTTAGTAGTATTTAATAGTTACGATGCAGTCATTTTTATTAGGCTCCTCGGATGGATTTAGTGAGTGGCAGGATGTAGCACAGAGGTAATTGGAATGTAATCCTATTAATTACTGCATGTCAAAATGACAGCAGGCACTATAAAGAATGCTCTAAATGCCAAAGGCTTAGCCATTTCTGAGTTCATCAGATGAGAGCTTTATCTCACTGGCTTTTTGGCTAGACTAGGGAATGAAATGAAACTTGGAATGTAAGCTAAACCTCAAAGACTCAATTCAGCAATAAGAACGTGTAGTTTCCAAAGAATTCTAAAGTGATAAAAATCTTGTGATAACTTTCCAAAAACATTCTAAGAAATGTGGTACTTTCATGTACAATGCAAACACACGAAAAACTTTCCTGTACAAAACAGTGCAGTGCATTTATTAGACATAAATACAGCAGGCAGTGCAACGTTTAACCCTTTGAAGGAGTCATCCCAATCTAATGTTTGTTTGTACACCTAGACGCTAGGTTTGGAATACGTATAGTTACAAATGAATGTACAATTATTGTTTCTTCTGTGTACTTGACCTCTTGTTCATCTTCTGGTCTGCCTATGTGCAGTGAGGGAAATGGGAATATTCTGCCCTTTGGATTGTGACCATTTTAAACTGGAAAACTACCTTTCCCAAAAGCCAAGCAAGCATAATATGTCGTTTACACTATGCAAGTTTGCCATGTACACTGAGACGGCAACCTTATAGTACAGGAAGAGAGAAAGAGACGCTATAGAAACATAAAGGATACCACTGGCCTCTACTGGCGGATGTAACCCATAATTACTAGGTGTGACATACCCAAATTATAGATGGTAAGCCCTGTGGGAGATAGGGAAAAATGACTACAATTTACCTGCAGCGTTGTGAAATATATAACAAACAAGAGATAAACCGTTAAATTATTCATTATTGCATTTCACTAGCCAAATCATTTCTTATATTTTTAAGTGGAACTATTATTTAAACAAACTTCTGACATGTCAGAACTAAGGGGGAGATGTGTTCAGCAGCTTATAGACTTCCATTATAATTCTCTCAGCTGTTTGTTATAGCAATTTAAAGTGCAGATGAACAGGCAGAGCGCACTCTGATGAACGTGTTTGCCCCTTTATTCTAGCGATCAGCTATGGTCTCAACACATGGACCCCACCGATACAAACTTCTAAATTGTCTCCATGACATGTCAGAAGTTTTTTTAAATTATAGATACACTTTAATGTCAGTACAGCCATATGAGGGCTTTTTTTGTGGGCCAAATTATATTGTCCATTGTACCATTTTATGAGTACCTATAAATCATTTTAAATTTTTTGGAATAAATTAGATTAATTTAATACTGATTTGCTCTGGAGGATGTGACATGGGTTTTGAATATTATCATATTTATAAGTGGTTCTGGTTCTGAGTTTGGCCCATTAACCTCCTCCCGCCACTCCACAGTAAATTAACGTCGCTGCAGCCTATGCCTGATGCTGCAGCGACGTTAATTTACGATCCAGGATGACACAGGCGCAGATACTGTGGTCAGCACAACTACAGCATCTAAAGGGCTCCTGACAGAGAATTCTCCCTCTACAGAGGGAGAATTCTCTGCCGGTGTCCATCGGGGCTCTACGAAGTGATCGCAGAGCCCTGATGGTAGCCATGGAAACTGGAAGCCTAAGGCTTCCGGTTTCCTGGCTACGGAGGCCGGCGGAGAGAGGGAGGGAAGGCAGAGCGCGCTGCGGGCGCACGGCCGTGAGCTCTGCACCCTCCCCTTTCTTTCCTGCCGCTGTCACAAGATTGTAACAGCGGCAGGGGACAAAGGGGAGGGGGCAGACACAGGGACATCAGCTTATGGGATCATTATGATCCCATAAGCTGATATCCTAAAATGACCTAGGCATTGAGGCATCAATGACCCAAGGTCGTGAAAGGGTTAAGCCTATGGTGATGTACCCATGTGTGTGGTAATGTACACAAAAATTTACCCATGTGTGACAATCTCTACGCTGTACAAGGAACTATACTGTCACTTTATATGTCTAAGGAAATAAAAAATAAATAAAATAAATTATTATACCCCCTTCTCAAAGAGTGTTTTGCCTGAAACAATAAATACTATATGACTTTGGCTAGTTTACAAGAAATCCGAAAGAGGCAACTTGCTGTAAAACATCATGGTCCTAAATTCCAGAACTATATGTGTGGAATTGCTCTTCAAAGCTGAGAAAAGTTTGTGCATAAAGTTGTTAGGAAGAGCAAAAACTATGAAAGCGTATGTAACAGCTTGGTAAATGTCTACCCTGTGTACACTTATGAATAGCTGGCTTCGCTCCAGAGTTCAAGTGATTTAAATAGCCCAAAGGGGATTGAGTGATCTTTAAACCAGGTTTAGATTAAGTGCATGCAGTCTCTAAGGCCAATTAGGGAAACAACCAGAGAAAACACATTTCATGCTGTGATAACTTTGAGAAGGTAAATTGGTTTTCTAAGTATGTTGTACATTTCAAATACAAATACAAAAAAGTGATTGATGAACAATGTTATTTATATTCAGTTCTTATTTCATGTTTGCCTTTAGCTGATACACAATTTAAAGGGGTTATCCAGTGCTACAAAAACATGTCCACTTTTTCCCCTACTCTTGTCTCCAGTTCAGGTGTGGTTTGCAATTAAGCTCCATTTACTTTAATGGAACTGAGTTTTAAACTCCACCCAAACTGGAGACAAGAGTGGTGAAAAATTGGCCATGTTTTTGTAGCGCTGGTTAACTCCTTTAAAAATTTAGGTTCAGGTTTAAGATCAGGTTTTGTAAGGCCTGAAACCATGCCCCCATGCACTCACCAATGGCATTGCCAATTATCCGTCAGCCATTGGTGGACACATGGGGCATGGTTCCGGCCACACATGTTCTTAAGCATGTTACAACGCATGGAGCCAATCAGGGTGTGGATCCAAAAGGGGGAGAATGTATAGAAGCTACTCATTTATCAATCCAGGCATCACACATCATGAAGAAAACCTGATTATGACCGGATGTGTAAAAACACCCTGAACAGTCAACTATGCAAGACTCCTATAGTAACTCAATGTAAACACTGTGACCTTCACAGCTGTAAATGAAATGAACTCACTACATTTGCTACACATAGGTATTTAGTCTTAAAAATATTCCTAATAATGAAGTGGGCTCTCCAAACAGAATATAACAATATGTATTTGTGTCCAATTCTACTGGTGGGTCACATATAGTCATCATACTCATATATAGTCATCTTGTATGGAGTATTTTATGTAGACTACCTTGGTAATCCAGGATTAGAAGAGCATAGCCACTCTTGTACTCAGTTACTGTTTGGTATTGCAGCTTACTGTACGTCCATGAATGTAAGTGGAACCAAGTTCTTAGACCACAACACAACCTGAGGACAGGTGTGGCACTCTTTTTAGGGAAAAAAAACAACCTTTTTTTTTAAGTCTGAAAACCCCTTTAGGGTGCATTAATACGTACAGGATCCACAGCAGATTTGATGTTGTGCTCAGTTATTTAGATCAAATCTGCTGCGGATCTGCACCATCAAATCCGTTGCAATAGGGTATGTGTGAAGCTACCCTAAAGTATTAAATTTAGTGCAGAAAAAAAATAAAGATCTTTTCCATAATAACCAATCTAATCAAATCTAATTTAAAAATGTATTTGAAAAAAAAAAATTAAAGCTGACGTCTTATTTGTTCTTATATGTACCACCAACAGTCCTTGTCTCTGCTAGTTATCATACATAATACCCAATGTACCACACATGGCCTTCAATGTGGGGGAAGGGGTAGGGTGCAAAGAGTGGAATGCAACAATTGTAATTGTTCCTAATTGGTGTTAATTTACAAATAATAAGCACAATTAGGAACTTGCTAAAGAATGTGAAAAAAAAGAAGAAGAAAGAACGTGAGAAGGAAGGAGAGAAGAAAGAGGCAATGTTCACTTTTTCCTTATTTATATTCTTTTCCTGCATTAAGTAGTGGGAATTCAGAATTAACTTAAAAGACTCAAGAAAAACAAACGTGAGGTTCTGCATTTTAATTTCCTTACTTTCCTTTATTAACTTTACTATTTCTCACAATACTTCAAACTGGAAAAAAAAAGACAGACAAAAGAACAACAGGGTAGAATTTTCACATTTGTTTCCTGTTACTGATCTGGCAGCTGAGGTTGAATGTTCTGCCAATGATGCCAGGAATATACGTCACAATGACAGCGAGAGCTGAGAACAAAAGACTGTCCATTCATAAATCTCCCTATTAGTTCAGAGGCTGGGAAGAAACTTTTGAACTCCCGTTGCTTCAGAGCTCCGGGACAATGCGAAGCGTACTTTACCGTAGGGAGCAGTAACTGGTTAATGATTAGCATGCTCTCCAAAATAAATGTTAGTGGTCTAAAAGTGACGTAAAGAAGCAATCATTGATGGACACACGCAACACATGTATTATATAGGGTAACATTCATTATATACTTTATTTTCTAATGTGCATATAACTTTGTGAGAGTAACAATTCAGAAATGGGAATATAATTTCAATGCTTGAGGCCCTGGCAGTTGCCTGGGATGCCCACATGTTAAATAGGGGACTTTGTGTCCTCTCCTGAATACGTACACCAGAAAGGATTTTCTTGTCTGAACAGCTGCAGTTGCTTGGTAATTGAAAGAAAATGTGCCATTACTAGTAAGCAATTTGCATTTACCATGTTCCATATTTGTATGACTTTCTTCCTCTCTGGTGTTCCCCAGTATGTAGAAGAAACTTTGCATTTTGGGTGGATGACGGCCAATATTCTGTTATCCAGCTGTTCTAGACCACTTAAATAAACATCGTGGCCCACACACCTCCTTCTCTTTTAATTAGGTGGCATGTTTACAACAGTGGTTATGGCACCGGTCCCTTATTAGTTAACCCAGACAAAGTGAGACTTTCAATCTAACATGGTTCCTTTATCAAGTTACTTTCCCACCATATATCCGCTGGATTTTTATTGGCTTGTACCAGAATATTCCAATATTAATTTGCCCTAGTCATTTTGAAAAAAAAATTGTTATGAAAATACATATGGTAATGTTATTCTGCCTTGAGTCGGTGGATTTGCAGCCCCAGCTTTTTTACGCACCTTTTAAGCGGTATATTCCTATATGGTGGGAGATACATAGCCCATAGAAGGCAGCTTCAAAGATCCTGAAATAAGGTTAATAAAATGAGAAAGAGTAAAGGATCATTTTTATGGCTGTTTTCTGTACAGTTAAAGTTTACTGCCCAATTAAAGTTTCACAGCGTGTACGGATGTCTGTCTGACTTATACTTAACAATGCTGAGAGAATCCTGATTATATGACTCTTCAGACCTAAATTTAATAAGCTTCATTTATGTCACAAAAAGGTGCAGTTAAAGGGTTCCTTTTTTGTATTTTATGCAATGGATTAGTCTTTATAGACATTGAAAAGCTGTGTGCATGGAGGCTGTAGGAAGACATAGACTCCCTATGGCGCTATAGAGCTGATGTAAGAATGCATAGGGCTTTAAGGGGGTACTCCAGCGGGGGGCGGGGGAAGGATGTTACTTTTTTGCTGAGACCGGGGAGGAGGTGGCCAAGGGAAAAGACGTCCACTCACCTCCCCAATTCCAGCGGCGGGTCCGGCATCGATCCATTTCAAGTCCGCTCAGAACCCACCTCCTTCACTGAGTGGCTGAGCGGACCTGAGACGTCACGTCTCGGGCCCGCGTCAGACACACGTAAGCGGCCGGGAACCAGGCACCGGAGCGCCGCGATGTGGTCCCAGCAAAAGGGTGCCCCCCCCCCGCTGGAGTACCCCTTTAAAATTTGCAGTGTGTTACGGGTGAAGCCTTTTGCTCCTTATATCTATCCAACATATCTGTATATTGTCATATGATATCACAGGCACCCAGTGGTTTAGTAGTGTTTCACATACTTCTATGGATGCCATACTACTCCAAGCTATAACATGTGCATGAGGCTTTACATTGTTTGCACAACTGTCATATATTTAAATATATATATCAACAATATAGACAACTGATATTTACACTTCGACAAACATCTCTTTTTTTTGTTTTTATAGTAGTACCTCCCCTTTTCCCATTCTACCTGCAGGTGCAGTGGTGAGTAGTAACACCTTGTTCACATTCGTGTTGCTTGGCGGCCGCCTTCTCCACCGGCGGTGCCTGCAGGGCATGGGGGGGCCAGCCACTTTGGTCCTGTGACATTGACGTTGCAGGGCTATTCTGAGGTTGCAGGGCTATTCTGAGGCCCCCCCTCCCCTGTTGTTGCCTTGCGGGGTTGGCGGTCGCTGACCGACACAATGTTGATTTAGTGTAGGGACTCATGTGAACCAGGGGACCTGCACGCGGTACATGAAGCAATATGGTTTGATCAAATTGTTTACCAACATCCTGGCATTGGTTTTTAAATGTAGCCAAGAGGCATAAGTGTCAGCCATAGGTGTGAGGTGCAGCAGCATCCTTTCTCTCCATGTCCGTACTTGTTTTTGCTTCTGGATTTGGGACACAATCAACGTATCATATGATTTTAGGATCCCAAATAATAAACTCACGATATAACATTTCTGAATTGATTTTTATGTGTTGTTTACAACAAAGTTCTTCTTTCTTCTATTTCAGGCAGGTTCTACCAATTAGTTCTCGCTGTTCTGAGTGTATGTGATGGAGTATGGTCGATTCCCCTTATGAAGCCAAAGCCTTCAGATCCTAAAGCAGAATTTGACAGTGTATTGAACATGGCAAAGCACCTTTTAGGTGACACTAAGCATCTGTACAACAACTTTGTAAGTCATATTTAGTATTATTTAGTCATTTTACTCTGTTTTATAGGGCTATGCAAAGAAAGATTGCCATGTAAAATTGCTATGTATGTTATGATTTTGTTTTTACAATACAAAAAAATATATAGTAAAATATTGAATTTTGTTTATCTAAAAAATATTGCTGCAAAAAAAAAAAAAAGTTAAGCATTTTCAACAGTGTTTGGAGCACAGGTCTTCAATAAGTCTTTATACTCATGTCTGAAAGCAGTCCATACAGCCATATCCCTAGCTATTCCTGGAGAACTAGATGCGGTTATAGAATACAAGTCCCATTTTGAAGGGTGCAGATCAGTTACCTCCTTGCACTGATGACAATATTTCTATACAAACCCTTAAAAGCAACAATTCCTATAAAAGAAAAAATATAATATTTTTAATATTATTTTTTTTTCTTGCAGAAAACCAAGTATCCTTATGAAGGAGAGCACAAGTTAGAAAGTTTGCCTGTACTATCTATAAATGCTGCAGAACTGTCTACAATTCAGGTATCAAGGATTTATTCTTAAATCTTCCTAAATCCTCTCTCTTTTTCATCTTTCTTTCTCTCACTGTTGCTTTCTCTCTCCCTCTGTCCATTCTTAAATGAGCACTGTCCTTTCAACAAGCTTTACATAAATCAGTGGTACAAGCAAACGGAAGAAACATTGTACTATATCTTACTGGAGAAAACGTCCTCTTTCTCCTTCCCTCTGCCTCCCCCCCCCCTCCCCTCCTACACTTATCATCTAAAAAACAACTTAAATCTTGTGTTTACAAGACAGACTAGCAGCTCACCAAGGGATCAGGTTACATACTGTCCATACAAGTCTATGGAGAGAGGTGGAAGGAGGAGGGAGATAGGAAGGGAGAGTGATTGGGGAGAGCACTATACTACTCTACTGTATTAGGTCTTGTCCCATGATTTTTTTTGTAGCTTAACTTGTCTGTGGATGAAAACAGTCTGGCTTACATTCACTGACTGAAAGCACAGAGAAATCTAAAGCCTCCAGCACCTACTTTAGCTGTGCATAGGAGGTTGTTGAGAGTGCCTAAAGTTTCATACTATGAAACGTGATTTTTGTCTGGCTCGCCAGGTGGGCTGGCAGGTTGTGTGGCATGGCATTAAGGGGGCATGCCATCCTCTTCACTGAATTTACCATACTTTACACCTGCTAGTGTAAATCATAGCTGAAATCTACACCAGCTGGAAGGACTAATTAACTATTTAAGACCCTAGAGTGAGATACTGGTCTGAATACCTGCTCTCCCAGTATGTCTATTATTTCTGACTTAGATCCCTACCATTTTAGGCCTTATACATACAAATGTTCAAAATGAAATGCTACAAGTTTCCTGTATTAAAATACTATTTTACCGCTTTTAGGGTATGTTTATATCGCGTTTTTGTCCACACGTCGGGAATCAGTGAGAAAAGGATGCTGCCGTGCAGCCCGCGTGCGACCGATGGCCACATTGACTTAAATGAGCAGGAGAGAGTCATTATGTGACAACGTTCTGCTCATTTGCCGGACGTACACGGCTTTTGTGCAGGACTCAAAAGCGTAGTCGACTACGCTTTTGAGTCCTGCACAAAAGCCGTGTACGTCCGGTAAATGATTCCCGACGTGTGGACAAAAACGCGATATGAACATACCCTTACCGAGCTTTTGTTCTAAATACTGCATGGTCTGTTGCGGTTAGTTTGTCACCCAGGCAGTAAGTGGTTGTTAAATGCATAGATATTATGGGATCACAGTGAAAATGTTTTTTTTTTATTATTATGTCCAATCACAACCTTAGGCTATGTTCCCATATTGGGGGAATCTGATCATCTCATTAAATAGTCGGCTGCTAATAAAGGTCCTTATTAGCAGTCGTCTATTTAAAGGGAACTAATCGCAACTATAAAGCACACATTGTTAGAGCTGCTAACAGTGTTATCTCAACATACTTTGTGTGCCATCCTCCTAGGGGGTATACAGGAGAATACAGGAGAAAACACTTTATTTCGGCGTGCGCTGCAGGGAAAGAGGCAGGAACTAGTCATCTGGGCCGTAACTAGTCACTGCTCTCTGCTTGTCAGCATGCTCTGCAGGATTGTTGACAGGCAAGTGGGAATATTATCTGTGTTCTCTGCCGCAGACCCTAACCAAATGATATGGACAATAGCAGCATGATTTTGCCAGTTCACCATGCGGCCATTGGTCAACGCACATGTGCTTTTTTTTTGCTTTTTTTTTTAACAAGCATGGACTTGGATCATTAGTTAGGCCTAAACTGTTGCAAAGTAGAATCGCAAAACTAGCCTGGAAAATGCTGATTAAACTGTGTATTCTGTAAGTGACACAAGTATCAGTAATATGAGCTCATGAAGTATAAACAGAGTGCTGGGAAAATCTACAATTTGGAAAGAGACGCAGTTTGAATACAAATAGAAGTTACAGGGTAATTAATCATGAACTGTAAATGCCAGTTCTATTTTTATCAATATTATGTATATGAAATGATATCATGTTCCAAGAGAATGAAAAAACACAGATTAAGTTGTGTCATTGAAGAATAACAACAAATTGTCATTAGGGGCAATGTGTTCCTTTTAAATAGATGATGTCACCTGGCCATGTGATATAATACCAGCTTTATGTTACATGGAATGTAATATTCAAAGGGATTCATGTCACAGACAGCTGGAATCTTTTGGAAACAACTAGCAAACATGAGGCTTCCTGCGCAATTCCTGACCCCAGGAAATCAATGCTTAGCAAAACTCCCACAATCATAAGCAATGTTCATCCAAGCAAGCAGTGAAGTAGGAATCATTTCCTGCCTCGGTTCACTGTCGTAACTGGATGTATTAGGCAAATGCACATCTAAAGTCACAACAGGAAAATAGTCAAAACAACACAGCCCCAACTAAAAAGGAGAGTGCGGTCAAAAAAATATGTGAACTTTGTCTACACACGCACAGCTGTAAAACTCTCCCCAGACAGTGAACTGTGCTGACACCCAATGGCCAGAAGAAAGAATGGTAAAGCACACGTAATTCTTTTGTCTAAAGAAGTCAAAGCAAAAACAAGTATTTCAAAGTATTTAAAGTATTTCATTGGGTATAAATACTGCTCTTCATGTGTGTGTGTGTGGACTCTATGACAATCTAGAACACTGGCCCGGTTTGTTCCGTCAGAGATAGGGCTTGGTGTAGAGGAATACTTTCCTTGCAAAGCACAAAAAAAAAACTGTATGCCGATGCTCAAGATGTACAAAGGCCCCCAGTCCAACATCATCAAAGTGGTATACATGGAACGCGTCTATAAACAGCAATGGAAGCATTCTGTCCATAGAGCTGCCTGTACCAAAGAGACGTGTAAACAAATAATTCCACCACCTCTTATTCCATTTGTGGCCACAGTCCGTAAGACCTGCTTACTACATCCAAATTTTTAACACAGTATATATTCAATGTACTCTGTTATTTTAGTAACATTTACTGCGTTACTAAGAACCCCTTTAAATGAATATATACTGCTTTCTGTTCATACGCCATAGAAGATTGTCAGCAGAAAAAGTCTGCCCTTCTATTATTTCCTTTATTATTATGTTAAGATAGATATATGTTTATCCCAGGCATCATGGAGGTTCAATGAGTTTAAGGGGGAGATTTATCAAACATGGTGTAAAGTAGAATTGACTTATTTGCCCCTAGCAACCAATCAGATTCCACATTTCATTTCTCAAAGAATCTGTACAGAATGAAAAGTGGAATCTGATTGGTTGCTAGGGGCAACTAAGACAATTCTACTTTACACCAGTTTGATAAATCTCCCCCTAAGTAAAAAAGTTTGTAAGTCATTGACAAATCGGGACTACAGCCAGTAGTGGATTATAACAGGGGCGTTTCGGGCGGTAGCCCGGGGCCCTGAGCTCCTGGGGGGCCCATGACCACCCAAAAAGACTTATACTTTCAGTGGTGTACTGTCTCCTGGCTACACTTCCGCCATGATTTGCAAAAAATCACTGTTTTTTTATGGCAATTTTGCACAAATCAGGACATCATGACATTATCTGTCCTGTACTATGAAAGCCAGGCTAGTGCCGCCATAGTTACAGTGGGGTGGGGGGTGGGGCCCAGGCTTGGTGAACAGCCCGGGGCCTATGGTAAAGTTAATCCGCCCCTGACTACAGCCAAGTCCCAACTACATCATTGTGGCATCAGCTACGTCAATTTCATTGGGCCAAAAGGTGTTCATGGTCCCTTTTACTGGATTCTAGTTTGGCCTCAAATATGCATGCAACACAACAGTAATGTTTCAAAACTATTTCAGACTGTTTAGGAAAGGACAGATGTTCCCACAATAGTATGCCTGTTCCTTAACCCCTTCAGGACTGAACTGATTTTGGCCTTCAGGACCTGAGCACCTGTCACCTACCGGCAGGTCCATCTGCCGAAACAGTGTGCAGAAATGGACGTGTCGATACGTGATCATGCAAGAATTAACGTTCCAAAAAAAAATATAAAAAATCAGGCCTTTTTACATTTCATAGAGAGGATTTACTCTCCCAAATGTCGTTCTGAGATGAGACGGAGTTTTGAAAAATGGTTCAAGGGAAAGAGAAACGTCATTTAGGAATCTCCCTTGAGCCATGATCCATTCTAAACCAGGCTAAGGAGAAGGGATCTACTGCAAGTGACGTAAACAGTGGTGCTAACTTCTGTATTTTTAAGAAGTAAAACTCTACACTAACATTAGCATTCCAATATAGTAAAGTGTTTGTCAGACAATTAGGTGCCATATCATAGGAATTCAGGGCAAGCCATAAAACTTCAATGAAAAGAAAGGATGAGCAATCCACAGTTTAGAGTTGGACAATTAAAACTTTCTGCAGACTGCTGTTAGGAGCACACAGTATGGCTGGCAGCACTCAGACAGTAAACACTCCAGCAAACAATTTAAACTTTGTCTTCTTTCTTTTTTTTTTCTAAATCCATTTTACTTAATTTCCTTCCTGGAACAGAAGTCTCATTTTTAGCAAGATTTCATAGTTAGGTTGCTTGCCCAGTCTTAGAGTTAAAATAATTAAATCTACTAACAGTGAGCCTAACAAAGATGTCTCAAAACAGATTTCGAGTGCCTGCCCTGCTAGTAGTTTATTCTGTGCCATTTTTTCCCACATTAGTTCAAGCAATGGAGAAATGAAAAACCTTTTTTTTTTTTTTTTTCAAATAAGGCCCTGTGCCTTAAGATTTTCCATGTGATTGAGTCAGTCTCTCCTTCATCCTCGAAACAAGGTAACCCTTCATTTGCCAGCAGTTTTGTCATTTGCAGCAAATGACTGTATGACTGTCTAAGCTTAATTTCCATAAGTGCCCTGAATACACAGACGTTATTGCCTTTAGAACTTGACTTCAATCACTTTTAATGCATTTAAAATTGTTTCACACATTGGCTTGTTGAAAACTGTACTCTATTAACACAACTTTTAACCCGCTATGATCCTCGAGTGAACTGCTGTATACAAACTGTAAATAGAAAGTAATAGCTGTAACATATATATATATATATATACACACACACATACACATATTTTTTTTTAACAAAAGTTTAAAAAAATCATCCACTTCCCATCACAGATTAAAGTTAGCAAGATCAAAATTGATCCAGAGTCAAAGCTAAGATGAAGCCAAAATACAAATTACAATTATAACCTAGAAAATATTAACCTGGAGAATCATCAAGGGGTTCAGGTCTCACAATCTGAAACGTCTCAGCCATTCAGAAAGAAGACTTGGGATTCACAGCAACCCAATGCTATAAGAGTCCTTGATCGCTAGCAGAAACTCTGTGCTGGAACAAGAAGTGCTCAGAGCCTTATTACACAGGCCCATTATCATTAATTAATGAGCCATCAGCCAATTGAGCAAACCTACACTCTTTAGATAATTTAGTCTTTTGTTCATCCTAAAAAAATAATTTCCAGAGCTCACCGTCTTGCCACTAACGATGTGCAGCAATACCTCGGTGTTAAAACACTTCTGAATTCAAACTGTTAAGTATTCAAATAAAAATTTTGAACTTTGCTCGGTATCCGAATGTTTTCTCGAGCCTGAACCGTAGATTGTACCTGGTGAGTTTAGCCCTTTACATACAGTACTGTACTCTATAAGATTACTGGAGTGCATATACTGTACAGTACACTAGTAGTACAGACAGTGCACCACCATCTCCAATCTTTTATTGTATAAGACTGCTGGAGTGCATATTCAGTACAGTAGTAGTACAATCAGTGCACCACCATCTCCCATCCTGTACAGTGCTGGGGTGGGGGGACACTATACAGTAAGGATGAGTGAGAAGTTACTGACTACTGTACTGTAATTGCTGGTTTTGTGGAACATTCCTTGTGTATAATGTACTGTACAGTATAGTAGTGTTCTGTACTGTACTGCACTGATTAAACTGGGCACATATCAATGTAATAAAATAGTACTGTAGGTAATTATTCATAGGTGCTGGAACAAATTTAACACAATTACATTACTTAATATGGAAAAACAGCTCGGTTCTCAAACTGCCTTCCGAAACCAATTAGGTTCGAGAACAGAGGTACCACTGTATTTGAATGGCTGCATGAACGGTACAGCGATCGTTCCTGAAACCAAGCTGCAGGATAAATTGTGCCTTGTATTTATCTCCAGAATTTCCGTTCTTAGATACTTTGATGAAGGTGCCACAATGAATCTTTTTCCGACCTTTATCCTTTCTTCCCTTTTTTTTTTTGTTTCCTCTTGTTTGATTATGTGGTCATTCATGATTCACGTCTTTTTCTTATCTATATGAATATCAAATATCAATATCAAAGAAAATAAATATGAAATTCATGCAAATATTACCATCTGCATATTTGTTTAGTCAGCCAATAAAATAAATAACTTCATTTTCTCATTTTATTTTAGATTCCAGCTGGTTTAACAAAGCTCAGTTCAGAACTGTTCATATATCAGAAGCACTTTGATTGGCTCAAAAAAGCTGCACATGTTGTCCGCCCCTTAGATCACGACTTTAACAGCATTCATAATCGTATTGAGAAGCTGGTGAAAAAAATTGACTTCTTGGTAAGTACATACTTACAGCAGTCAACTGGTTTAATATACAATAACACTAAAGAAATATATACATTTATTTTCAGTAGGTTTTTATAATGCACATCATGACAGCACTCAGATGGTGTGGGATCAGTTTTTGAGATGTTATTCGTCCTTAAAGGGGTATTCCAGGAAAAATTAACTTTTCCCCTATCCACAGTATAGGGGAAAAGTAGGAAGTCGCGGGGGTCTGACCTGTGAACCCCCTGGTGATCTCCGTAGCTGGCCCTGCCAGCTCTGTTATAAATAGAGCCCCGAGTCAGCACGAGACCCACACTTCAATTCAGTCCCGCGGAGTGATGGAAAGATCCGAGTATGGTGTAAGATCGATGTACTCAGCCCTTTACATTGCTCCATAGAAATTAAGAGAGCTGCGGTTCACGTGCCGGCCCTGGGCTCTATTCATAACAGAGCCGGTGGGGCCCACTATGGAGATCACTGAGGAGTTCAGAGGTTGAACCTGTGGATAGGGGAAAAGTTAATTTTTCACAGAATACCCCTTTAACTGTCATAACTGTAAACTGGCAAAATTGGAGTTAGCCCCAACCCATTTGAACCCCTAGAGATCGCAAATAATAGTGATTTGGGCATCTTGGTGATCAGACAGAGGGATGGGGTTCTCTGTGAGCCCATCAACACTCAACTCCTACCCCACTGCAAGAACAGAGTTACTTTTAATGGGAGTGAAAACAGTTGTTTTTTTAAGTTCTTACAGTATATGATTGCATTCCAAGGGACACAGAACGGCTGTGCGCATGCTCGGCCACTGGTTTATTCACTCTGTATAGAACTTTTTTAAAATAGTCTAGTACTCTGCTATGTCCAGAATTCTCATAAAGCATGCATGGAGCTAAGACCAATTATGTGTGCTTTGCTCCGTTGACCAAGGTGTCAAGGCCTCTGCTTTCGTGATTGTAGTGGTCCCAGCAGTTATAATAAAATAATAATTGTTTAGTTACCTTATATTCTGTAGATAAGAATATGTAACTGTATGGCATACGGCTATGTACATTGCTCCTGGTGCAAAGCTCATATACAGTTTAAGGATACACTTGGCATATGTCAGGCTTATTATACCCTTTGGAAACGTTTAGGATAATAAACTAGACATATATCCATTATTTATACTTACCTAATTCATATTTTTATTGGTTTTCAGATGACAAAGATGAACATAGCCCGTGTAAGTGATCCACCTTTGCCACAGCTTCCCAACACAACAACCCAGTGGGGTGTAGTGCAAACTGGTCATGCCATTTTCCATCACTTTCACCTCTTCTTGGATTACACTACACGACTTGTAGTTCTGATGAAAAATAAGTTGTGAAATGGACTCTCAACTCTCAAACAATCGAAGAAGAAAAAAAAAGTGCCTTTATGAGACAGAAATGGACATTCCTTGATTCTGAAAGTTTTAGAAATCCTTCAGAAAACAATCAATCGTCTCCTTTTTGTACCTGAAGTATGGAGCAGGTACATAATGACTGTATACTTTTTCATACATGGTACACTGACGTCTCCTATCTATTTATAATGTTTATTTATTTATTTATTTTCCTTATTAATATTTAATTTTTTAAGTCGATATAATATATGATCTGACGGATTGTTGTAATAATGTGTTGTTTTTCTTATTATATTTAATTATGGATTATTGCTTATTTAAAAAGAAAATGGATACCATTTTGTTTACATCGGAAACATAACAGCTTTGACGGTCAGAAACTGTATTTTTAAGGGAGGTTAATATTATTCCGTTAACTTTATTCTTTTTTTACCATATTGTGACCCCTCCACAAGACATACTGGAGGTCTTCTCTCCCATATATCCTTTTAGATTGAAAAAAATAAAAAAGATGATCGGATTCCGACACAAGGTAAAGGGAAACCTGTCTCCTTTGTGCTCGTCTCTGACCTTCTTTTTGATTTAGAAAAGATGTACAGGAAAACGAATCTTCCAAATGTGATGTGAAAGGGGCCCACACAAATACTTGAAACTCAAAGTGTTGAAACATTTTGATTAGGTTTTTTTTAATCTCTAGAACAGCAATATGTATGTTTTAAATTGATTTGTCAAAATGTTTCTTCTTAATATCAATCTAAATGTAACAAAATTCACTTTGATATGAAGCAAACCTGTCAACATGAACTTGTTTTGTGAACTGCCAGCACTGATACAAAGACCAGAATAATTGTATACACATTGTACCTCTGCTGGTAGTGTCTCTATTTTGCTAAAAAAAAAAAACAACAAAAACAACAACTAGATTTTTTCCTGTTTAGGTGTCAAGGAGACAGGGACTTAGGGTCTTCGGTGCCCTAGGGCAGAAATGCCTCCGTGCACCTAATCCGACCACCCCTTAAGTATCTCACTGCACGTTTAAAACCAGAATGAGTCCTGTCTGTCTCAAGCGCAGGATGGTTGGGATTCGAAGCTTAAAAGCCAACAGAAAACATAGGCCCCACCTCTTTGACACTTAAAATGAGGATAAAACAGCATTGTTTAGTGAAATAGAGACACGGCTGCTACTAAAAGAAGTATGATAGGTTTACTTTTGTTGTGATCCTTACAATACAAGCTTAGGGCGGCAGATTTGCTTTAAAACAACTTTAGATAAATCTTGTTTTATTAACAATGTGTGAAAATTGAGGGCCACAATGAATGCAAGTATTGTAGCGATGTGCAGAGTTGCTTTCAAAGGAATTTTCTAGATAAAAAAAAGTGGTTTGGATTCCCCTTGCCAGCCATGATTAAGGATCAGTTGTGTATACTGCAGTCAGCTTGTACCTGGAACAATGTACTTTAGTTTCTGCCATAAAACGTATAAACAGGCTACATATGGCATTTTTTGGGTTTGAGCCAGGTACGAAGATGACGAGTGTGGTAGAAATTTAGCATCTTTTATACTGAGTAGTATGACTTGTCTCTACTGTTCCTTTAAATCATGTTTAAAACATAAATCTCAGGTTACTGGAAAATATGCCGTGCAGTACAATACAACATTTCAGTGTTCATTACATAAAGTATTTTTAATATTTATGCTTGTATGATTCTCCTAACATTTGGTTCACAGCATTTCTATGATTTTCCTCTTGTTTTCGTTCACCTTCTCATTTGTGGACTGTTCTGAAAGGGTGTGACACGCCAAGGATCCCAGCACTCACTCCTTCCACTCAGAGATGTGCAGAAATATTATGTCTTGTTATAACAAACTGGCTTTTCTTGACTAGACTGGATGACATAGCTACAGTACAAACACTAATTCATTAGGTTTTAGGGACCCCTAGTGGTTGCATTTGTAACTTCACAATTATGTATTGCAAATGCTTGTAGGTTAAAGACGTTTTCCAGGAGAAAAGTTACCCCCGTGCTCCCTGTGTACTATAAAAATACCTGCAAACTTACCTCCCTCGGTGCTGCAGCTGTGGTGTCTTCCTTCTTACGATGATTTCCTGCTCCCTCACTGCTCTGTGATTGGCCGAGCGAGTTGCTGGATGTCATCAGAAGAAGGAAGAACAGAAGCAACACAGATGCGGTGTACGGTATGGCAGTTGCAGTACAGGAAAGTAGGGGAAGGTACATATGTGGCAAATTTGTTATTTTACTGCGGGTGATTTAGGTTAATTTTTCAACATAGGTAAAGGTAGAGAACGTTATTTGGGTCTAAATCTTCCTTTGTTACTAAAATGCCCCCCCTTTTTTGGCCCTAATCAGTAGACTTGCATTAGTAGGTAGTAAGTTCTGTGTCACATAGAACCTAAAACAGCAACAACAATCAACTCTTCTAGACCCATGTGAGAATAACATTAGTGTATCTATAGTAAATGCTGACCCTTCAGGCTCTGGCTTAGGTTAGGCCTTAGATATGTGGTTTCTGCAAAGTAGCTTCTTTGATAACTTTCTAAAATCAGAATGCACAGTAATTTTCTCACCAAGCAATTCACCAAACAATGATGTCATTTATAGGTTGTGTCAAGTTAAATAAAGAGGTATTTATAATACTGTTACATCAATGCAAATCCACTACATTTCAGTGATAGTACTTTGAAAATATGGTATTTGAATGCAAAATACAGGTCTATAGACTGTTTAAAATGTTTGCACACACATTGTTTTTTTTTTTATATTTAATGTTCTCATTCAGTCATGTTATTTACAACTTTATTTATAAACTAACCTGAGGTGTGGGAAATGTCATTTTAATTCCTTTATACCTCTCTTGCATTAGATATTTATATCATGTCCCCCATTTTATTTTATTTATCTATTTATTTATGTAATACATATTTCATCCATACCACCTACATGACTAAAAATCAACATTTTAAGGTCTGGTCCGTCTCCCTATTTTGACATGAGTTCACTTGTTTATTTATATGGTTATGTTGTCTACTATTCCATGTTTACTAGAATAAGGATTTAGAGGTTTTGTGTAATTTGTGGCCACATCAAAATTTACTGTAAAGACCAAAGGCTTATTTAATATGAAAAGCTCTAAATCCAATCACTCAGCACTATACTATTTATTGTATTCTACAGTTATTTTATAATTTTCTCTACGTATTTGACTTGCTTACGCCTGAATGTCAACCAACTTTTTTTTATAGCTTTAAAATTGTGTTTTCTGAGTTTAACTGTGTTAAATTAATGGGTATGTGGATTTTGGAAGTTTTCATTTGAGCAAATAACCAGGACTCCTATACACCAAAACAGGAAGGGTGTTTAAATTTGAACATTTTGTATTCTTTTGTAAATTATTTATTTATTATATTTTGTATTCTAGTTATTTATTAATTTGTATTTTGTAATTTTTATATCTTATTAAATAAAACTATTCCAAAATCATTTGCTGAGCACTACGGTTATCATTGTTATTTATCAGACAGTAACATGTAATACATTTTATTTATCACAATATTATATATACAGGTACATGACAGAGATTTATGGTAGATTCAGATACAGTGTCATTTTTTACTGTTTTTTTTGTGGCTGCAAGAAGGCTAGTGTTACATGGTGCTGACTTGTGGTTTTCAAGCTTTCATTGCAAAGGCTTATGGTGCGTTTACACAGATAGATTTATCTGACAGATTTTGGAAGCCAAAGCCAGGAAGGGGCTATAAACAGGGAACATGTCATAAAGGAAAGACTGAGATTTCTCCTCTTTTCAAATCCATTCCTGGCTTTGGCTTCCAAAATCTGTCAGATAAATCTCTCTTTGTAAACTCACCATTATATCTGCATCACATCTGAGGCAAATCCCCATACAAATCTGCATCCAAAATCCATGTAACACATACCGACTTTGCACTAGATTCACTGTGGCCAAATTTGTGGTGAAAAAGTATGTCATGTGAACAGTAGAAAAGTCATGTTTTTGCTGTTACGTACAGTTTTTATCTAATTCTGGATAATCCCTTTAAATTGTATAGTGAGGAGGAAAGAACGTGACAACATGATTCGAACTTGTCATATATAAAAACTTACTTCTCCTGTTGGTAGGAAAGCTATCACTTAAAGGTAATGTGTCAATAGGATTTCCTTTTTCTGATAAGAGTCGGACGTTATGACTTGTATATGCATTCGGTATGCATTGGAAAAGCTGGATCCAGTCCTAGGAAAGTGGGAAAATGTTTCTCAGGACTGGATCCAGCTTTTTCAGGCACGCGGGGAGGAGTGGCACAGAGCAGCAGCAGAGTTTAAAGGCAGCGGGTCTGATAAGCTGATTGCTGAGCTAATGAAGCGATTCGCTTTGTTATTACTAGAAATTCGCTTATCTACAGCAGACTTCTGTGGCTTTCAGGTTATTACCACTAATCTGCCCTCTCTGTGGACTTTTAAACTAAAGCAATTAGCTTGTGATTACACCTGTGGACAAGAGTCCTACTGGAATGGGAGGGAATGTCAGGTCCCACTGCCAACCTTTCCCCATTCTAATAAAATACAAGGTCAGAAAAGCTCTGCTGAGCCATACAACTTTCCTAGAGTTTACCACCTCATCCAGTCTTGCAGCCTGGGTGAGAAGTGCACCTCCTCCAGCAGTTTACCTGTCACATCTCCGGTATATATGTATATATATATATATATATATATATATATATATATACACACAGGGCCGGCGTCAGCACCTGGCTTACTCGGTTAACCAGACCTCAGTGGAGTGAAGCCTTCCACCCCCAGTTCCCAGTTTTGCTGGAACTGTACCGGCAAATTAAGGCCCTCTGTATGTCCTGATAAGCCCTGCCCCCACCCGACACGCCCCCGGGCATCGACCGTGGGTGTAGGATTAGCCTGACGATACAGGGCCTGAGGTTGAGAAAGGGGGCTATACAGCAGGAAGGCACTGCCAGTTGGAGGTCACCCAGCCTCTTGTATAGTAAGCATAAAGAGGTCATTCAGCTTTCCTAGCATCTTGTATAATGGGGTCACTCAGCTTCCCTAGCATCTTGTATAGAAGGTATAATATATAGTAGTATAGTAGTAAGAATAATGGAGATAATCCAACTTTCCTAGCATCTTGTATAATGTATGTTAGTATGTGAGTATAATGGAGGTCCCCCAGCTTTCCTAGCATCTTGTATAGTAGTCAGTATATGGAGGTCACCCAGCTTTCCTAGCATCTTGTATAGTAGTCAGTATATGGAGGTCACCCAGCTTTCCTAGCATCTTGTATAGTAGTCAGTATAATGGAGGTCCCCCAGCTTTCCTAGCATTTAGTATAGTAGTCAGAATAAGGGAGGTCCCCCAGCTTTCCTAGCATCTTGTATAGTAGTCAGAATAATGGAGGTCACCCAGATTTCTCAGCATCTTGTACCTTCAGATAGCTGCTTTTAATCCAAGATCTGTCCTGGGGTCCGTTCGGCAGGTGATGCAGTTATTGCGCTAAAAACCACTTTTAAACTGGCAGCTCCGTGCCCTACGGGAGTGGCCTACACTGTGTATGCATTAGGCTGGCACCACCTCTCTGTCCCTCCTCCCCAACCTCCTCATCATTAGGAATTAGGAATCAGATTGCCTCCTATTCGTAAGCCCGGAACATGGGCTGGATCGTTAAGACACCAGTGCAAATGTTCAGCATGGAGAAAATGTTCCAGTGGCATTCCTAATGATGAAGAGGGTGGGGAGGAGGGACGGAGGGGTGGTGCAAAGTTAGGGCACAGATACTCCCGTAGGGCACGGGGCTGCCAGTTTAAAAGTAGTTTTTTAGCACAATAACTGCATCACCTGGCAAACAGACCGCAGGACAGATCTTGGAATTAAAAGCAGCTATCTGACGGTACAAGTGGTTTGAGGGGGTCAGATTGGGGGTACAGAGTCGCTTTAAGAAACATATATTTATTAACAATGGTTTGATTTTTTTACAAGCCATCAAATAAAATAAAAGTTATACAAGTTACATATTGTTGTAATCGTAACGACTTGAGGAACATACAGTATATAACAAGACAGTATTACCCCAGGGCAAACGGCGTAATAACAAAATCCCCCAAATAAAAAAAAATTGTTTTTTTTTTCAATTTCACCACACATTGAATTTTTCCCTGCTTCTGCAGTATACTTTATAAAAAAAATACAGCCTGTCATTGCAAAGTACAATTAGTGGCACAAAAAATAAGGGCTCATGTGGGTTTCTAGGTGAAAAAAAAATGCAAGTGCTATGGCCTTTTAAACACAAGCAAAAAACGAAACCGCAAAAATTGAAATTGGCCTTAAGGGTTGATTGGGGTTACAGAGGGGGCCTAACAATATGAGGGCATAAAGGGGAGATAACTACTATATGAGGACACAGAAACGCTTTAACTGCTCAAAAAAGTTAAATACTCATCCATGAAGAGCACAGGGCACCAATGTTAAATCTGCCAATCTTTGTGTTCTCTGGTTGCAAGCACAACAAAGAGTTTTGGAAGTTGGGCCCTCATATTACCCTAATGGAGTCTGTTTCTGACAAACACATTCATATTAGTGGTCTGCAGGAGGTCATTTTTGAGGGCCATGGCCCTGCTTCTCTTGTTCCTCCTTGCACAAAGGAAGACAAAGTGGTCTTGCTGCTGGGTTGTTGCCCTCCTATGGTCCCCTCCACATTTCCTGGTATCTGCACCATGCTCTGGACACTGGAAACACACAGCTAACCTTTTTGCCACAGATCACTGAGCTGGGGCCTCCCGATGAGGGTAGTAGTAGGTGGTAGTACTGGGTAGGACCCGGGAAACCAGTTGCCAGATTTTAGGTCACGGTATTGGCACGAGGGGAGCTGACTAACCCACGGGAACCTGACCATGCGGGGCCCGGGCAATTCCTCGTTGTCCCTAGTCAAGGCACCAATAACTAGACCAATGCCAGCATTCGGAAATGACGGTATTTGTGCGTTTATTATAACTGTGGTAACCAATAGCAACAGTGTCTCTGGATGCAACCAGGATGGAGGCAGACTTGAATATAACTTGAGTATAACTGAGCAATGGGTGATGCTGCAGTAGGCTGTGATGGTATTGTTACTTGAAGTAAGGAGACTGAATGATGGGAGTAGTAGTGTCGGAGATACTGGGTAGAATGGATTGAACTGAATACTTGCTGATGATGAGAAGAGTAATGACTGAAGAACGGCACCCAGGCCTTTGCTGAAGATGAGAATCTTGAGAGTGAGGAAAGTCCCGACTGGACCGGAGTACTGTCTCTAGAACAGGGGAGCGAAACACCCTGAGCTGTGGCCTTGCTTGGAAGCAGCAGAGCACGTTCTCCCTCCTGAAGGTGGAGGAGAGAACAACACAACCTTCTCCCTTGAGGGTAGAGAGAGGACCACTGAGGTAGACAGGAAGTGACATAGCATCCCCAGCCAAAGCTCGACGGCTATTGGGGTTACTATGGCAGCCGATGAATAGTCACGTGACACTAAGCCCATTGCATCATCACACCATTAGAATACAGACAAAATGAATATGCATAAGGAAATAAATGAAATATTAGACCTGAATACTGAGGGGGGTGACATCATACAAACAGTTTGCAGTGGGACCACTTTTGAAGAACAGGAATAATTAGGAAATATACAAATAAGAACAAATCCTCTGTTCTGGGACACTGCATCACATTGATGTGCCATCCTGGATGAGCTGTACTATCCGAGCAACTTCTGTGGATTGTATACACCGCCTCATGCTGCCCCTAGGGGTGAAAGCAATGAAAAATGCTAATGTGACCAAAACAGCCGAAAAGGATGACAACAGAGAAACGGTCTGTGGTCTTCGCCTGCATGCGGGGTTGTATTGCTAATTGCCTATCATTTCTATCTGTTGTTTAAAGTGGTCCCTTTATTTTTTGAGCACTGTATATGTTGCAGGGAAATGATAGAATCAGGGATCTGATCAAATCCTGGGAAATGATGAAATAACCACACCGTTACATCATTTCCCTTAAGAAATTCGGGGATGTGATCAAATCCCTGACCCCTTTCAGGGAAATGATGAAATGAACAAGTCAGGAGTCGCCCGGCTCTATGTTTATTTATTAAGTAATACGACAATAGTTATTTACTTGAAACTAATTAACACAGGAAATAGGTAGTTAAGTTGATATTTTTACCGAATGTGATTAATAAATAACCATGTTTATTTATTTATTTATTTTTTTTATTAAAACAAGTTGTTGATTTGTGGCTGGCAACTCGAATTGCTGAGTACCTTACTTTTTTTTTTTTACAGGCACTTTTTTTTCCTTTTACATTGCATTTTGGACTGTTCACAGGAACACTTCTTTAAAGGGGTACTCCAGCGAAATGCTTTTTCCCAGTAATTGAAACACATTACAAAGTTAAATAACTTTATAATATGCTTCGATCACCTATCTGCCCCCCCCCCTTCCCTATCTTTTTCCCCCTCAACCCCCCACCAGGAAGTGAACTCATTCTTACCTAATGACTGTTGACCCCAGGCTGCTCTGTGGCAGCCATTTTGTGGCAATGACATCATCAAGAGGGAGGCTGGTCTAAGCCCTGTTAAGCCTCACTTTGTCAGATGACTCAGGTTGCTCAGCTCTGATTGGGTGAGCAAGATGTAAGCCATCTAACAGTTCTACAGAGTCAGTTAGACATCACAGGAGACAAAGTGCATCATGGGAAAGCCCAAACCAGGAAGTAAAGAAAAAACGGAGACACAAACTGGAGGTTCAGAGACCTGCAAACTGCACCCATATCCTTCTCCTATGGTATTGCCAAAAACATATAGCGTGCACCGGATTTTTTTTTTACAAATGTAACATGAATGGGCTCTGGCAGATTCCATTCCACAAACAACACTACATGCTTTAGTGTCGCCGACAGCTGCTTCCCCTTCCGACGCAAGTAACACTATAAACAATTGGCCCAATGGAGTAAGCAATGCTCCGGCAACTTGTTCATTTCATCATTTCCCTGAAAGGGGTCAGGGATTTGATCAAATCCTTGACATTCTTCAGGGAAATGATGTAACGGCGTGGTCATTTCATCATTTTCCGGGATTCTATCATTTTCTTGCAACATATATAAGGTCATAGAGGGGGCCTAACACTATATGGGAGCACAGAGGGCTATAAAGGGGTAGTGCGGCGCTAAACAATTATTCACAAAATAGCACACATTACAAAGTTATACAACTTTGTAATGTGTGTTATGTATGTGAATGGCCCCCTTCCCCATGTTCCCCCCGCCAATCGCGGCTGAGCTGCTGATAACGCGGCAGAGGGGGGCCGGCATGAGGGATGGATAAAGCAGTTCGGCCGGCCTCCCGAAGACTACGTCATTGTCCCAAGATGGTGGACGGGGGTCGACACGAGATGCGGTGAGTATAATGCATCACACTTCCAGGTCTAGCGTGGGTGGGGGGGAAATACGGGGAAGGGGGCTATTCACATACATAACAAAGTTGTACAACTTTGTAATGTGTGTTATTTTGTGAATGGCCCCCTTCCCCATGTTTCCCCCCGCATCTCGTGTCAACCCCCGTCCGCCATCTTGGGACAATGAAGTAGTCTTCGGGAGGCCGGCCGAACCGCTCCATCCGTCCCTCATGCCGGCCCCCCTCTGCCGCGCCATAACTGTGCTCAGCCGCGATTGGCTGAGCACAGTTATGCTCAGCCAATCGCGGCTGAGCTGCTGATGACGCGGCAGAGGGGGGCCGGCATGAGGGATGGATAAAGCAGTTCGGCCGGCCTCCCGAAGACGTCATTGTCCCAAGATGGTGGACGGAGGTCGACACGAGAGGCGGTGAGTATAATGCATCACACTTCCAGGTCTAGCGTGGGTGGGGGGAAACACGGGGAAGGGGGCTATTCACATACATAACAAAGTTGTATAACTTTGTAATGTGTGTTATTTTGTGAATAATTGTATTTTTGGGGCACAGAGGTGGCCTAAAGTACCATGTGAGGGCAAAGAGGGGGCCTAATATACATTGGGGCACAGAGTCGGTATAACACTATATAAGAGCACAAATACCTAATACTATATTTATTGCTGGATCTTATTGTGAGAGGGCTCTCTTACATGATGTAATTTAATAATACACACTGTGGTTACTATATTTAACCTTATAGTTTCTGTAGTACACATTTTTTTAATATTCTACATTAAAAGTTAAATTTTAAGAGGGGTGATTATCAAGGAGGTGTTTTCTGTACCCTGGGCCTGTGGATATTTGTTGTATACAGTAATATAGAGTACCTCCGCTTCACCTTCCATACTATATTTGGGGCATAGATAAGACCTAACTACTATATGGGGACAGAGAAGGGGCTGAACACTATAAGGAAGCACAGAGAACCCTAACAGTATTTTTGGGCACAGAGGTAGCCTAAACTACTATATGGGGCAGAGCGGGGGAGCCAATATACACTGTGGCACAGAGGGGGTCCAACACTATATAGGAGCACAAAGTGGGGCCTGACACTGTGTGAGACCTAATTA
Organism: Dendropsophus ebraccatus; assembly: GCF_027789765.1. Lineage (NCBI taxonomy): Eukaryota > Metazoa > Chordata > Amphibia > Anura > Hylidae > Dendropsophus > Dendropsophus ebraccatus. The sequence continues at coordinate 45,378,643 of NC_091465.1, forward strand.
CTATATGGGGGCCTAACACAATATGGGGGCACAGAGGGGCATAATACTATAAAGCGGATCACAGAAAGAGGATAACTAATCAATAGAGGCAAAAAGTAGGCACTATTAACTTATAGTGAGAGCTGTTTACTCGCCGTAATCAGGAATCGCATAATTTAATAGTTTGGGCGATTCTGCATGCGGCAATAGTAAATATGTTTATATTTGTACTTATTTTTATTTATAAAATGCAAAAAGGGGTGATTTAAACTTTATTATTGGATGTGATTTTTTTTTTATCAACGAAATCCCCTTTTTTTTACTGTAACTTCTATGCTAACTACACTGAACTCTCAAGAGATTAACCCCTTCAGTACTGCAGCATTTAACTATGAGTGACAGGAGCTGCACTCCTAACATAACATAACAATGGTGTTCCCATATGATGAATGTCGTAAATAAAGTGCAAGAATTGTGTTTTTTTATTTATTTATTTATTTATATAAGGAAAAATATCAAAATATCCCATCTACACTATGGAACAAATGAAAACTAGGGACTGTGGTGCAAAAAAAAAGGACCCTTAAACAGCCCTGTAGGTTGAAAAATGAAAGCGCTTTTGGCTTTTAGAAGGCGAGGATGAAAAAACAAAAAGACAAAAATGAGAATTGACGTGGTCCTTAAGGCCTAAATCCACTGTGTCTTTAACGGGTCTGTGTCTAAATCCTCTTGGTTAAATTGCTGGTGACATGTATTTTGCTCTGGCGTCAACATTCACGCCATCCACCAGAAACAATCTTTGACATCATCTAAACAACATCATTACTGGAAACACACACATCCCGCTATGAGATGAAAAGTGCGCAAAAAAGCCACTCCAGCCTGGACCACATTTAGATAAATTCAAGACAATGCAGATCCCTGACCTAGCATAAGAACTTGCACCTCTTTAATGAAGCCACATAATAGCTGCAACTTCTCTACTGGAAAGTACAGAAAAAAAAATTAATAAAAATTCAATACATGAAATAGCACTTTTGTGACAAAGATTGCCAATAAAAGTAAGCTAATGTAGCCTTATTACACTTTGGGGCCCATTTATCATCCGCACAATCCTTTTATGTGCTTGCGCATTTTTTCCGTACTGCACAAAAACTCACCGACCTTGCTCAAAATGTTTTGGCACACAGGCCTTGATGAATTTTGTGCTTTTTTTGCGTGCTTGGCTGAAAAACTATGCCAAGGTAGAAGTGGAGTACTGTTGCGGAATGTTTTGCATAAAAACTAAAAAAAAAAAAGACATGATAAATTTGGCTAATAAAGAAGCTAACATAAAACTACGCCCAAAAGCATTCGTAAACTGCTTAAAAATAGCGCAAATGCCATGGTAAATGTTGCTTGAAATTTTACACCATGGGCAAAAACACCAAATTAGCCAATATAATGGCACAAAGAGAATGATATCATAATTATAGTGCATGAAAAAGCACTACACTCACCAGCCACTTTATTAGGTACACCATGCTAGTAACGGGTGGTCTTCTGCTGCTGTAGCCCATCTGCCTTAAAGTTGGACTTACTGTGTGTTCAGAGATGCTCTTCTGCCTACCTTGGTTGTAACGGTTGGCTATTTGAGTCACTGTTGCCTTTCTATCAGCTCGAACCAGTCTGCCCATTCTCCTCTGACCTCTGGCATCAACAAGGCATTTCCGCCCACAGAACTGCCGCTCACTGGATGTTTTTTCTTTTTTGGACCATTCTCTGTAAACCCTAGAGATGGTTGTGCGTGAAAATCCCAGTAGATCAGCAGTTTCTGAAATACTCAGACCAGCCCTTCTGGCACCAACAACCATGCCACGTTCAAAGGCCTTAAATCACCTTTCTTCCCCATACGGATGCTCGGTTTGAACTGCAGGAGATTGTCTTGACCATGTCTACATGCCTAAATGCACTGAGTTGCCGCCATGTGATTGGCTGATTAGAAATTAAGTGGTAACGTGCAGTTGGACAGGTGTACCTAATAAAGTGGCCGGTGAGTGTATATTGTAATCCTTATTCTTCCAGCCATTCTTCTGCGATTAATACAGCCCGAACCACTTTGCGCACATACTCCATTCAAACTGCGTTTCGAAGCCCTCTGCCGTGACAGGTGTGCTATCTATGTTACTATGTTACCTGCCTACTGCTCCTGCCACACCTTGCCCGCCGTCACTAGCAAACCAAGCCAGGGGTAGCGTCCTGCGGGTCGCCTGCCGCAGCAAGCCCATCCCGCCTTGCGGCGGGCTCTGGTGAAAACCAGCGGCCCCTTAGACTCCGCTCCCTGATGCGGTTTATGCCCTCGCTAGTGACGGTACAGAGGATCCACGACTTCAGGCGTTACAGCCAATTGAAGATGTAGAAGATGAAAGGTCCTTACCCATTTTGTAAGATTGTCATGGTAACCAAACAATGCTCTTTACCATTATAAGTAGCAGAGTTCACTCAGTAAAGTAGCAGAGCTGAGCCAGCCGTGTAGCAGAGCCGATACCCGCACTACGTAGCAGAGCTGAGCCAGCTGTGGGACGATATCCAAGTTACTCTTAAAGGGACGGTACCCAAGTCACTCTTAAAAGGACAGTAATAAAGTTGTTCTCAAAGGTCGGGGTCAAAGTTGCTCTTAAAGGAACAGCACTAAAGTTGCTCTTCAAAGGATGGTACCTAAGTCTCTTTTAAAGAGACAGTACTTAAGCTGGTCTTAAAGGGACAGTATATAGGTCACTCAAAGCGTTGGCACCAAAGTCGCTCCTTAAGGGACTGTAACAAAGTTTCTCTTAAAGAGACTGTACCAAAGTCGCTCTTAAAGGGAGGGTATAAAGGGTTAAAGCTTCTCATAAAAGGGAAGTCACTGTTAAAGGGGCGCTCCTCGGTAAGGGGCGCTCCTCCACTGATTGGCTGAGCAGGACGTGAAGACGCTGGGAGCCCCGAAGCAAGCCAGAGCGGGGACCAGGTGACGTATAGGCTCCAGCGGCCGGGGGGTTAACAGGGCGGGCTGCGGACAAACTCGCAGCGGGATGTGCATCATGCTGCGAGTTTGTCGGCCCATAGAGTTCACTTGGCAGGGATCCGCAGCAGGTCTCGCTGCGAATTCAGAGTGAGAAATCTGCTGTGGATCCGGTACGTGTGAACGTACCCTTAAACCCTTAAATTTTCCCATAAGAAATCACTGATATGCAGACAATTGGTTCCACACCCCAAAAATAATGATTTTTTTATTCTGAATAAAATGTAGAACAGATGAAACAAACAATGAGAAACAGCTGACTATGTCATATTATAAGTTACTGTACAATACAGCAATCAGCATGTGGTGTATAATGTATAGTATGTGGATAAACCTGAAAAAACTGCCGCAGTTTGTAGATACAGGATGGAGATGCAGATCCCTATAATGCAGTAGTGTAGTACAACAGGCTAGAATAGAGAAGCAGGGCTGCTGTCAGAGGTCTGTGTGGTCACATGACAGCAATGGGGAAGGGGGATTCAGCCCGGACCAATCAGAAAGTGAGAATCACAGAGCTGTGCAGGAGGACAGTCACAAAAACTTCTCTATACGGCAGTGTGAATGGCTGAATGTAAGTGCAGTCACATTATAGCAGCAGTGTGTATAGTTGAGTGTAAGTGCAGGCACATTATAGCAGCAGTGTGTATAGCTGAGTGTGAGTGTAGGCACATTATAGCATCAGTGTGTGTAGCTGAGTGTGAGTGTAGGCACATTATAGCATCAGTGTGTGTAGCTGAGTGTAAGTGCAGGCACATTATAGCAGCAGTGTGTATAGCTAAGTGTAAGTGCAGGCACATTATTGCAGCAGTGTGTATAGTTGAGTCTAAATGCAGGCACATTATAGCAGGAATGGAGAGGATGGCAAACAAGGGCTGACAGAGTACACCCAGTACAGAGAGGTCTTAAACCAAAGCAATGCTCTTAAACCAAGTTACAATTTTGAAAAACTGTGAGCTCTTCTTGCAAAACGTTCTCAATCCAAGTTACTCTAAAAGGTTGTAGCTAAAAACTGGCATAAGACCATAATCAAAATCAAAATCCGGCGGGGATTCTACAAGAAACCTATCGTCGGAACCTCGCTGACACCCAACAGCAACTCCTGGTACCAAAGATTCCCCTACCCTAGAAGCTTTACGAGATTCTGTGGAACTGTATAAAGTGAATTTTATTACCCAATTTAATATACACAACCGTGAAAGCCGGTCCATTTTGGAGAAACACTGGAACATATTGAGATTAGATCCAGTGTTAAGATCCTTAATCCCTCAGAAACCTCGTATTACATTTAGAAGAGAAAAAACTTTCTAGCACCCAGTCGGTTGCAAGACCTAAAATGTAATAAAATAGGGGAGACACAAAGTGGGATTGTAAAAAAATGTGAAAAACTGGATTGCCTCTGCTGTCTGAATATAGGGGAGGATGTAAACGTTTCAAATCCAATATTTGGGGGGAGTGTTTCCCATTAAATCAATGTTGGACTGTGGATCACAATATGTGATATATCTTTTGGAGTGCCAATGTGGCCTTCAATATATTGGCAGGACGTCACAGACCCTTAGAAGGAGGCTGACAGGTCACCGATTTAATGTTGCCAATGGCTTCTTGAAACAATGGGGGAGATTTATCAAACTGGTGTAAAGTAGAATTATCTTAGTTGCCCCTAGCAACCAATCAGATGCCACTTTTCATTCCTCACAGACTCTTTGAAAAATAAAAGGTGGAATCTGATTGGCTGCTAGTGGCAACTAAGATAATTCTACTTTACACCAGTCTGATAAATCTCCCCCATAGTGTGTCCCGCCAAATGTTGGAAATGCACAATAAAGATTTTGGAGCCCTTCAAAGAGAATAGACAGAAGCTGCTGAATAGAAGAGAAGCCTTCTGGATATACAAATTAAAAACCTTGTTACCTGAAGGCCTCAATGAGGCAATAGCGCTTGTCACCTAGTAAGGTTAATAAAATATACCAAAAAATCCTAATAAGAAGTGAGAACACTGTCCCTATGCCTGTTCTACTTGTAGTTCTAACATAGTTCTTATGTTTTTTAAGGTACTGTCTATTGCTATTGTTTTTTTTTTTTTTAATGTAAGTTTACCACCTTGCTGCTGTATATAACCTCGCACTATAATTATTATCTGCATGTTATTCTGCCCTACTGTTTCCATTCAGTGACAGCATACAAGGTTGATGGGTGTTTCGATTCAGTGACAGCAAACAAGGTTACTAAACGTTTCTTCTCAGTGACAGCAAACATGGTCGCTGTTTACATTCAGTGACAGCAAACAAGGTTGCTGTGTTTTTCCATTCAGTGACAGTAGACATGGTTGCTGAGTGTCCCCATTCAGTGACAGCAAACAAGGTCGCTGAGGGTGCGTTTACACAGAAAGATTTATCTGACAGATCAAAGCCAGGAATGGATTTGAAAAGAGGATAGATCCCAGTCTTTCCTTTATGACCTGATCCCTGTTTAGAGTCTGTTCCAGGTTGTGGCTTCAAAGATCTGTAAGATAAATCTGTCTGTGTAAACACACCATGAGTGTTCCCAATTAGTGACAGCAAACAAGGTTGTTAAATGTTTCCATTTAGTGACAGCAAACAAGGTTACTATATGAATATCTATTTGAAGCATGGGAAGCTCTTGTTGTGATAGGGTACTTTGGAAGGTCTGACTATTTGTAATATAAGAACTTTGAGTATGTTTGTTGATTTTTAGCAATTTTATGAATAATGTTGGATCCATGCCGCATTGTGATGTTATGCCAGTTATTTGCTACAACCTTTTAATGGATACATAAAGATGTGGAAAACAGCAGGAATTTGTGTGCAATATAGTGGTGCTTTTATTAGCAACAAGAGTCCCTATTCCTGCGCCAAGGCTGAAGGCTGATCCACTTGGTGGATGCAAGTTGGTGCATCTATTCTCCTGTCACACACACACACACATCCCTGTTGTTACTCCTCTCTCTCTCACACACACACACCATCCTGTTGTCCCTCCTGTCACTATCTATACTCCTGACACACACACGTCCCTCCTGTCACTATCTATACTCCTGACACACACACGTCCCTCCTGTCACTATCTATACTCCTGACACACACACGTCCCTCCTGTCACTATCTATCCTCCTGTATCTCACACACACACACCCACCCCTGTTGTCACTCCTCTCACCATTTATCCTCCTGTCACACACACACATCGTCCTGTCACTATCTATCCTCCTCTCACACACACCCACACTCCTGTTGTCCCTCCTGTCACTATCTATACTCCTGACACACACACACACACACACACACGGCCCTCCTGTCACTAGCTATCCTCCTGTCTCACACAGACACACATATCGTCCTGTAACACACACCTGTCACTCACACACCCACCCACCTCTGTTGACCCTCCTGTCACTATTCATCCTCCTGTCACACACACACACGTCCCTATCCCGTCACACACATCCCTATCTACTTTCACTATCCTCCTGTCACACACATCCATATCTCCTGTCACACACACACCCATGTCCCTCCTGTCACTATCTATCCTCCTGTCACACACCCATGTCCCTCCTTTCACTATCTATCCTCCTGTCACACACCCATGTCCCTCCTGTCACACACATCCCTATCTCCTGTCACACATCCATATCTCTCCTGTCATACACATCCCTATCTCCTGTCACTATCCTCCTGTCACCCACATCCCTATCTCCTGTCACTATCCTCCTGTCACCCACATTCCTATCTCCTGTCACTATCTATCCTTCTGTCACACACCCATGTCCCTCCTGTCACACACATCCCTATCTCCTGTCACACATCCATATCTCTCCTGTCATACACATCCCTATCTTCTGTCACTATCCTCCTGTCACCCACATCCCTATCTCCTGTCACTATCCTCCTGTCACCCACATTCCTATCTCCTGTCACTATCTATCCTCCTGTCACACACCCATGTCCCTACTGTCACACACCGCTATCTCCTGTCACTATCCTCCTGTCACACACCCATATCCCTCCTGTCATTATCCTCCTGTCACACACATCCCTATCTCCTGTCACACACCCATGTCCCTCCTGTCACACACATCCCTATCTCCTGTCACTATCTATCCTCCTGACACACACCCATGTCCCTCCTTTCACTATCTATCCTCCTGTCACACACCCATATCCCTCCTGTCACACACATCCCTATCTCCTGTCACTCTCCTCCTGTCCACACACCCATATCCCTCCTGTCACACACTTCCCTATCTCCTGTCACTATCTATACTCCTGACACACACCCATGTCCCACCTGTCACTATCCTCTGTCACACACTTCCCTATCTTCTGTCACTATCCTCCTGTCACACACACCCATGTCCCTCCTGTCACTATCCTCTGTCACACACTTCCCTATCTCCTGTCACACACACCCATATCCCTCCTGTCACTATCCTCCTGTCACACACACCCCTATCTCCTGTCACTATCTATACTCCTGACACACACCCATGTCCCTCCTGTCACTTTCCTCTGTCACACACATCCCTATCTCCTGTCACTATCCTCCTGTCCACACACCCATATCCCTCCTGTCACACACTTCCCTATCTCCTGTCACTATCTATACTCCTGACACACACCCATGTCCCTCCTGTCACTATCCTCCTGTCCACACACCCATATCCCTCCTGTCACACACATCCCTATCTCCTGTCACTCTCCTCCTGTCACACACCCATATCCCTCCTGTCACACACTTCCCTATCTCCTGTTAGTAGCTTTCCTGCTGTCAGATATTTCCCTCGGTTATTGCTGTTCCTATTTCCAGTCACGGCTGGATGGCTACCACCAGAACAGCTGCACCGTCCTCTGCCAGTCCCAAAGTAAAGGTTACCAAGCCGTGCCCTCCCTCGCTCCCTCCTCAGGTGTCCTGAGCAAAACTCACATGACCAACCAGTCACGTGACCATCCCAGAAAGTATCTCTTCCTCAGCCAGCACCTCTCTCATAGACTGCAAAGATCAGGAAGCAGCTTAGTGGAACCTGGCGACACGTCCTATTGGCTGACACCTTTCCTTCCCCTGTGCTGATTTTTCCTCCTTGCTGTCATTCACCCAGTAAGCCCCGCCCGCTCCTTCCTCCATTCCTTACGACTCCCTGTAAACTTACACCACGGTATCTGTAATAGGCAGCTGCTCGTAGGCATCAGCCCGCAGGAACACAGGGGAGGAGGGCGCCCTGTACAGAGGACACAGCATGTCAGGGAACCTGGTGACAGATAACTTTGTATGCAGCTGAGGTGGGGGGAGCTCTGTGCTATGGAAGACATTGGGGAGTCCCTAGAGCTGCTTATCGTAGGGAGGAAGTAAGTTCAGTGAGGAGGAAGAGACAGTGTGTCAGTGTAACCCTATCCTGAGAGACTTGTCAGCCCCCCCCACCTGGTAGTCCTAGTATGGGGGGCAGCAGGGACCCCACTGTAGCTGGGAGGCCGGTCCCATTGTAGCTGGGGCTGATCTATCAGTCTGGATGTGTGATGACAACTCCTTCTGGGTAGTAAATATGGATGATAAGCTGGAGGAGATATTTGGGGATGAGGTGGAGAGCAGGAGCTCGCTGGAGGTGTACGATGAGATGGTCACCACCATGGCCGCAAGCATTTACTCTGAGCTCGAGAAACTAGTTGGCGCCTATGGCCAAGAGGCGGTTACAGGCCTGATGCCCCTAATGGTGTCTGTGCTGGAGAGCCTGGCAACAAGCTGTACCCGGGCCAGAGAGAAAGAAGACCAGCTGGAGATGGTCCAGGAGGACAAGCAGAGACTGCTGATCCAGTATGAGAGAGAGCGGGATGGACGCAAGCGAGCCGAGGAGGTAAGGTGGCACCTTGTACCGCACTCGCTTCTCACTTTATGCCTTTATAATGTCCGGATATTTTGGTTTGCGTTCACATTGAAGGGGCTCTCTCCTCCTAAATACGCTGACAGGTAAGCTGTGGTTATATGTACAGGTATGCTGGTTTTCTAGGTCAAATCATACAAGTGAGTAATATTAAAAGCAGCGGACATAGCCTATGGCACATCCTCCGCCATCATAGGGCAGAAGCTTATGTATTAAAGGGGCACTCCAGTGTAATAGCAGGTTCCCTCTCACTGCTGTCAGAGCAGGACCTGACTGGTCAGCTGATCACTGGCTGCAGGCGTTTCTCCGTCTTGGACAGTGACTGGCTAAGCAGGCTTAAACAGTTACAAGTCTAAGTGCAACCTGTATGATCAGTGAATCCGAAGCGTTAGCCCTGGCCGCTAGCTTTAATCTTTACTGATAATTGCAGGATGCACCTGGACTTGACACTGCTTAAGGCCATGTTCACATAACATGAAACACACAATTGCTGCTGTTATTGGAGATCATCCTGGCCGATACTGCAGAATTGGGATTTGACCGGAGCTGTACGCTCCATTGTGTGACTTGTCCGGCTTGTACGGCCGATAGCGATCCCAGCCGGAGTGCATACTATGTGTATACACTCCGTCCAGGATTCCCTCTAACTGCACTGCACGTAAGCTGTATACTAATCACAGCCTTTGTTGCACATCGGCAACAACGGCCATGATTAATTCTCAACTTACGTTATGTGAACATGGCTTAAGGGTGCGTTCACACGTACAGGATCCACAAGGGATTTGATCTATATAACTGAACGCAGAATCAAATCTGCGCCTTCAATTCTGCTGCAGATTTGCTGCGGATCCTATACATGTAAACGCACCCTAAAGAAGTTGTCTGGGGAATTTTTTTTTTTTTACATAAACATGTCTAGGCCCTGTTCACACACTGTTTTTTTTCCAATAAATAACAGCCATTGTTGCAGATTACAACCCCAGACTCTATTTATAAAAAAAGACTGAAATAACGTTGTTCTCTATAAGTGTATACATTCTGTATTCACTATGGCCGCACAGAAAACTGCCCTAGTCTGAGTTCTGAAATGAAAAACGTCTGTACTTACCTTCCTCGATCCCCCACATCCTCCGCTCTGCTGGTCTCTGCTGCAATCCATTTCCTGGGGCTAGGGACGGCATGAGACATTGACACTCAGACAGTACAGACTTTTTTTTTTTTTTCTTTTTAACTTTTTTTACTGGGCATATTTTTGTGAAAGAAAATCCCTTAATTAGTGACCGACCCTTTTAAAGCGGCAAAACCAAACCCAGTTGCACCCTTACAGAATGAAGGGAGGGATTGTGAAGAGGCGTCACTGCCCTCAGCATTTCAGGAACTTGGGAAAACCTCGGTGACAATTTGCATTTAAGAGTTAAAGCATTTTAGTACATTATGGAGGCACAGACAGATATATTAAAGATACTATATGTCCCCTTGACTTAAAGTGAATATACCATCAGGTACATTTGCTTTAATATGACCCACGGATATAACGGCACCGGCGCGGTCCGTTTTTTGAACCACGGCCTGGTTCCCATGAACGGGGCTGAAGCCCTGGAGGCGGGCCGGCCCACCCCCAGTGGGAGGAAATCTCCTCCATGACATGGCTGAATTAGAATCAATGGAGCCATGTCATAGAGGGGCGGGGGTTCCTCCCACCATCGGTGCTTCAGCCGCGGCCTGGTACCTGTGGATAGAACAGCTCTGTACACTGGAACCGCTGTTCACATAACGGACCGCAGCATCGGCTTCCCTGTGCAGGGACCGGTCTATCCATGGGTCATATTAAAGCGAATGTACCTGATGGTACAATCGCGTTAACAGACCAAAAGCCAGTACAATCTGCAGCTTGCATTTAATCCGAGCATGCCTGGCCCACCTTTATTAGGTATAACCAAGGGCAACAGGTTATCAATGCAGGCAGTTGGGCGATTAGGAAGTCAATATCTCTCAAACAGTACTATTTCAGAAATGCTTTTACTCTTAAAATATGTTTTATTTCACATAAAGCATCAGTTTAGACCCAGTTTGCATAATGACACTTGCCCTTTAAATAACCCTGTCAGTGTAAGATGCTCTGGGTTTATCAAGAAAGGTACATCTCTTAAAGGGGTTATCCAGGATTTAAAAAAAAAAACAACAAAAAGCACCACACATCTCCTCAGGTTGTGTAAAGTATTACAATTCAGATCTATTTACTTCAGTGCCACAGAGATGCAAAACCCAAACCCTTTTAATAAATCCGGGCACATGTTGGCTATTGTGTGCCACACTGAAATCAAAGCCTGCTCACGGCTGGCATACATTACAGCTAAAACTTACTTACACATCTGTGTGCAGGTGTAAGCTTCAGTAACTGAGGTGGCACATAAGAATCCACCCCCTTTCCACTAATCCCTGTCCACTTATGAAAAACGTTGCATGGGCAACATACAAACCTCCAAAAATTGGTGACTTTTTTATTTTTATTCTTGAAAGCAAGCATAAATGAATGATGAATTTCCTCTATGTTCAAATCATTTTCCGAATGTAGTCACTAGCCATCTATGTCCGAGCCATTATAGTCAGTGTGGCCCATGCAAATATAAGTCAGCATCCCATTTCGACTTTTTGCTGGCGTACATGTGCCATCCATGAAAACCACCAGAGCGCTCCTAAACATGCACAGAGAGTGTGCACCTGTATCAGTGTAGAGACTATAAAACATTACCCCACTATGTGCTATGGAGCCGTAATGCTACCTCAACATAGCCTAACCATACAAAACCACAAATAAGTTGAGCAAATTGTTGCACAAAATTATATCAGGTCGGTTTCACACGTACCGCATCACAGCGGATTTCACACTGTGAGTTCTGCAGCGAAATGTCATTTTTTATGGCTTCACATTATCACAGCGGATATATCATTAGGTTGGGAGAATGCTAAGCCTCTTCCCACTTAACCAAGTAGCTGCCAGGTTAATACATCACTTGCCCACGCTCCCGCTGGCTTCTCAGACTCCCGGCTCCCTGTGTCCTGCTCAGCTAATCAGTGGCTGCAAATTAGCACACTTGATTGGTTGAGCGGGATGTCGGGGAGGCGGGAGGCAGACAAGCAAGTGGGAGCGTGGGCAGGTAATGTATTAGCCTGGCGGCGGCAGGTTGTGGAAAGGGGCTTAACAGTACAGCGTATTGCAGTGGATTTCCCTGTGGACCTCAATACTGGCCTAAAAGGCCCCATTCAAACTGAGCAAGTACGGCGGAATTCTGCGGCAGAACTCTCCGTGGCGGAATCCCGCTGTGCTCAGTGTGCTGCTTTGAGTGATCACATGATCAGCAAGTAGGAAAAAGGACCAAATTACATAAAGGGCTAGTGCCTACTGGACTCTAAATAAAGTGCGATGCCCAAAGATGCAAATCTTATAATGCCCAAAGCCAGATCCAGATAGTTACCCACACAGTATACATTGTAGAAGTTGATGGTCCGGGACACCACCACCGCCACAACGTACGTTTCATTGTCCTTCGTCACCCCCAGACGATGGGCTGTGCTGTAACTGGTTGCTATGGGCAAATCAGACAGTTTTTGTTCAAGAAAGATTAATAATTTTGGTCTAGTGCATGTAGAAATACAAACACGTGAAGTTATAATTTTAATACTATAACATTAGAAATGGGTCGAATGGAGGACAGGTGATAAGGAATGAATGAGAATTCTTCTCTCCATAATACTACTTGCTTTAAATTAAAAAAAATTCTCCTTGGCTGTGTTCACATGCTGCATCTTTGCTTTATTTTTGGCTGCATTCCTTTGTAACGGAACAGAACATTATTCCTGCTTTGCCTGCGGAGAATGCTAAAAGGGAATCTGTCAGATGCAATTCCCATTCCAAACAGCTGGCACTGTTAGATGGCTGTGAGGACAAGGAGACATATGGTACCTTTCATTATTATTTGTGCTTTTAGAAAAATGCTTTTATTCTCCAGTGAAAAGTGTCCGAGAGGCTTTCCAATACTTCAGATTTTTTGAGGACTGAAACGCCTCCGTCCCGCCGCAGCCACTGATTGGCTGAGCGGGAAATCAGGATGCCATAGAAACAAACCAGGACAGAGCCAGGAATCACAGCGGATCTCGTAGCGTGAAATCCGCTGTGATTCCAGTATGTGTACAAACACCCTAAGAAAGAATATACAGCATACACAGGTAGAGACATACCCTTAGGCCATGTACCCACATGAATGTAAATCCATTCACCTTAAACTATACCCCCTTGCATTCTCCAGTAGCCACATGACATTGCCAAGATTATTGCCAACATTGTGTGGTCATCGGAGAACACAAGGGGATATGGCTTTATATACATTCATGTATATGCACGTGGGCAGGGGCGTAGCTAATGTCTCTTGGGCCCTGGTGCAAGAGGTCAACTTGGGCCCCCCCCCCTCCCTTCCTCAACCAAGCGATGTGCTATATATATATATAATCAAGACTGATATTGCCAATAATACCAGTATATAGGAAGGAAATATTACCGCCACACCACAGCCACCATATTGTTATTGACCAGATCCTGAATACTAAATCCAATAAAACAGAGTACCAGATAACAAGGTCCAAACAACACCACCACATACTGACTAATGCCACCGCTGCTACTGACTAATACCACCACATAGGGCTGGGCGGTATACCGCAAAAATACAGATTCCGGTTATTGGTTGTCGGTTAACCGACCTCAACCTAGCCAGGACGGTATATGCGGTAATTTTGTATTTTTAGCTTCCAGAGTACCCTCTCCTGTCTCCTCAGCGCGCTCCTGCACACAAACTCTCGGTCCGGCGTGATCGCTGCTCGTTATGTGCAGGGGCGCCGGTATCAGAGCGGGAGGAGCAGCAGGGTCCCGGTGAGAATGCCCGGGTGCACAGCCCTCCCCCCGCACCCGTCCAGTCCGAGCGCCTGCCCTCCCCCCGTCCCGTCCGAGGCCCGCCCCGCTGTACTTGTCCCTTCCGGCGTCCCTGCACACACAGGACATTAACATGTGCTGTGTGTGCAGGGACGCCGGTGTGCGCGCGGGGGAAATGGAGGAGCAGCAGGGTCCAGGGGGGAATATTCCTGAGTGCACAGCCTTCCTCCACACCCGTCCCGTCCGAACGCCTGCCCTCCCCACCGTCTGGTCCGAGGCCCGTCCCGCCGCACCTGTCTCGTCCAGTGTCCCTGCACACACAGGACATTAACGTGCATCCCCCGGCCGTGCGAGCGATGCACATGTTAATGTCCTGTGTGTGCAGGAAGTCGGCCATGTCACAGCTGAAGGTGGAGGAGCAGCACGTGGGGGCGGCTGTCCTGTAGTCCCCTCCGTAACAGTACAGGACTGTAACATAGGAGGAATAATTGGCTGCAGCAAGTAGGATAATAATTGGCTGCTGCAGCCCATCCATTCCTCCCATGTTACAGCCCTGTACTGTTACTGAGGGAACTACAGGTCCCAGCATGCAGCTTTCTGTATAGTAATACACCCCTGCCCGCCCCCCTATATAGCAATACACCCCTGTCCGCCCCCCCCCCCCCGTATAGTCATACACCCGTCCGCCCCCCTGTATACCCATACACCCCTGTCCGCCCCCCCCATGTAGTCATACACCACTATCCACCCCCCCCCTGTATACTCATACACCCCTGTCCGCCCCCCCAGTATACTCATACACCCCTGTTCCCCCCCCTCCGTATAGTGATGCACCCCAATCTGCCCCCCGTATACTAATACACCCCTGTCTGCCTCCCCGTATAGTAGGGCAGAGAGAGAGATAGATAGATGATAGATTGTACTGTACTGTCACTTGTATATACTATATACCCATCATATATACTCTGGGTACCTATTTTACATAGCTATATACTTGTATATACACGTCCTGTAGTGTGCACAGAGCTGTATGCTGTATACCTGTATATACACGTCCTGTAGTGTGCACATAGTTTGGGTTACTGCTCATTGAGTTACTGTACTTTTTTTTAAACTTTATTGAAACAAACTATCCCCAGTTTGGCACGGCCAAGTGGGTGTGGCTTGTAAAAGGGTGTGGCTTACAAAGGGGCATGTCATAGTTATCGGACAATTATTGTTACCGCAGCTACATACGCAATAAACCGCGATATTAATTTAGGCCAATATCGCCCAGCCCTACCACCACATACTCACTAACACCACCGCTGCTACTGACCAACACCACCGCTGCTACTGACCAACACCACCGCTGCTACTGAAAAACATCCACTGTACACAGATCACTATCACCTCATCCAGTCATATAGAGGTAGCCTCAGCTCTACACAGGTCCTGTACACCATATACACTACCGTTCAAAAGTTTGGGGTCACATTGAAATGTCCTTATTTTTGAAGGAAAAGCACTGTACTTTTCAATGAAGATAACTTTAAACTAGTCCTAACTTTATTTTTTATTTTTTTTTTAAATTCTTTATTTATCAATTTTTATCATAAGAAAAATAGTCAAGCGATTACAGACCGCAGATATACAGTGACTAATTGGACACCAACACGTACCGGTACAGTAGCCGCAAACAGCCAGCCATCATCAATAGTAAAATAACAAGAGCCACTACTCAGGTGTAGCTCTCAAACCTTTTAGAAAGATAACAATGGAAAAGAAATAACGAGAGGAAAGAGAAAAGAATGGAAAAGAGAAGAAGGAGAAGAGAAGAAAAAAAAAAGGGGGGGGGGAAGAGAGGGAGGGGGGAGGGAATAACACTCAGGGCTCCCGGACCGTCCGACGAAGTCCTTAGATGGTTAGAAGCTGCTTATACTCAGGAGACCCCTCAAAGACAGTCCAAGCCGTCCAAGCAGAGGCAAATTTGTCTGACCGTTCCTGTAAGGATGCTGTCAGCTCCTCCAACCTCTGAATGTCCTCCACCTTGCGAATCCAGTGACCCACTGTAGGCGGGATCCTTGACTTCCAATGAGCTGGTATGCAGGCTCTAGCTGCATTAACCAAGAATTTTAGTATGGACTTTTTGTATTGTTTAACAGGGATGTCTGATAAGTGCAGTAAAAAGAAAGCGGGAGTGTTTGGAATTTGAAGCTGTAGCTTGTTACTGATGACCTCATGAACCCCTTCCCAGAAGGGACGTAGTACTGGGCAGGACCAAAAAACATGAAGTAAAGTGCCCTCCTCCACACCACATCACCAGCAAACCAAAGGCACCTCTGGAAAGATTCTATGAAGCCTAACGGGCACATAATACCATCTGGCTAACAGTTTATAACCCGCCTCCTGAAATTTACTAGCAATAGAAGATTTATGCGTAAATTGGAACACCCTTTCTAACTGTTTGTCAGTGAATGTTATATTTAGGTCCTCCTCCCACTCGGCTATGAAGGGAGGGTGAAAGTCTTCAGGGGGTGAGACCAGGAGAGAATAAAATACGGAAAGGGAATGGCGCAATGGGTCAGATCCCAAGCAAATTGTTTCGAAAGACGTAAGGGGGCGGGCAAACCCCGACTGTGTCGGAAGTGTGAAAGTTGTCGTACCCTCCAGGCACCAAGACCAACCGGTTCCCGCACCTCTAAAAGTTCCTGAGCCGTAAGCCACCGATCGCCATGAAGGAAATCCTGTGCTCTGTATTTCCCTGCGGTCCGCCATGACCGAAATGGTCCCGACAGCCCTGGGTCAAACTGAGGGTTCCCCAAAACCGGAAAAAGTGGAGAGGGCCTAGGGGAAACATCCACCCTAGGGAACACTCGTTGGCAGGTAGCTAAAGTAGGGCCTATAGAAGGGTAACAAGACAAATTCCCCAGGTGCGCAAGATGGATCCAGGGAAGAGACTATGCCACCCCTATGTTTCGGTATGAACAGAAGAGCACGCGAGATCCTATGTGCCTTCCCTGCCCAAATAAACTTGGTCAAGTCCCTGGAGATGAGGCTAAAAAATTGGGTGGGAAGTTTAATCGGGAGGGTTTGAAGAAGATAGAGGATTCTGGGCAGCACATTCATTTTGTAAATGGAGTATCTACCGAACCAGGTGTAGAGGCCTTTAGACCACCTGGTTAAATCTCCATTGAAACTAGTCCTAACTTGAAACAAATACACTCTATACATTGCTAATGTGGTAAATTACTATTCTAGCTGCAAATGTCTGTTTTTTGGTGCAATATCTACATAGGTGTATAGAGGCCCATTTCCAGCAACTATCACTCCAGTGTTCTAATGGTACAATGTGTTTGCTCATTGGCTCAGAAGGCTAATTGATGATTAGAAAACCCTTGTGCAATCATGTTCACACATCTGAAAACAGTCTAGCTCGTTACAGAAGCTACAAAACTGACCTTCCTTTGCGCAGATTGTGTTTCTGGAGCATCACATTTGTGGGGTCAATTAAACACTCAAAATGGCCAGAAAAAGAGAACTTTCATCTGAAACTCGACAGTCTTTTCTTGTTCTTCGAAATGAAGGCTATTCCATGCGAGAAATTGCTAAGAAATTGAAGATTTCCTGCAACGGTGTGTACTACTCCCTTCAGAGGACAGCACAAACAGGCTCTAACCAGAGTAGAAAAAGAAGTGGAGGCCGCATTGCACAACTAAGCAAGAAGACAAGCATATTAGAGTCTCTTGTTTGAGAAACAGACGCCTCACAGGTCCCCAACTGGCATCTTCATTAAATAGTACCCGCAAAACACCAATGTCAACATCTACAGTGAAGAGGCGGCTGCGGGATTTTGGGCTTCAGGGCAGAGTGGCAAAGAAAAAGCCATATCTGAGACTGGCCAATAAAAGAAAAAGATTAAGATGGGCAAAAGAACACAGACATTGGACAGAGGAAGACTGGAAAAAAGTGTTGTGGATGGATGAATCCAAGTTTGAGGTGTTTGGATCACAAAGAAGAACGTTTGTGAGACGCAGAAGAAATGAAAAGATGCTGGAAGAATGCCTGACGCCATCTGTTAAGCATGGTGGAGGTAATGTGATGGTCTGGGGTTGCTTTGGTGCTGGTAAGGTGGGAGATTTGTACAGGGTAAAAGGGATTCTGAATAAGGAAGGCTATCACTCTGCAACGCCATGCCATACCCAGTGGACAGCGCTTGATTGGAGCCAATTTCATCCTGCAACAGGACAATGACCCTTAACACACCTCCAAATTGTGCAAGAACTATTTACAGCAGAAGCAGCAGCTGGTATTCTATCATAGGTAATGGAGTGGCCAGCGCAGTCACCAGATCTGAACCCCATTGAGCTGTTGTGGGAGCAGCTTGACCGTATGGTACGCCAGAAGTGCCCATCCAACCAATCCAACTTGTGGGAGCTGCTTCTAGAAGCGTGGGGTGCAATTTCTCCAGCTTACCTCAACAGATTAATAGCTAGAATGCCAAAGGTGTGCAATGCTGTAATTGCTGCAAAAGGTGGATTCTTTGATGAAAGCAAAGTTTGATGTAAAAACAATGTTATTTCAAATACAAATCATTATTTCTAACCTTGTCAATGTCTTAACTCTATTTTCTATTCATTTCACAACGTATGGTGATGAATAAGTGTGACTTTTCATGGAAAACACAAAATTGTTTGGGTGACCCCAAACTTTTGAACGGTAGTGTACATTACAGTGCAGTTACATCAGGTGACTCACATAGGACGTCTTCTCTGATCAGAGTTCTTCCCTTTTCATCTTCTTCTGTCCTGGGCCGTTATGAGAATTTCTCCGAGCCACAAATCCACAGAATCTGCCAGACAGACATGTTAGGCTCCTCACTTTGTCACCATCCTCATCTCTCTACACACTGCACATCTGTATTGACGCCTTTACACCCTCATTTAGTGGGTAGGCTGACTCTATGTGATCCCCTTATAGTATATGTCCCCCTCTGTGGTCTACTATAGTACATGCCCTATTGCATACACTCCCCATGTAGTCCCCCAATGTTTCCCCCTTATAGATGGCCCCTTATAGATGCCCCTTATAATGGCCCCCATTTTAATCCCCCTTATGGATGGTCCCCATTGTAACCCCCCTTTATAATCCCTCTTATAGATGGCGCCCATTATAATGGCCCCCAGTCTCTGCAAAAAAAAAACAAACACACAACTCACCTGACAACTCGCTCCCCCGCCGTGTCTCTCTCCTCCTCGCTCTGTCTGTCGGCTGCCGTGCAGCTCCCAGCTCCATGTCTGTCCCGTCCCCTGCCGCACACGCACCATAGAGCTTTGTGCGCGCCGGGATGGTACTTCCGGCACAGAGTACCATCCCCGGCGTACATAGAGCTCTATGGTGCGTGTGCAGCCGGGGACGGGACAGACATGGAGCCGCGAGCCGCGCGGCAGCTGGGGGCCGTCCCAGTCTCCCTCTTGTGACCGCAAGCAAAACCCTGCTTGCGGTCACAAGAGGGAATGGGAGGGGGGCAGTGCAGTGGCAAGGGGGGGCGTCGCGGGCTCCCCCTTGGTAGCGGCCCGGTCGCAGCTGCGACTGTGGTAGCTACGCCACTGCACATGGGAGTTCGGTCTACGGCTACAGTCACACGTTCCATAGTTATGTCCGTAATTGCGGATACATTTAGCCGCTTCCGGGTTAGTTTGGGTCTCCATGAATACGGAGACACAATGAGATGCTAATACGTGTTACCCTTTTTGAATCAAATGGGGGTCATGCACATTTAGCAGCATTGGATTGGATTAGCAGCATTTTAGTGTCACTGTCGTTTATTTATTTATTTATTTTTGCAGAAATCAATAGTACAGGCGATTTTAAGAAATTTTGTAATTGGGTTTATTAACTGAAAATGCATTTTATCATGAAAAAGCAGTTTGAAGCTCTCCCCCCTGTCTTCATGGTTCTCTTATGGAGAGGGGAGGGGTTGAAGGAGATGAGGCACCAAAACAGGACAACAAAGAGTTAATTTACAGATACATCATTTGGATATCTCTTTTGAAGTCAGTACTGACCTCTCTGACCTCTGAATACTGGCTTTCACACAGGTCCCGCTGTGTAATCCTTTGTTTTCTGCTCTCTGCTGGCGACTAATTTCCCTCCTTCCCCTCCCCTCTCCATAGGTTACACGGAGCTCGACTGATGTAAAAGAGTCGAGATTTTCTGATAATGAGCAGTGAATAAGAGAGAGTAGGGGAGGGAAAGTCTTTTTTAATGCTGATAAACCCAATCACAAAGTTTCTTAAAATTGCCTGTACTGTTGATTTCTGCAAAAAAAAACCCCAAAAAACGACAGTGACACTTTAAGGTTCTTTTACACTGGCCTATTATACAGCGTTCATTCGTGCGGCCGGATGCTCGATTGATCGTGTCATGTAAAAGCACTGCAGAGGAGCATCTCACTCCCTGATCGGCACTTGTTTGCGCCTGCGGACGGCTGAAGACTGTTAAGTGTAAAAGGACTAGCATAGTAGTGTTTCGGCCTGATGGTCTGACAGCAAAACCGCAAGGTAGCAAATTCTTTCAGTCTTGTTTTTCAGGATATTCCCCAGATGCTTCATCACTGTGAGATATGTAGAACTTGGAGGTCAGGTCAACACCTTGAACTGCTTGTCATGCTTTTCGAATGTTTCCTGATCCCATGTTTTGCAGGGTAATGACATCTTTATCTACCAGGCAACTACTCCTAGGGGATACATTTGTCATTATGGTGTTTAGGTGGGTAATACATTCCCAGCAGAACCTTTCACAATGGTGCCTGACTTGTTTTACCCCTTGGTGCCATCTTTCCCCAGGTTGGTGATGCACATTTACCCCTTTACTCACATTATGTAATAGAAAACATGGTTCATTAGAAGTAACTACCTCGTGGGATGTACAGGGGTCAGCATGGAAGCTTCGACTGGTCAGAAGTGACAGAGATCCTTAGGCTGTGTGTTCTTCTGACATGTTTTTGTGACAGACAGCATTATCTTTTAGTGATTTGTGCTGCTGTAAGGGCCCTATTACACGGAATGATAATCTGCCAAATCAGGCCGATTCGTCAGATTATTGCTCCACATAATCTTTTGGTCCTGATCGGCCACCATGCACATATGGCTACGTGTTATAGTGATGCATGACTGATAGCTGTGCAAAAAATAAATAACTTTTTACATTACCTCTCCATGCTCCCTGGTGTTCTCTTCTCCCTGCTCTCTGCAGCTGCCGGTGCAACATTATGGCAAGCCTCTAAAGTGACAGGCTGCTCAGCCAATCACTGGCTGGCCCGGGATTACAGCTGCCACTGATTGGCTGAGCAAGCTGTCACATCAAAGACTGCTATAGACGCTTCAGCGGCGGCTGTGGGGACTGGGGATAAGTGAAGAGAACATCAGGGAGCATTTAGAGGTCATGTAAAAACTTTATTTTACACCTTTAAAGCAAGTGCATAGCTAATGATGTCTGTGTAGCCCTTGCTGAATGATAATTGAGCTGTGTATAATGGTGCGTTTACACAGACAGATTTATCTGACAGATTTTTTAAGCCAAAGCTAGGAATGGAATTGAAAAGAGAAGAAATCTCAGTATTTTCTTTATGACCTGTTCTCTGTTTATAGTGTGTTCCTTGCTTTGGCTTCCAAGATCTGTCAGATAAATCGCTCTGTGTAAATCGAGCTGTCTAATGGTGCATTTACACAGACAGATTTATCTGGCAGATTTTTGAAGCCAACGCCAGGAATGGATTTGAAAATGGGAGAAATCTCAGTCTTTCCTTTATGATCTGTTCATGTTTATAGTCTGTTCCTGGCTTTGGCTTCAAAGATCTGTCAGATAAATCTGTCTGTGTAAATGCACCATCAGGGTCCATTTGCACAGAAAGATTATCTGACAGATTATCTGCCAAAGATTTGAAGCCAAAGCCAGGAATATGTATAAAAGATAAGGTCCCTTGTATTGTCAAGAAAATCAACACTGGTGCTATATGATGCTTCAAGATAGCAGCTAGATGTTAAGGAGAACCCTATTTGTATCCCCAGATAGTGAAAATACTAAAATAAAGTGAGCACATATGTGCTACATCCAGTGCTTGGAGTGATATTTCCGTAATAAATATGCCTATTGGTAAATATTGTGCATTCAAATATATTAAATCTCAGTCTTTCCTTTATGACCTGATCTCTGTCTATAGTCTGTTTCTGGCTTTGCATTCAAATCTTTGGCAGATAATCTGTCAGATAATCTTTCTGTGTAAATGGACCCTAATATGGCCCTAACTCTTTCCGCAATTGGGCCAGACAGACTGGCTTTCAGTCCCCATACACATGGCCTTGGACGCCCATCTTGTTGCTGGTTCACTGGTTGCATATCCTTCGTCCATTTCTAGAAGGTACTAAATACTTCTTACCTCAGAGCAGCCATCATAAATTGCCTTGTTTGGCCATTGAAATTTATCCCTAAGCCTGTGTGTCTACATCAGTGTTCTGTTCACTTCACCAAAATGGTAACATTTGCCTTGTCCTGGGGCCATTGTCATAGTTAACAGCAATCCTTTTTTGCAATGCATATACCTGCAAATTTATAACAAATTTAATCGATTGCCATGCCATGTTGCCGACATTATCAGCAACGTCATACGAGTATTGGTTAAGAATTGGGGGACCTGGTTGAGTTTGAAACGCATTCTGATTGTGAATAGGGAAACACAGCCTTCGAAGCTGTGCTCACACATTCATGGTGTTGGTGCGTTTTTTTAGTTTACAGTGTTGTTTGTGTGGGTTTACCATGTGTTCAGGACATATGGACACATGAGACAGTGAGAAAGAAGTTGTGTCTGATCTGTCACACAACCTGTCATGGTATCCAGAGTTTAATCAGACAAACTGCGTGCTATGCTCTGCCATTTAGTCCAAGATTTTTGATGGAACCTCCGATGCATATGTATTATGTAACCAGGACCTTATAAATAACATGGATTGTCTCATCACAATGGCATCTGTCAATGGGTGGGATATACTTGGCAACAAGTGAACAGTCAGACCTTGCTGTGTGTTGCAAGCAAAATAAAAAGGATAAGTATAAGGCTGTTTCCACAGTTGTGGTAGAGATCTGAGCTTTCCCATTGCTAGGGAAAGGCCTCCTGGGTTTTTGAGCCTGATTTACATGTTCACAAAAAGGATCATCTTGGCGCTGAGAAGGAATATGGCGATAAAAAAGGTATGCCCGAATTCGTGATGACTAGCCATAGGCTTACTTATATGTCCTGACAGGTCTGCTTTAAAGCGGCACTATCAGCAGGTTCTGCCGAGAGAACCTGCTGATATGCCACAGAAGCAAAATACCTTAGGAGTAGATTGATGCTAGAACCGCACCTCTGCGCCTCTGCATTGTTCTTAAATTCATTAATTGCCCCTATGCAAATTTGGGGCTGAAGAGCATTTGGGGCGTCGTCTGGGTCCGGGAGCACCACTTCGTTCTGCCCAGTCCACCCCCCTGCGCCTCCTCCCCTCCCATCCAGCTTGCCCAGCCAGCCTCCTCCTGTCCCGCCCAGCCACTCCGCCCACTATGCATATGCATTTATGCGTAGTGGGTCTTGTAACTGCGCCTGGAAATCGGCTGTACTTACAAGCATTTTATCCCCATTCCAGCGTGCCTGTCATCTGGCACCTCACCTCAGGGGATCTGTGCTGCCGCAGAGGGGTCTGATGATGCCTGTAATCCCAACTGTGTAATTCCGTGCTCGGTCAGGATTACAGGCCTCATCAGACCCCTCTGCGGCAGCACAGATCGCCGAGGGTGAGGTGCCAGGTGACAGGCACGCTGGAATGGGGATAGAATGCTTGTAAGGACACCTGATTCACAGGCGCAGTTACAAGACCCACTATGCATATATGAATATGCATAGTGGGCGGAGCAGCTAGGCGGGACAGGAGGAGGCTGGCTGGGCAAGCTGGACGGGAGGGGAGGAGGCGCAGGGGGCAGGATGGAGTGGTGCTCCCGGACCCAGGCGATGCCCCAAATGTTCTTCAGCCCCAAATTTGCATAGGGGCAATTAGTGAATTTAAGAACAATGCAGCGGCGCAGAGTAGCGATTCTAGCATCAATCTACTCCTAAGGTATCTGGCTTCTGTGGCATATCAGCAGGTTCCCTCAGTAGAACCTGCTGATAGTGCCGCTTTAACCTCTTAAGGACATCGGACGTACCGGTACGTCCTATGTCCTCACTTGCACTCCAAAGCGGGGCCGCGCGGCGGCCCCGCTTTGAAGTGCCGCGATCCCGGGTGCCACGTGTAGCCCGGAACCGCCGCTATTAGCGGGCACGGTCTGATCGCCGTGCCCGCTAATTAGCTAATCGGAGGCAGCTGTCAAAGTTGACAGCTGCCTCCGATTACCGGAGGCAACGTTTCCCTGGTGTCTAGTGGGGGAGATCGCTCCTCCGGGACCTTGTCCCGGAGGAGCGATCTCCGTTACTGATGCCGGCCGGGGACGCGTCCAAGATGGCGCCGTCCTCGGCTCGGCACTCGTTTACTTCCGGCTGCAGCAGCCGAAAGCAAACGAGTGCCGATCTCATGGATCTCTGCAGCATATCTATGCTGCAGAGATCTCAATGAGAGATCACAGTGTATATACTAGAAGTCCCCCATGGGGGCTTCTAGTATATGTGTAAAAAAAAAAAAAAAAGTGTTGTTAATAGTAAAAAGCCCCCTCCCCTAATAAAAGTCTGAATCACCCCCCTTTTCCCAGGTTTTAAATAAAAGTAAACAAATAAATAAATAAATAAACATGTTTGCTATCGCCGCGTGCGTAATCGCCCAAACTATTAATTAATCACATTCCTGATCTCGTACGGTAAACGGCGTCAGCGCAAAAAAATCCCAAAGTGCAAAATTGCGCATTTTTGGTCGCATCAAATCCAGAAAAAATTTAATAAAAAGCGATCAAAAAGACGTATATGGGCAATCAAGGTACCGATAGAAAGATCACATCATGGCGCAAAAAATGACACCTCGCACAGCCCCATAGACCAAAGGATAAAAGCGCTATAAGCCTGGGAATGGAGCGATTTTAAGGAACGTATATTGGTTAACAACGGTTTGAATTTTTTACAGGCCATCAGATACAATATAAGTTATACATGTTATATATCGTTTTAATCGTAACGACTTGAGGAACATGCATAACAAGTCAGTTTTACCCCAGGGTGAATGGCGTAAAAACACATT
The DNA here is from genome assembly GCF_027789765.1 of Dendropsophus ebraccatus. Taxonomy (NCBI): domain Eukaryota; kingdom Metazoa; phylum Chordata; class Amphibia; order Anura; family Hylidae; genus Dendropsophus; species Dendropsophus ebraccatus. The sequence goes on from NC_091465.1 coordinate 45,403,716, forward strand.
TCCCCCAAATAAAAGAAATGCGTTTTTTTTTTCAATTTCACCACACTTCGAATTTTTTTCTGGTTTCGCAGTGTACTTTATGCAAAAATTCAGCCTGTAATTGCAAAGTACAATTAGTGACGCAAAAAATAAGGGGTCATGGGGGTTTCTAGGTGGAAAAATGCATGTGCTATGACCTTTTAAACACAAGGAGGAAAAACCGAAAACGTAAAAACGAAAATGGGCCATGTCCTTAAAGGGTTAAGCAAATGGGACTCCAATCCAATGCAACGAGTTATAGAAAACATCTATATTGTATTAGATAAAAAAAAAAAATTCAGATGCTAGGTACCCAATAAAATAAAAGTTTACATTTGATTCTTCTTTGACATTTCATTTAAGACCTTCATGAGCTGGTAATTTATGCCTCTGGGACGACTGCCAGTACACGTAGTATATGTGTGCGTGTCCTCCTGACTTTATTGGGAGAATGTGACAAAGACTGTACGGCAAATCAGCTACTGTTTACTTCAATGGGAGTAATGCAGTAACCTGGCGTGGCCACTACACAGAAAATGGAGCCATCTGTCTCCATTCACTGTGTACATCTGGCCACTGCAGCTGTGTCAAACAGATAAAGATAGGCCATCAAAATGTTAATGGGGAAACCCCCTTTAAGGCTGGGTTGGCACCGTGTTTTGTACCTTCGAGGCATGGATACACTGGCAGAATCTGAAAACCAGCTGCTGACGCGTTAGTACTCGGATTGGCACAGACCTCATTCCTTTCAATTGCCTGAATAAAATCTGGTCTGGATTATATTCAGGTCCTTTTCCAGGGTTTTAATGATTTTGGCCCAGATGGATGAAAAGCGTAGTTTACAGCACTTTTTCGTCTGTGAATTGTATACGCTGGGAAAACAGGCTTGCTGCACCTCCCTGCCCGCTTGTGCAAAGATCTGTGCTTTTTTGACAATGTACACCAGGTACACTCTTAATAACCCTCCCCCCCAATCTATGGTCAGCAGTAAAATTAAAAGCTAGAAAGGCAGCGACCATCAATAATGCCTCATTCACACGTCTGTAGTGCAGCCACGAGTGTGGACCCGCGGCCGTGGACTGCACTACGAATGTGCTTCATTAGTGCTCTGTTTTTCACGGACCACTACATAGAGATCCATGCTGCAAATTTGGGTCTGCACCAGGACTTGTGTTTTTTTTTTGTTTTTTTTTACGGTACGGATCACGACCCTGTGCACACGTACAGACATGTGAAAGGGGGCATCGAAATCTATTGGCATAACTTTGAAAAGTCTGAAATCTGTGATGAGGGTTTCTTACTTGGTACCAGCTGGCACTCACTCTTTGGAACAGAAAGCATGTGTCTCCTTGGGGACCTTACAGCTAGTTTTACTTCCTAATTTGATGTTTTGCACAGTGGAAAAAGTTCTTAGGTATTTAAATATGTGAGTGACTGTTGCCCACAATGTCATAGTCACAACCGCCTACTGCTACTAGCTAAAATGAGAAGTCAAGTGTACAATACATGGTATCGTCATGACCGATTATTCAGACCTGGCTTTTAAGGGATTGTCCGAGTAAATATATTTATTCTTAGAAAAGTAGTCAGGGTGGGTACACACAAAAACAAAACAAAAAACAAAATAGAAAACACATACACACTCAAAAGAGGCATAAATGCATATGATAAAGAAATAGTTCTGCTATTATACAAAGTATAATAATAACACTTATCAAGTACTTGTATGGCGGTCTTACAGAAAGCTCCGCCCCCATGTTCTACGCTGGATTTACAAAGAGGCGGACCCATCTCAGTAAATCTGGGGCTGCCACACGGCGTAGATGGTGTAGATTTATGATTGGTGATGATTTATGCCTGCCAGTACGATAGTTCTCACGATCGGTCAGGGCCTGAAAGCTTTTGTCTTTTTGACATGTAAAAAGTTTTTAAAACAGTGACGCTATGAAATAAATACATGTTTTTGCGTCACCACATTTCAAGTCATATTTTTCTTTTTTTATTGACAAAGATTGATTACTATTATAGGCACCATTCTAGGATACATACAACATTAACCAATGACAGCTCAGGTTTTATATCAGTGATGGGAAAAAACACCATAATTTCACAATATTTATAGTTTAACCCCTTCAGGACCAGGCTAATTTTCGTTTTTGCGTTTCCTCCTTGTGCTTAAAAGGCCATAGCTGTTGCATTTTTACACCTACAGACCCACATGAGCCCTTATTTTTTTTTGCGTCACTAATTGTACTTTGCAATGACAGGCTGAATTTTTGCATAAAATATGCTGCGAAAGCAGAAAAAAAATTATATGCTCGGTGAAATAAAAAAAAAAGCAGTTCTTTTTCTTTGGGGGGGGGGGGGCTTCGTTTTTACGCCGTGCGTCCTATGAAAAAACTGACATGTTTTATATGTTCCTTAAGTCGTACAACGATATGTGACATGTATAACTTTCATTGTATCTGATGGCCTGTAAAAAATTCAAACCATTGTTAAAGGGGTAGTGCGGCGCTAAGAAATTATTCACAAAATAACACACATTACAAAGTTATACAACTTTGCCGCGGGTGAGTCCGGGGGGGGGGGGAGGGGTGGTGCTCTTGCCGAGGTGCCACGGGTGAGTCCGGGGGCATATGTGCCGCGGGTGAGGAGTCCGGGGGGGGGGGGGGGCTGAGGTGATGATTCTATGCATTCGGTGAGGGTGAAGGCATCTAGATAACAGCAAAACTGTGCAGAATTCATAATAAATTAATATTGGAAAGATGGAAAGCTACGGGTGGCCAACGTATTAATGCAAAATAATTTTTGGGGGGAATACCGCTTTACAGGGGTTGTACCATGAGGAACACCAGCTAGACATTCCCTTGCTGTTGTTATATAATTCATCTAATACAGGGACATAGAAGATTGTTAGTCCATCTAGTCTGTCATTATGTTATGTCCTTTATTTTTTATCTTAGGATAGATAAGTGTTTAGTTACTGTGAATTAACTAACTACATCTACTGGTAGTAATTCCTGGTAGTTCCTGTCCATAGAGTAAGGTCTATGATGTCTGTCTGCCCTTATGGAGCTCTTCATCATACAACCCCTTTAACTGCTTTATTAATCCAGTTACTAAGGCTGCTGCGATAAACTAGGACACTGTAATCTTCTTAGTCTTCATTGCCTGTGCTCTTCAGCGGTCATGCAGCTTTATCACGTACTCATAGGGCAGAAGTGTTTGACAACCACAAGGAGGGCTATGGCTGACAAGTATGGGGCGGGATGGGGGAAGGGTTGTGGCTAAGTACACTGTGTGTGTGTGGGGGGGGACGACCTGTGGCTGGCCACTACAAGGGTGTAAAGGGTGCTGACCTCTACAAAAGCTGTGTAATTTGCCCACAACAACCAATCACAACTCAGCTTTCACTTTAAGAGCTTATTAAAGGCCATATCTAGACCTCCTGACCCAGGTAGCAAACCATAGAATGGAATCTATGGGAGCAGCAGGGATGCGCGTGGCCGCCATCGCCCGTAAGCTGGTGCGAGCTGCGGAATCCGTGGCGGATGTTCCATCGGGATTCCGTAGTGTGCACATACTCTTCGGCAGTGATTGGCTGAGTAGTCTAAAAAGCAGGAGGTAGTGGTGACAGCAGTGGACCAGGTGACATGACACCAGGAGCTGCAAAGCACTTGGGAAGGTGATTTTACCTCTTTAAGAATTTTTCCAACAACCCCAGCCATATGCCAAAACTTCCTATGACCATCCCTTTACAACTTTATCCTTGTGATATCTGAATAGTGGTGATACTTAACCACCACGAAAAAGAATGGGTTGGTTCTTGTAACTCGTGTATTTGTATTCTGCTTCAGCGGTTCACCAATATTATCTACTTATCTGCCTTTATTTTCTTGTTGGGCTTCCTTTTTAGAGGTGTATGGAAATGGAAGATGGTATTGAACAGGAAAGGAAACTCTTCAAAGCCAATTTTCTAAATATGGAAGCTCAAACTAAGACCATGGAAATGAAAGCCCGCAGTTATGCCGATCAGAGTAAGTGCCAATGCTAATAAAAACCAGCACGGTAAGAACCAATACACACAATGGAATGATGAATTGTTAGAAGATGGCTGCGAATAAACATTTCTGCAACTTCCTCCTCCTCAAAATATCTTTATAATTAAATGGGATATTTGGGCAGCAAATGTATTTTCATAATTAAAGGGGTCGTCCAGGATAAATAATTGTGGATAGGCTGTCAATACTTGCCTGCTGATCAGCTGTTTGGCAGCCACACTACAGCGAGAAGAGAGACTGAAACAGTTAGCTCCCTCTCCCTGTATAGCAGGTGTCGCCCTCCTGCTGATCAACTATTGATAGCCTATTCTGTGGATAGGCTGTCAATTGTTTTATCCTGGACAGTGCCTTTAAGATCAGGAAGGTTGTAATAAAAAAAAAGAAAAGAAAATTCAGCTTATCACTAAATGTTGGTAACAGCAGCTCGGACAAGATGGCAGCAATACCAATGTGCAAAAATATAAAGAAAATTACAGTCAGAAAATAGAAACAGGTTAGAGAAAAGAACATGATTTAGTATCTGGCTGTAATCTGTAAAAGAAAATCTAGGCGATACAGTCTCCATTTACATCTTATGGCTTTTGTCCCTACTGCCAGCCCTGTTGGCATCCACCTTCTCAAGTCATACACAGATTCAATTTCTTCTTCTGTTGCTTTTATTGATTTACTGTCTTCCCTTTCTGACAGCCTGGATATATGTTATATGGAGATATGTTTGTTCGTATACACTTATTATGCTTTGTATGAGAGACATACGGGTGGATTACATCTGTCTTGGGGAACGCCCTGGATCTGGATCTGCGTTTGGTTGTATCAGGTATCAAGTTATACATATTTGTAAATGACTTAGTTCTTAAAGCGAATGTACCACTAGGTACATTGCTTTGGAGGTTTTCCACATGAACAGATTGGCACCAGTGTGGAGATGCCAATGGCGCATGTTTTTTTTTTTTTTTTTTTTTTTTTTTTTTTACCACCGTCCATTTCACACGCACAATGCTGGTCTATTCCCAAGCACCAGCTGAGCATGAAGCACTGGGGCAGGCCCGCTGCCCCCCAGTGCGACAATCTCCTCTCTGACGCGGCTCCATTGATTCTAATGGAGCCGCTTCACAGAGGGGGTTTTATTACATTGGGGGCTGGCGGGCCCGCCCCCAGTGATTTGTGCCGGCCGGTGTTCACGAATAGACTGGCACCGTGCGCAGGGCGGCGGTTCAAAAAAAGGACTGTACCACCAGCTTCCCTATGCCGGTGCTGGTCTGTTCATGTGAAACAGTGGTACATTTGCTTTAAAATCTCAAGCCTTCCAGTACTCTTAGGAAAATTATCATCAGGTTTGTACATATGAACCTGCTGATAGGTACCAGTATCGGTGGAGCTGCACATTCCAGCGCCAGTCAATATGCAAATTAGTCTATTCAGTGCACTGGGGGTGTTTCTCAGCTCCTGTCCGGTCCGGTGGCTGACTCCTATGATCCTTCCTACCTATGCATAGGAGATAGACATGACTTTTTATGAATAATTAGAGGGGCGTAGGAGACAGTGGTGGGGGGGCGGTCAGTGCTTTGAGGGACGCCCCCAGTGCACCAAACTGGCTAATTTGCATAATATCTTTGGATCAAACCTCAATAGAATGGCGCCACAGAGAGAAATAAGAAGACCAGCGCTGGAATGTGCAGCTCCACTAGTACAGGTACCTATGAGCGGGTTTACATGTATGAACCTGCTGATAGTTTCCCTTTATCAGCTGCTGTATGCCCTGCAGTAGGTGGTGTATTCTTTCCAGTCTGACACAGTGCTCTCTGCTGCCGCCTCTTTCTTCAAATCAGGAGAGGTTTTCTACTGCTCTGGACAGTTCCTGACATGGACAGAGGTGGCAGTAGGGGACAGGAAAGAAAATGCCACATTCTGCAGGACATACATTAGCTGATAAGTACTGGACTTGAATTTTTAAAATAAAAGTAATTTACAAATCTGTTCCCCCCCCCCCCCCCCCCCCCACTATCATTATCTGTGGTTTCCTGCAGAAATTCTCTTCTTACTTGATATTTATCTATTAACCAGGATTTTGAAAATTCAGACGTGAGGTCGGCCTCAGGCCTTATTTCCAGCGCAGAGGAGAACTTTTCTGGGCTCATATGACTGCTGGTCCATCCTCAGCTGTTCAGTACAGACAAATTTTACTTCCTTTCTTCATATAAGGACTGGGCAATATGGCCTAAAAATAAAATCACAATTTTTTTTTTCAAATTCTTATCAATATTAATCACTATTTTTTTTTCTGTTGACATACCATTACTTTAGGAAGTGGGAATCCACTTTTTAAAATGCTCCTTAATATCATATTGGCAAGCAAACTGTAACTTTCCAAGGATCATGGATACATAATATAACATTATTTTTTTTTCTTTATGATACTATAGGGGCACTACAGAGTGCTACAAGTACTGTGACCAACTACACGGTACAGAACTGTTATATGTACATCAAATAGCAGGGGAGAGGTATAAGATGGTTAGAGAGCTGGAAGAGGTGATAGATGAAAGCTAGGGGAGAGAGAGGATAGATGGATAAACATACAGAATACGCCCTATACACAACCTAATTGTCCGTATGCATATACTTTTTAGAAACCAGTAATTTGATCTATCGGTGAGAAAATGCTGGACACATTCATAGACATATTAAATGCTTTATTAATCATAGAGCAAATAGGCACATACGAGGTAGAAGTGCAAAATCACCTAGCGATTAGAGGACATAAAGTTATCAAACGGTATTACAATTATATGCAGCACATAATGGGCAGGGCAATAAATAGCAAGTAAATAACCCAACATACTAATCATAAACCAATGTATACCCAAGAATACAGGGGGAGTGCATTCTTCATCTATTGTGGAATCACTCCGAGCACATAGCTCCACACAAAATTGCTCTTCTACCCGTCCTTCACCACTCACAACCAGTGTCAGACTGGGGTATCTGGGGTCTACCTGAAGTAATGACCCTGGGGGCCCACCAATGAAGAACCAGTGAGAAAAGACATGTCAGTTAGTGTTAGTGCAGGTTCTTAAGCTGGGGGCCCACTGGAGGATCCTCTGGTGGGCCAGTCCGACACTGCTCACAAATGCAAAGCGATGATCTCACTAGTCAGTGCTATGCACTAGCATAGCATTGATCAGTATAAGCAATCTAACAATTGTGCTCTACATACATCAGACTGGTTTATGTTATAACCTATACAGCACACAGTTCAGCTGAAGTAGGACTGGGTGAATTAATTTGATTATTCGCCTTGTGTGATCATTTGAATGCAGGAGAGGAAGCTGGATGCCATGTGCACATTACATCCAGCTTGCCATGCAGAGATTACTCAGCAAAGATGGAAACTTTAAAGATGAGCATGTGACCAGTAAGATGCCTAGTGAACGCACACAGGGAATAGGCCTGCAAGAGATACATGTTAAAGAGCTCTGTGTGTGCAGTATACTGTCTTTAGCAAAGCTGTATTTGTGTGCGTTTGTGTGTAGAAAAGCTGGATGTTTGTACAGGATGTATCATGAGCACTAACCACCAATATAATTTGTTACTAATTAGTGTAATATTTGTTCCCTTAGTTGTTGGATTGGAGGAGCAGAAGGCACTTCTGAACAAGGATCTTGCCTCACTTACACAGCTCCATGCCAAGGTAACTATCTGATTTTTTTTTTCCTGATAAAAAATTTTCTCTGCTTCTGTAAAAACCAATACCGTAACATACATAAAGTATCACTGGGGCAACCAATTAGTTGCTGGGTACATTCATATGCTTAAAACTATGACAAAAACACTTTTATTTTGACGATGTGGTTTTGAATAAAAGTGTTCTAGGAACATTTTCTTTAAAGTGGTTGCAACTTTATAGTAAAATAGTTCAGTGTACAGTAAAATCTGCACAAAAAGCGTGTACCAGGAGCTTCAAAGCATAGGTTTTTAAGGCTGAGCAGCTGCATGCGCACCTTACATCCCTGAATATAAAGTAAAACAAGCTGTTGGATTCCAGAGCAATGGAGACTTGTTATGTGAAGGGGTTAATCATGCGGCTTTATTTTGCAGTGTTCTAGATAAATCAGGGTTTGGCAAATGATAGGAGAATGTTACATGCCTGGCGACATTGTGCCAACAGGATAGGATGGATGAAGCTCTGGGGTTGTATTCCAGGCGTTAGCCTAGGCCCTTTAGTTCTAGCAAAGTGAAATGTTGTTGTGGTTTTCATTTTGAATAATTTTCCAATCACAAGTTCAAGGGGTCGGATACTTTATAATAAAATTGCTCTTTGTCCAGTAGTAGGCTGGGTTCACACTACGTATATTTCAGTCAGTATTTTGGTCCTCATATTGCAACCAAAACCAGGAGTGGATTGAAAACACAGAAAGGCTCTGTTCAAACAATGTTGAAATTGAGTGGATGGCCACCATTTAATGGCAAGTATTTGCTGTTATTTAAAAACAACGGCTGTTGTATTGAAATAATGGCCATTATTTACTGTTATATGGCGGCCATCCAATCAGTTTCAACATTGTGTGGACAGATCCTTTCTGTGTTTTTAATCCACTCCTGGTTTTGGTTGCAATATGAGGACCACAATACTGACTGAAATATACGTAGTGTGAACCCAGCCTTAGTAAGTGTACTCATTGCACCTACTGATAGCAATTCCCTGTGTACCTCATAGAGCTATAATCAGACTCCTTCTCCTCCAGGCTGTGCTGCCCTGCTCTGTGGTGAGTCTGTCCATAAGATGTCCGACATGGAGGAGCATGTGACCATGCCCCCCCCAATGTTCACCACTGAGCTGGTATATTCCTGTGGAGGACAACAGGGGGGGGGGGGGGGAGACATGGTCACGTGCTGCTGTCAGTAAGTGCAAGAAGTACACTTTATAATAAAATTGCTCTTTGTCCAGTATTAGTAAGTGTGCTCATTGCACTTACTGACAGCAGCTCCCTGTGTAACTCATAGAGCTAAAATCAGACCCCCCCTCCTCCAGGCTGTGCTGTCCTGCGCTGTGGTGACTCCATAAGATGGTTGACATGGAGGACCATGTGATCATGCCTCCCCCCAGTGTCCTCCATAGGCATATACAGGCTCAGTGGTACACACTGGGGGTACGGTGGGGCATGGTCACATGCTCCTCCATGTCTGCCATCTTATGGAGGAGGGGAGTCTGATTTTAGCTCTATGAGGTACACAGGGAGCTGCTGTCAGTAGGTGCAATGAGTACACTTACTAATACTGGATAAACAGCAATTTTATTTTAAAGTATCCGACCCCTTTGAATTCTTTAAATTGAAAACCATAACAGAATTTCACTTTGCTGGAACTAAAGGGCCTAGGCTAACCCCTGGAATACAAACCCAGAGCTTTATCCATTCTCTTAGCATTTGAAAACCCTGATTTATCTAGAACACTGCAAAATAAAGCCGCATGATTCATCCCTTCACATCCTTCCAACAACAGCTTGTTTTGCTTTATATTCAGGGATGTAAGGTGCGCATGCAGCTGCTCAGCCATGAAAACCTATGCTTTGAAGCTTGTGGTGCACAGTTTTTGTGCTGATTTTACTGTCAGATGAGTAAACTCTACAGTTAGTAAGACAGCTAAGCAATGCCGACTTTTATGCACTATACTGCACACAGCACTTAGCCTCCCTACCCTATAACTTTATATAGTCTGCTACTTTATGGCTGACTTGCTGTGGTTTCAGTTCTCAATAATACCACTCGCAGTGGAAGATCCAGGAGAAAAGAAACTTCACAAGCTTCACAATGTTGCAGTGCTGGCATCCTGTTTCACTACCATGCATGAATTCTTTGAGCTCTATACAACGACATATTCTTTCACAAATATTAGTAAAGGCACACTGCATGGGTTGCTTCTGGATTTTTTTTAAATCCATGTATCCCAATACATTTCTCCATACAGTGTAGTTGGCTATCCCGCCAACAACCCTGTGCTTTATTAGTTCAGAGAGTGGAGAGAAGGGAATGAACCCAAGGCTTCATGAAGGGTAGATCACTTGGGCTGTAGATAGGGATTTAGGCTCTGGGGAAGAGGAGGGAAATCTCCTTGCTGTTAGATTTCTATTGCTCTTCCTTCAAGCTGTTCTTCTGTTCTTGTTCTGTGCTGTTCTGTGCTCTTTTTGGCTCCTTGTCTCATGAGTTCACTGTGACAGGGTTACCTCCATTCTCTATATTTTTTCTTCTATTTATGGGAGCTTTGCCTCAGGAGATTCGTCAAAACCATCTGTCGGTCAAGCAGAGTAACTAGTATTACCTCATTTGGTGGTTACTTTCTATCATTGGTTCATGGGATTTGATGAAAGTTACATGTGTTTGTCTGCTGCCAATGGGGTCACCATCTCGACTAGCAGAAGTTCCTGTAGGATGAAGCTGCTTGGACAGTTCCACACAAGATCTCCACCCTTATAGTTGCTGATGTGATTATACAGTTTCTGTCACGTACTTGCATGATAAACGTTTGATTGGATTCGATAACCATTTAGCCACCCTTTCTCAATACTTATATTCTAAGAACAGCAGAGCTGGGATGAAGTAGATGACACTGTAGTAATAGTTATGATGAGTGTGCTTTATATGGACAAAAACAGGAGTGGGTAAAGTCTAAGTTTATACAGGTGTGTTCCTAAATACTCCCGATCTCCTGTAGTTATCATGGCTAAACTGCAGTCTCAAATCAGAGCTCTGACTTAACTCAGCTGAGCATAAAGCAGACGTACTACAAAATGTGAGGAATGTAAATTGCAGGCAATTGTTCCCTGCAGGCACTGACATACATACGTATTTGTAACTGCTGACTGGACGGGGTAAAATGAATGCAACACATTATAAGGAACTGGCATATATAGCAGCAGTGTAAAGGTGTACGACCTATATACAACATGGCTACAGTTCTCATAATACCTCCTAATAGTGATAACGTTGTCATTCTTTTCTTTTGTGTATTCATATAGCAATATGTGAGTGTATAGTAAAAATCATGTCCTTATAGTATAAAATGGCTAATCTCTTTGTATGCATCCTGCAGATTGTAAAGAACTACAAAGAGTTAAGGTACCAAAGATCAATTTCTTCGGAGGCTGCTCGGCTCTCTGGGCGCAACACTTCACTGCAGGGCCTGTGAGTAGTGCTGAAATACATTTATATCATGGTTGCTGGCAGTTATAAATTGCAGCGACGTGATGCCGTCTATGCTGCTTGGACTTATTGACCTTTGTATCTCTCTTTGTCAAGCGTTCGCAATACTATATCAGTAGTGTGAATACATGTGATTGATAAATGGAGGGTTAAAGGGGAACTTTGCAGGGGAAAAAAATTAACTGGTGCCATAAAGTTATCAAAAAATGTAAATTTACATAAACGTAAAAGTGCTAGTGGAAATGAGCATATAGAATGAATATATATTTATTGACTATAGAGGATAAAAATAAGTGTATTGCATAAAAAGGGCACCTAGATAATAGGGGTTATATATCCTGCTAACATATAGTAGTACTATAATAATACTGCGGTACTATCATTCTTTGCCTGCACCACTGACCAGTGTAAATAACCTTTTTAAGTTATAGTCTAGTTATTGTTCAGCATAAAATCAGAACACACAAGTCTTTTTTTTGGAAAGTCTTATATGTCTGGCAGATAATAGACTGATGGAGATGGAGTTCAGATCACAAAAGGTTTCTGTAGCAAAGTACTACATGGTCAGTCCACCCATATGCAAAAAAAACCAAACCACTTGGTACCTGCAAAAAGGGGTAAGTGGTTGATTCGAGTGTCTTAAGTTGGACCCTTGTATCTAGTTGGACTTTTGTATTGAAAAATGAGCTTTGATTGCTTGCTAATAAGCAGCAGTTAATGGGATTTTCGCTCTTCAATTAGCTGGCCTTGGTGGCCAGCTAATTGGTAGCTGGCCTCTTTCAATATTCAGTGGTAAATCCTTCCAGTATACAGTGGCACAGGAGGTCGAAATCCTATCCAGAGTATGCATAGGATAAGGTGGAACTAAGAATGGGGAACCCAAAGTCCCCATAGAGTAGAACTGTGGGACGTATTCAATGGATTTCCATTCATTCTTTTTCCAGTTCCATGAGATCCCTGGGCTGTCTCACATGCAATGTCGGACTGGCCCACAAGAGGATCCTCCGGTGGCCCCCAGCTTTAGAACACTGACTGACGTGTGGTTTCTCACTACTTCTTTATTGGTGGGCCCCCAGGTTAATTTCCTCTGGTGGGCCCCAGATACCCCAGCCCAACACCGCTCGCATGCACTGCTCTTTTGAGTTTTATTCACAGGTTAGGGGACTGAAAGCCATGGGTAACCTTCAGCGAGTTCCTTTAACAGCTTGGAGCTGGCATAGTTTTTCTCTTATGATTTATGGCAGCTCCCAGGTATAAATCATAAGAAAGCTAGGATGCTATCATGGCCGTGTCCTCTTTGTTTCAGGCTCTGTACCATGGGCCCTGGGCTGTTCACAAAACTTGCCCCTCCTCTCCGTGCCATCTCTATAGTTCACACAGCGACAGGCATGCTTAATATTTTCTGAAACAGGCTTTAATGCAGAAAATTCCAGTGTATAACAGTACCAGAAAATTGAGTACTCTACACACCTATAGTCTTGCTGTTACCAAATACCATGCAGCTAACAGAAAAAGGCAGCACAAGACACCCTCCACCTGGCAAGTGACTAACTGGGGTGCCCAACCCAGATCCACAAACCAGATGCAAATCAACATCCCAGCCGAGTTGTTTCTTTATTGCAACCACACAAAAGTGCAGTTTTTAAGTAGAAGTGCCTTTTCGAAGCATACTTGAGAAAGGCGCTGGTGCTGACACATTGCACTTTTGCATGGTTGCAATAGTAGCTTGTGGATATGTTCCCACAGAGGGAAAATGGCCCAAAGACGATTGTTTAATGATAATCGCGGTCACAAATAATGATCATCAATGTTATTTGTGGCCATCATCATCAATAGACGTCCGTTTTTCGGTGATAAAATGTTTGCCATCGTTTTTCCGTTGTGGGAACATAACCTATATGTGACCAGACCTCTGACTACGCTGTGATCGTGATTCACTTCTGTTAATAAATGCAAGGTGTTAACCCATACAGAACTCCATATATAATACCATCATACTGACCATATCCAGTACAGTGAGACCAGCTCTATATGAAGACCAAATGATACCATCACACTATTATCAGATAATACTATCAAATAATTACTACATATTACTATTATATCCTTACTAAATACCATTATACCAAGGGCAATGGTAATACTGCCATACCATGACCAAGTATTAACCAACACTTAATGATTAAAGGAGAAGGGTAACATAATAAAGGAAATATGCTTACCGAGTTCCACCCCTGAGGCTCCATCCACTTTTTGAATAGTGGTGAGCGCAGTACCCAACAAACTGCAATTTTTTATTTAGAGTAAAGTCATCATAAATTAATTTCACATTTACTGATGCTGCACAATTAAAGGGGTTATCCCACGCAATGGAGAAAAAAAGGAAACCCTGGGGTATTACACCTCAGTCATTTTAATTCTTTATAGCCTATTTGTTTGCCACTCTGCAGCTCTGGTCTGTTTACTTTGTGTGGCCGGGCCCAGTGTTCTCATGTGACCAGGAAGCAGCTGTATTTCCCAGAAAAGCATTGCAATCTGGCACTTAGTAACTGCCTAAATAACCACAGATCACAGTCTCCCTCCACTGAACTGTATACAAAGTAGTCCTTCACACACCGCTCCAGATATCTCACTAAGGCCAGTTTCACACGTAACACATCTGAAGTGAAGCCGGCCAGGAAGGTGGGACCCTGTGCAGCAAGCTGGATTGAGGATGGGTGATGTATAAGGATAAGTGGATAAGTGTTGTAGTAGTACAGGTCTAGATGAGTGTGGGGGTGGTAGTAGTACAGGAACAGATGAGGGGTGTAGTAGTAGTACAGGAACAGATGAGAGGAGTATAGTAATAGTAGTACAGGAACAGATGAGGGGTGTAGTGGTAGTACAGGAACAGATGAGGAGTATAGTAATAGTAGTACAGGAACAGATGAAGGGTGTAGTAGTATACAAACATGAGGGGTGACTGGGGCAGACTGGGGTGACTCTGGGTCACTGGGGAAGCTGGGGCAGACTGTGGTCAACTGGGGAAGACTGTGGCTGATTGTGGCAGACTGGGGGTGACTAGGACAGGAGGGCACATACCCAGTATACCCTCCTTCACCTTCCACTCCACCTGGGCACGCACCTCCTCCTCCTCTCACCCCAGGCACCCTCCCAGCCACACATGGAGGTCCCCGTATTCTGAAGGAGACCGCAGGGACTACAGGATAGGGTGACATCGTTGCTGCGGTTTTTGGAGCTTTACAGTGGGATCGGGGGCCACAGTGCAGATCCCCCATCCTGCTGTACAGCTTCAGCACTTGCAGCAATGATATCACCTCTGCCCCAGTCACCCAAACCCAGCTGTCCCTGCGGCCTCCTCCAGTGGACAGGGACCTCCTTGTACAGCCAGGAGTGAAGCTTGTGTACTTTGGGGTGGGTCAGCGGTGGGGGTAAAGAAGAGGCTGCTGGGCGCTCTCCCTCCCCAGGCACTGCTTTAACAGCTGGAGGCCACCACCAACACGCCGCCCGCATTGCCCGCGCATACCCCTCCTGTGCATCTCCTGCCCACCTGCATCCAATTATTATTATTTTTTTAAATCGATTTACAATTTTCACAAAAAATCTAATCTAATCTCAAATTCTGTGCGATTAATCACCCAGCCCTACTACTAATATATACACAATATTTTTAGTGGTATAACCCCTTAAATAGTGACTCTCTAGGAACCCCCCCAAACTTACTATTTTATTATTATATAATACAGGGCTCCAGACTAAAAAATTTACCTAGGAGCCATTGGCTCCTAACCTGAAAAATTTAGGCGCCAAATAGAATATTTGGTCGCCAACATTTTAAACCATGTAAAATTAATGTTATGTTAAATGGGACTTACTGTGTGCAGAGGCCACGGCAGCATCCTCCTCCTTTAGATTCTCTCTTTTCTTAGTTTGAAAATGTTCAACATGGAAACTTGCAACCTGACAACCATATACAGTCTGACAACCATATACAGTCTGACTCAGTACTTCAGCTTCACTTGGCTAGCCTTTTAATGAGGCTTATTCTTCTGAACTTGAACTTAAAGGGAACCTGTTGACCCCCGTGCCAGGGTGACAGGCTCCCAACCCCCCGTTAGAGCCCCCTATACTCACCTCATCGCGCCGGGTCCCGCTTCTGAAGATGGTCGGGTCACGGAGATCTCAGCCGCTGCAGCCCGGCGTGCGCTGAGAGATGAGTCCAATGCTCAGAGAATGACAGGAGAGTCCAGCGCTCCGTCATTCTCTATGAGGGTTGGACTCATCTCTCAGTGTGCGCGCCGGGCTGCAGCGGCTGAGATCTCCGTGACCCGACCATCTTCAGAAGCGGGATCCGGCGCGATGAGGTGAGTATAGGGGGCTCTAACGGGGGGTTGGGAGCCTGTCACCCCGGCACCGGGGGTGACAGGTTCCCTTTAAAAGCTTGCAACAGTCTATACATACTGAGCTAGACTTATGACTGCAGCCACAGTGACCCCCCCACAAGATGAGTATATAGATAGATATATCTCTCACCTAGTGACTAATGCAAGTGACCCCCTACAATACAGACACCTGAGGGGCCCTGATAATAATAATTGTGCATATATCTATCTCCCAGTGTCTGCAGCCAGTTTGCCCTACACTTATAGATGGCCCCCTCCCCATTATAGATGCCCCCTCCTCCCTCCCATTATAGATACCCCCTCTCCCCCCCATTATAGATGCCCCCTCTCCCCCCCATTATAGATGCCCCCTCTCCCCCCCCCATTATAGATGCCCCCTCTTCTCCCCCCCTTATAGATACCCCCTCCCCTTATAGATGACCCCCTCTACCCCCATTATAGATGCCCCCTCCTCCCCCCCCATTATAGATGCCCCCTCCTCCCCCCCATTATAGATGCCCCCTCTTCTCCCCCCCTTATAGATACCCCCTCCCCTTATAGATGACCCCCTCTACCCCCATTATAGATGCCCCCTCCTCCTCCCCATTATAGATGCCCCCTCTTCTCCCCCCCTTATAGATACCCCCTCCCCTTATAGATAGCCCCCTCTCCCCCCCTTGAACATGGCCCCTCTTCTCCCCCCATTATAGATGCCCCCCCCCTTCTCTTCCCCCCATTATAGATGGCCCCCCCCCCCTTTCCTCTATGCTAAGCAGTATTTAAAAAAAATAAACACACAAACTCACCTGACAACCCGCTCCCCCGGCGACCCTCTTCTTCTTCGGACGCTGTCCCCGGCTGATGTGCGGCTGCCGGGGGTGTCCCGTCCTATCCCCGGCAGCGCCGCGCGTCAGTGAGCTCCCTGTACGCCGGGGCTGTGACTTCTGACACAGGAAGCGTCTCTGACGCGCGCTTCCTGTGCCGGAAGTCAGGGCCCCAGGCAGCTCACTGATGCGCCACGCTGCCGGGGATAGGATGGGACACCCCCGGCAGCCGCGCCGCCGCCGGGGCCAGTCGCAAATGGCGCCCAGATTAATAAATCTGGGCGCCATTTGCAAAATATTAGTCGCATTGGCGACCATTTTGGTCGCCATCTGGAGCCCTGTAATATAATAGAAACACTACTTTATTCCTGGTGAGCTTGTGATAGACATCCGTCTGTGGATGACCACTGTCACAGCAGCCAGTATATGATACTATGTAGGCATCCATCCATAGATCTGTATATATCTTCATTGTATTTGACAGAGCTGTTTCAGCGGAAACAGGAGCTAGTCTCCTTTTTTTTTGTTGAAAATACTCTTTTGCCACCTTGTTCGTACTTTTCTTCTGTCATTTCCTCCCTTTTCTGACTCAACCGTGCAATGACGTTATTGGTAATCCTCGTGAGAAGAGAAGTGCTTTCCCTACACTTTTGCCGCACCAGATTCTGACCTACAGGGTATTCCCACAAAATCCATGTTGGCTGTGCACAGGCAATATTATATGACAACCTTTGTTTTTGAAGAACAAAAAGTTGTTTTCTCAGCACTCTGGTGGAAATACGTGGTATAATTTATAGACAGCCGGGTCACTTTGAGAGGCCACAAAATGGGGAAATCTATTTTCCAAGACACTTAGTTTCATGTGGGTGTCTCAGAGGTTAGCCCTGCTGCCTTACCGCCTCAAACTATAGGCGTCAATCCAATATAGGCAACATCTGCATGGAATTAGTGTGTTCTCCCTGTGTGGTTTTCTCCAAGTACGCTTATTTTTCTCGTGTTCCACAAGCAGCTTTATGTAATTATTTTACTTAACCTGTAGAACTCTCTAAGTTCGCTCATCTCTAGCAATTTTATTTTAGAGTCAGTTCAGTAGAACCCAAACCTGATGATTAACGTTGCCTGGAAAAGATGGATACAGCCTGAGAGACCTACGACTGTCATCCTTTGGCCGAAAAAATCTGTCAGATAATCTGTCAGACATCTTTTGGTGTGATAGGGCCCTAACTATCTTTAGAACAGACTGGGTACGTCTGATGCAACAAGTCACAATTTTCTGATTTTGTTGCAGTGAATGGAAAAGAGGAGGGGGGGGGACCTGGGAAAAGGCTTTTTGAATGCAAATAATGGCATATTTGGCTAATAAACCCAATTACAAAGTTTCTTAAAATCGCCTGGACTATTGATTTCTGTAAAAAAAAAAATATGACAGTGACTCTTTAAAGGAGAAGTCCGGCAAAATTTTTTATTAAAGTATTGTATTGCTTCCCAAAAGTTATACAAACCACCAATATACACTTATTACGGGAAATGTAAAGTCCTTTTTCCCTGCACTTACTACTGCATCAAGGCTTCACTTCCTGGATAAAATGGTGATGTCATGACCCGACTCCCAGAGCTGTGCGGGCTGTGGCTGCTGGAGAATATGATGGCAGAGGTATGCTCAGTGTCCCTCCAGCGCCCTGTGTCCCTCAGTGTCCCCCTACCATCATCTTCTCCAGCAGCCACAGCCCGCACAGCTCTGGGAGTCGGGTCGTGACATCACCATTTTATCCAGGAAGTGAAACCTTGATGCTGTAGTAAGTGCAGGAAAAAAAGCACATTATAAGCATTTAATATGGTGTCTGGCTTACCATGAAGCTAGTGAAGGATTAGACACCTTATTTGTTTACACGTGAACGTGCCATTTTAACATTTGAAGTAGAAAAATTCACCATAATTTGATCTTTAAATTTTAGGGAGAAGAAGTTAATACTGCAAGATTTTCAGGATGCCCCATCATCTTTAGAAAGCGTCCCCGATGGTGGATACCCTTACAGCCTTAGTAGTGAAAAAGTAAGTGAGATTGACATTTTAGACCAGGTTTCGTCAGCAGCCTCGTAACCTATTTGACCTATCTAAAGTTCAGCTTTACCCAAGTCTTCCACTTTCCCTCAAGTCATACTCATAAAAGTGCAGGAAACCAAGAAATGATGTGTTTTTGTCAGCGAGTTCACAGTGGAGAAATGTGTTAGAAAGTTTGTGGGACCAAGGGAACAAGATGATCACAAGTGAACTTATTTTCTTAAAACCAAAATGCCAGGGCACAACAACCACATATTTAGAAAGCACAGAAAAAAAATTAAGGAAACACAGGGGAGCTGTAATTTTAATTTAACATTACTATGAATATAAGCTTTTTGTATTGCCTCAAATTAGTAAAATGTGCAGAATTGTGATGTCATTACAGTTCAAATGACAATACAGTAAAATACTTGTTAAGGTAGAGAACCGTCAGTGATGGCCACTATAAGGCTATGTTCACACAGCGTCTTTTTTGTGGCTATTTTACGCCCGTTTTCGGCATGGAGATTCCCGTGTTGAATCCCTCCTGCTATATCTTTTAATGGGAGGGCCTGCGCTCCTTTCCGCTCAATTAATTTACATGTCAATTATTTGAGTGAAGAGCGGAAGCGCACAAGTCCTTCCATTCAAAGACATAGCAGGAGGGATTCGCCACAGAGTCTACGGGCGGAGGTTCCTGGCAGAATCTCCGAGCCAAATCCGTAGTGTGAGCGGGCCCTAATACTGTAAAGAGGTATTGAGTTTTTATAAAACTTTTGACATGTCCTAGGGGCACAGAGTCCAAGCTTTTTCTCTTATGGATCTGCGTCACATGACCAAGACTGATTCCCAAGTCTATTAGACTGTCTTGCTCACACAGACAAATAGCAGGGAGAGAAGTGCATGTCTTTGCGTTTCTCTCCCTGTTTGTTCTAGAGATCAGTCATGGTCTGAACAACCTGGACACAAACTGATTAAACTTTTTGACATGTTCCTAAAACATAACCATAAATGAAAAGTCCAACAAAATTTATTATATTGGGTGATAATGGCAGACAGTCAGGCGATGCATGGAGGAACATCAACAATCCCAATAGAAGATAGAATCGAGTTTAAATATTTTCAAAAGTTTATTGTGCAACCAAGTACATTGTTACATTACAACCCCATAGGGTCTTTGCCAAGTATGGTATGGAGCTGAGACGTAGCTATGTACTTTGTTACACAATACATTTTTAAAAGTTTTTGAACCCTTCTGATTGTTGTTGGACTTTTCCGATGTCCCTAGGACGTGTCAAAAATGCTTTCTAAAGCTCGGGTACCTTTTTCATATAAAATATGTTAGTGTTCTGTTTTTTTATTTTGAGGTCTTTTTTTCTAAAGGTTATTCACTGCTCAGTCTTCACTGTTGGTCTTGGGAACCATGTTCTATTCCATTCCTTATTATGTTTCTGTTTAATTGCTGGATGTTTGGTGTTCTGGATTACCACATTTTGGTTTTAAGGAGTAAGAAAAATCTCTCTTTTTACTAGTTTAATAGCCTTTAGTCTGGAGGTTTGCATGTAGGCATCATTAAGTTTTCACCACAGTGTTCAGTGCAGACATGTTTTATTGGAGCACTAACCTATAGCAACCCGTTAGAGCTGTAGTTTGTTTGCACTGTTTTTCCTTTGTCCCACTCATGTGTGGGAGGGATTTGGCTTTAGTTCAGACTAAACATTTCTTTTCTACTGTTAAAAAGTTGGATGTATACTCTTTTTCATGTGCTATTTCGGCTGCTGTAAAATGATCTGGTTGTTCTCAACTTCTTAGACTAGTAGGTCACCACAGATGAGCAAAGTTTGACTCATATAATTCTTCGCTCAGATCTTGGCCAAAATGACATTTAAATGCATATAAGTCATGGTGGAATTTACTTACATTCATACCCGCACACAGGGAGACTGTAAGACTGTGTTTGTGTGCGTGTGTATATATAATAAATTGTACACTTTGCTTATGTATGCAGATTAGCGCTGACCTACCTAACTTGTACTTTGCACTGCATTGTATTCTCAAGGGACAAGAACCCCAAAACAACTAAGATCGATGTCTCCCCACTTTACAGGAAACTCTGGTTAGCTTCCTCTGGAGGAGAGCTAATTTGCATACTTTTTCCCCAAGAAGCATTGCCAAAAAATAGATTTCCATATGTCAGAGTCTGGGTCTCTTCAATGAAAAACAGTACCCCCTGTGTTTGTATTTGTCATAGTCTGTGACCTTAGAGGCCCACACTAGTTACCATCATTGTTTTTGCAGTTATACTGTGGGAGTCCAAGTTAACATGCTACCTTTCTAATAGGTTTTAATTGAAGAATGTAAACCAGTGACCACAGACAATAGTCCTCAGGTTGTCACAAATAGCCTTCCTAAAGAGGTACCTGAGGATAATACAGTTCCACTAGGAGATGAACTGCAGCCACAAGCTGAAGGTATAGTATAAGGCAAGATACTGTGCTAAAATGACCTAATACTGAACCCAGTACACTTACACTGTATTACATATCTGTACTGTGTCTTACATTCTATCTGTGTTTTTCTTGTTTGAGTTGCAGTTCTCTGTATATCTCTCTGTGTGTATGACATATTTTGCTTCTTTTTCTAAAATTATAATTTACTTTTATGAAAAATGTCACATACTGCACATGCCGGAGTACATCTGCACAATATGAACCTGCTTAGGCTTGCCTTCCAGTTAAGTTGCAAATTAAGCAGATTTTATTAGATATTATGTAAAAAATGCTCTAAATATAGCTGTTACATACTTGTCATAACACCCCATAGTGTGTTTAAAGTGACACTGTACCCACAATCTGCCCACCCGAAACCACTTGTACCTTTGGATAGCTGCTTTTAATCCAAGATCTGTCCTGGGTTCCGTTTGGCTGGTGATGCAGTTACTGTCCTAAAAAACAACTTTTAAACTTGCAGCCCTGTTTCAAACTGGCGTGGCCTAGAGTGTCTGTGCATTAGGCTGGCACAACCTCTCTGTCCCTCCTCCCCGCCCTCCTCATCATTAGGCATGCCCCAGGCAGGTATTCTCCTATTCATCACCTGTGAGAACACGGCACATGGGCTGGATCGTTAAGGCACCTGTGTAGTGTTCACTGCAGAGGAATAGGAAAAATCCTGCCAATGGCTGCAAGTTTAAAAGTTGTTTTTTAAGACAATAACTGCATCACCTGAAGAAGGGACCCCAGGAAGATCTTGGATTAAAAGCAGCTCTTCAAAGGTGGTTTGGGGGGGGGGGGGTACAGAGTTGCTTTAATTCTCTCTCAGAATGTCCACTTAATGCTAGTGGTCACACATGCTCAGTAGCAAAGTTCCATAAGAGAAACAGATCGCTGATCTCAGGGAGACCAGCCAAACGACAACACTGCTGGCTGCTAGTGAAAGCACTCAATGCAGTGAAGTCCTAGGTGCATTGCCCCCTGGGAAACATGAATATGCAAAAGAAGAGCCCCTGGAGCCTCATCAAAGAGTCTCGAAACACAGGACTAGCCAGATATCCCTCCAGGAAGGACCCAGCCAAGGAGCGGCTCCTGTAAGGAAACCACCATAACCACCATATTAAGTGGCCTTATAAGTCAATGTAATGACAAGGGAAAAACCAAGGCCAGGTAACCATCCACATACAGCTGTTTCGGGGTGTTGCCCCTCATCAAAGTGGAGCAGGATTCTGGCTAGGTGGGAGCAATGCCTAGTAGAGCTATAAGAGAAGCAGATCGCTGATCTCAGGGAGACCAGCCAAACGACAACACCGCCGGCTGCTAGTGAAAGCGCTCAATGCAGCGAAGTCCTAGGTGCATTGCCCCCTGGGAAACTTGAATATGCAAAAGAAGAGCCCGTGGAGCCTCATCAAAGAGTCTCGAAACACAGGACTAGCCAGATATCCCTCCGGGAAGGACCTCTTGGCTAGTCTCCCTGAGATCAGTGATCTGTTTCTCTTATGGCTCTACTAGGCATTGCTCCCACTTAGCCAGAATCCTGCTCCACACTGATGAGGGGCAACACCCCGAAACAGCTGTATGTGGATTGGTTACCTGGCCTTGGTTTTTCCCTTGTCATTACATTGACTTATAGGGCCACTTAATATGGTGGTTGTGGTGGCTTCCTTACAGGAGCCACCCCTTGGCTGGGTCCTTCCCAGAGGGATATCTGGCTAGTCCTGTGTTTCGAGACTCTTTGATGAGGCTCCATGGGCTCTTCTTTTGCAGTAACAAAGTTCCATCACCTGGCTTTACTTGTATGCGAGCAGTAAAGTAATTCCTGCTATTGTGAAGGATGGTCCTTTAAGGGGTACTCAGGAGAGTAAAGGTGTCTTTTTTTTTTTTTTTTTTTTTTTTTTTAATTTCCTTGTCTGGAGATTGTGTTTTTTTCCACTTCATAAAAATATATACAATTTTCTTAATATACTTTTGTTGAGTTGCAGCAGCAAGGGATTCCGCACGTAATCTCTGCCCCAATTCCGTAGTGTCAACGGGTCTTTAAAGATATATTACTATGTAATCTTCATTAAAGTAAAGGTATACTTTTTTCTTTATATACCAACTGCTGTTGAGTGGCAGCAGTAAGGGGCAAAACTAATCTCTACTGCCACCAATGTTTGTGTTGGGAACTGCAGGGCTGTCTAAGCCCTGCAGTTCCTCGACACCTGCTCGGAGCAATATAACTTTATTAAAGCAATCAGAATTTTGTACAACAATAGTGGATCACATTTTGGCGCCAAAGCCCTTTTTGAAAGCCAGGTTCAGATCTCCTGATTCAAAAGAAGATGCTGTCAGGCTTTTTGCTGATTAGTATCCTTTTTTTATTGTATAAATGTGTCCACCACCCCTTTCATCAGAAATCTTAAAGGGGGCATTGTTCATTTTGATGTCTGATGAAGTGGGTAGGGGACCCCCGAAAGGCGTCACATCTATACAATAAAGAAGGATACTAATCTGCAAAAAGCCTGACAGCATTTTCTTTTGAATCGGGAGATCTGAACCTGGCTTTCAAAAAGGGTTTTGGCACCAATGTGGGATCCACCATTGTTGTACAAAATTTGGATTTCTACATCGGGAACCAGAAAGGAACCTCAGGAGGTGGACAGCAGCAGACCCTGATTTAATACATTAAGCGCACATTAGAGTTGTACCTGAGCATGTACAACCACAACAGGTGAATGTGCACTTGGGATTAAAGGGGTTATCCAGCGCCACAAAAACATGGCCGCTTTTCCCCCTTTCTTGTCTCCAGATTGGGTGGGGTTTCAAACTCTGTTCCATTAAAGTAAATGGAGCTTATTTGCAAACCACACCTGAACTGGAGACAAGAGAGGGGGAAAAGTGGCCATGTTTTTGTATGTTGAATAAAACACGAATGTTCTAGTTATATTGATCTGCACATGCAGCCCCATTTTTTTTCTTTCTTTAAAGAAATATTAAAAAACGAAAAACTTTTAACCAAAACCAGGTGTGGGCTGAAAACAGAATCAATTGTTTCCAGTTTCCATTATAATTTTGCTGTCAGTTCCACTCCTGGTTTTAGCTACAAATACTAACAAATCCTTGCTTCATGATCGGCGGGAGTCTCAGCAGGTATGACAGGAATGCTTTAAAATGGCCATGTTGTGAATGTGGACTGACCGATTTGGCCCACTGAGGCCTCATAGATTTCGCCTTTTCATTATTGAATTAATTTATACATTTCATGGTGTCTTTTACTAATATATTGGCAATACTGTTTGTTCTATTTGTGTGTGCGCTGCAGAACTCCCACTGCCAGAAATCCCATCTGTTGTTGATGACATCATTAATTCTACTCCAGAACTGAAACTAAATTTGGAAGCTTTTGAAGCAAGGTTAGTGATTTATCAGCCTATTATGTGATTGAGCTGAGGGAGTATTTAGACAAGTGGATAATGTTCCCAAGAAGACATTGAAGTGCTATTTTGCTTTTTTTCTCAACAGAAAAACTAAACTTTAATTGATCTGTGCTTTTTAAGGCTGCGTTCACACTACGTATATTTCAGTCAGTATTGCAACCAAAACCAGGAGTGGATTAAAAACACAGAAAGGATCTGTTCACACAATGGTGAAATTGAGTGGATGGCCGCCATATAACAGTAAATAACTGCCATTATTTCAATATAACAGCCGTTGTTCTAAAATAACAGCAAATATTTGCCATTATATGGCGGCCATCCACTCAATTTCAACATTGTGTGAACAGAGCCTTTCTGTGTTTTTAATCCACTCCTGGTTTTGGTTGCAATACTGACTGAAATATACATATACTGACTGAAATATACGTAGTGTGAACGCAGCCTAAATTAGCTGTACTACTTCTTGTACGTAATGGGGGATATTTAAATGAAGCCCTGTCCCAATTAACCCCGCTGGATGTAATAAGATTTGCACATCTCTTAGTACATCTGGTGGGACCTGCACCTGCTGCATTGTGGGCACAGAAATCTACACCTGCTCTGGGGGTTTTGCCAAAGTTTACACCTGTTTTCAGCCTTGCCATGCTCCTCCTTCCTGCGTTCGCTTGGCATATGCCACTAAGAAGTATGCCAAGGGCGCACACTTATAAATGTGCCCCATTCTTTTTATTATCAGAACGCTCAATTTGCATCAAAATATAAAAAGAATTGCTAATTCACTGCATTACTGTCCTATACAGAAGTGGACAATTGCTGGACATGCTTGTACTTTGTATCATTAGGAACAGAATTGTATTAACCAAAAATGTCCATGTGCATATTACAGTTTTTATTTGTCTAACCTATGAGTTAAATATTAAATAGAATCTGTCAGTAGGTTTATGCTGTCATATGTAAGGTAACATAAACTAGTGATAGAGAAGCTGAACAGAAGGACGTATCACTTACATTATTCTGTGCAGCTGATTCAGAGATATGCTCCTAAATAACAAGGACTCTGAGCACTGCACACTAGTCCATTCTCCATTATGTGCCTGTGCACAGTAGTCATGGATATTTATGAGCACCTGCTCCCTTTACCCACCGGCCACTGATTGGCACTTGTCTATCTATACTGTGTACACTCACCGGCCACTTTATTAGGTACACCATGCTAGTAACGGGTTGGACCCCCTTTTGCCTTCAGAACTCCCTCAATTCTTTGTGGCATAGATTCAACAAGGTGCTGGAAGCATTCCTCAGAGATTTTGGTCCATATTGACATGATGGCATCACACAGTTGCCGCAGATTTGTCGGCTGCACATCCATGATGCGAATCTCCCATTCCACCACATCCCAAAGATGCTCTATTGGATTGAGATCTGGTGACTGTGGAGGCCATTTGAGTACAGTGAACTCATTGTCATGTTCAAGAAACCAGTCTGAGATGATTCTAGCTTTATGAGATGGCGCATTATCCTGCTGAAAGTAGCCATCAGATGTTGGGTACATTGTGGTCATAAATGGATGTACATGGTCAGCAACAATACTCAAGTAGGCTGTGGCGTTGCAACAATGCTCAATTGGTACCAAGGGGCCCGAAGAGTGCCAAGAAAATATTCCCCACACCATGACACCACCACCACCAGCCTAAACCGTTGATACAAGGCAGGATGGATCCATGCTTTCATGTTGTTGACGCCAAATTCTGACCCTACCATCCGAATGTCGCAGCAGAAATCGAGACTCATCAGACCAGGCAACGTTTTTCCAATCTTCTACTGTCCAATTTCGATGAGCTTGTGCAAATTGTAGCCTCAGTTTCCTGTTCTTAGCTGAAAGGAGTGGCACCCGGTGTGGTCTTCTGATGCTGTAGCCCGTCTGCCTCAAAGTTGGACGTACTGTGCGTTCAGAGATGCTCTTCTGCCTACCTTGGTTGTAACGGTTGGCTATTTGAGTCACTGTTGCCTTTCTATCAGCTCAAACCAGTCTGCCCATTCTCCTCTGACCTCTGGCATCAACAAGGCATTTCCGCCCACAGAACTGCCGCTCACTGGATGTTTTTTCTTTTTCGGACCATTCTCTGTAAACCCTAGAGATGGTTGTGCGTGAAAATCCCAGTAGATCAGCAGTTTCTGAAATACTCAGACCAGCCCTTCTGACACCAACAACCATGCCACGTTCAAAGGCACTCAAATCACCTTTCTTCCCCATACTCATGCTCGGTTTGAACTGCAGGAGATTGTCTTATGAAAAAGGAAAAAATGTCAGCTCACCTTTCTTGCTATAGTGGTTAACTCAGTTGGCAGTCTTGTCTTGAAGCACGTGGGAAAAACATATTGCGGGCCACAACCCGTAAAGCAATGAGCAAAAGGTAAGCGTCCACAGCTTCTTAGGATACAAAAAATCTTTAATATAACATCAAGAGCATAAAAGGACAGACAAAAAGTGAATAGTGAGCTAAAAAACGCCTACGCGTTACGAGGTTCTACCTCTTAATCATGGCAAGGTTAAAGCATGAATGACAGATTTTTATACATTGCTCTATGTGATGCAACAGGAATAGGGAACGCCCCTCTAAGGGAGGGGAAATCTCTCGTCAAATCGATCACATGATCGGCTTACAATTTATATACAAGAAAAGAGACGAAAGAAAAATAACAAAAACACAAAATGATAAATTCTCCCAAAAAATAAATGATAAACAGCAGTTAATACCTGGTGGGCTCAATAGATATATAGTAAGTCTGATTTATAGTTCAAACCTCTCGGGAATCTAGTATCTAAAAGGAGAATCCACAAGGCTTCTCTTTTCCGTAGGAGAGAAGTCCAATTACCTCCTCTTCTGGGTTGTTTAACCCTTTCCACGGCACTAATACGGAGACCACTGATGTCACCCGAATGACGCTCTACAAAGTGTTTTGCTAAACCAGATAGCGATCTGCCAGATCTGCCTAGAGAGTGTGATCTAATGTCCGTGAGGTGCTCCCCCAATCGGATTTTGAGTTTTCGTGTACTGGAACCTACATACTGGACATTACAGATATTACAACGTGCAACATACACCACGTAGTTAGTGTTACAGTTAATGAAGGATTTTATAGGGTAACTACGACCTGTACTACTAGAGGTGATAGAGTTGTTTTTTTCCGCGAATTGGCAAATACCGCATCGCGGTACCGCACATCTAAAAAATCCCTGGATTGAGAGCCAAGTATGTGCCCCTCTATCAGATACACTAGAGGAAACATCACTTGGTGCAAGTAGGTTACCCAAAGTGAGACCACGTCGTGCCACACACTTAATGCCGGATTTAAGGGCTAATTCACATTTGCTGTCCTGATAGAGTAAAGGCAAATATCTATTGACAATTTTACAAATGTCCTGAAATTGTGGGCTATATCTGGTGGAAAAAACTATGGGGTTATGAAAATGGTTAGATTGTGGATCATTCACACTATATTTTGGTGTCTCATGCCTGTCTTGCAAATGAAAAGAGCGGTCCCTACGTTCTGCTAGGGTCCTCGCTCTGGTGATGACATGCTGTTTGTATCCTCGAAGGGTCAAGCGGTAAGTAAGTTGCTCAGCCTGGCGAGTGTAAGTGTCTTTACTTGAACAATTACGTATAAGGCGAATGAATTCACCTATGGGTAGGTTTCTAGTGACATGTGAGGGATGGCTGCTAGAAGCATGAAGTACTGTATTGCCCGCACTAGATTTTCTGTATAGCTCAGATTGTATTCTGCCTCCCGCAAAGCTCAGGGTAACATCTAGGAAGGAAATGGAATCTGCTTCAAATTGGAAAGTGAAACTGAGGTTAAGTGGGTTATCGTTGATAAACCGCACGAAAGCTGCAGCCTCCTCATGTGAACCCCGCCAGACCAGGAGGAGGTCGTCTATGTAGCGTCCATACCAGGCTACCAAGCCTAAAAAAGGGTTATGGACACTACACAGATGAACCTCCTCCCAGTACGCCATGAATAAATTTGCAAGGGAAGGGGAGAAAGATGCGCCCATGGGACAACCAAGGACCTGTAAAAAGAAATCCTCACCAAACTGAAAAAAATTATTGGTCAACAGAAAAAAAGTAACTTTAAGTATAAATTCACACAGTACATTGCTGTAGTTACTATATTTTTTCAAATGAAAAGCCAGAGCGGTAATAGCGACATCATGGGGGATGTTCGAGTATAGTGCAACAACATCACAAGAGAGCCAGGAAACATCCCGTAGCACTGGAAGGTTCTCTATACTGGCCAGTAGACTTTTACTATCTCGAACATACCCCATGGTCCGAACCGCCAACGGTTGTAATAGGTTGTCCAACCAAACACAAAGCCTTTCTAACAGGGAATTTATGCCAGAAACAATAGGGCGGAAAGGAGGGGGAAAGATGTTTTTATGGGTTTTTGGTAACGCATGGAAAATGGGGATAACAGGGAAAGGGGGAAAAAGATAGATACGTTGTTTATCAGACAAAACATTCCACTCCACCCCTGTGTCCAACAGATCTAATAATTTATTTCTAATGGTCTCAGTTGGATCGCCCGGCAACTTTTTATAAGTTGTCGTGTCATCCAAGATACTGCGGACTTCTCGTGTGTATAGGTCCTTATCTAAAATGACCACAGAACCCCCTTTGTCAGATTTTCTAAATACTAGATATGGGTTGTTTCTGAGTTCTGTCAGAGCTGTACGTTCCCCCCTCGTTAAATTATCCTTATGTGCATTATCCCCAGGATGTGTGTATAGGTCCGTTAAACCTTCTTCTACCCTGTGATGTTTCCTCTAGTGTATCTGATAGAGGGGCACATACTTGGCTCTCAATCCAGGGATTTTTTAGATGTGCGGTACCGCGATGCGGTATTTGCCAATTCGCGGAAAAAAACAACTCTATCACCTCTAGTAGTACAGGTCGTAGTTACCCTATAAAATCCTCCATTAACTGTAACACTAACTACGTGGTGTATGTTGCACGTTGTAATATCTGTAATGTCCAGTATGTAGGTTCCAGTACACGAAAACTCAAAATCCGATTGGGGGAGCACCTCACGGACATTAGATCACACTCTCTAGGCAGATCTGGCAGATCGCTATCTGGTTTAGCAAAACACTTTGTAGAGCGTCATTCGGGTGACATCAGTGGTCTCCGTATTAGTGCCGTGGAAAGGGTTAAACAACCCAGAAGAGGAGGTAATTGGACTTCTCTCCTACGGAAAAGAGAAGCCTTGTGGATTCTCCTTTTAGATACTAGATTCCCGAGAGGTTTGAACTATAAATCAGACTTACTATATATCTATTGAGTCCACCAGGTATTAACTGCTGTTTATCATTTATTTTTTGGGAGAATTTATCATTTTGTGTTTTTGTTATTTTTCTTTCGTCTCTTTTCTTGTATATAAATTGTAAGCCGATCATGTGATCGATTTGACGAGAGATTTCCCCTCCCTTAGAGGGGCGTTCCCTATTCCTGTTGCATCACATAGAGCAATGTATAAAAATCTGTCATTCATGCTTTAACCTTGCCATGATTAAGAGGTAGAACCTCGTAACGCGTAGGCGTTTTTTAGCTCACTATTCACTTTTTGTCTGTCCTTTTATGCTCTTGATGTTATATTAAGGAGATTGTCTTGACCATGTCTACATGCCTAAATGCACTGAGTTGCCGCCATGTGATTGGCTGATTAAAAATTAAGTGGTAACGTGCAGTTGGACAGGTGTACCTAATAAAGTGGCCGGTGAGTGTATATGCAGACAGCTGTAGGAGGGTAGAGGGAATGGCACAGCAAAGCCCATTCTCCTGCATATAAAAAGAACAGCTGAACAGAATGATGTATCTGTCAAAGATTTGAAGCCAAAGCCAGGAATGGATTTGAAAAGAGAAATCTCAGGCTTTCCTTTATGACCTGATCTCCGTTTATAGTCTGTTTCTGGCTTTGGCTTCGAATCTTTGGCAGATAATCTGTCAAATAATCTTTCTGTGTAAATGGACCCTTAAAGGGGTAGTGCGGCGCTAAGAAATTATTCACAGAATAACACACATTACAAAGTTAAACAACTTTGTAATGTATGTTAAGTCTGTAAATCGCCCCCTTCCGTGTGTCCCCCCACCTCCGCACGTGTACCCGGAAGTGTGGTGCATTATACATACCTGTCACGTGCCGACCCCCGTCCCGATCTTCTGTGCCACGACGTCATCTTCGGCCGGCTGGCCGAAGCTCTCCCATCCCTCTGCTGCGTCATCAGATGCTCAGCCGCGATTGGCGAGCCCAAGATGGCGACGGGCACGACAGGGATCAGGTAATGTATAATGCACCAACAATTCCAGGAAACTCGTGCGGGGGTGGGGGGACACAGGGAAGGGGGCGATTCACAGACATAACATACATTACAAAGTTGTATAACTTTGTAATGTGTGTTATTCTGTGAATAATTTCTTAGCGCCGCACTACCCCTTTAAGCATTTCTATCATTAGTTTATGCTGCCTCATTGAAGGCGGCCTAAACCTAATGACAGATTCCCTTTTAAGTAATCAATTTGTTCACTTTTTTAGGGTATAAACTCACACACCGTATACGCAGCAGATACGCAACAAATACGCAGCAGATTTGTTGGTACAGATTTGATGCTGTGTTCAGTTATTTAGATCTAATCTGCTGCGAGTTTGCTGCGAGTTTGCTGCATATCGCAGCAGTAAATACGCTGCATATACGGTGTGTGGGTTTATACCCTTAGGCCATGTTCTCATGCTTTGCATGAACAGCCATATTTGAACCATACCTATGTCCAGAATTAATGATCATGATAAATTAATTCCGGTTGTAGAAAGCATTAAAAAACAGCTGTACATGTTGAATGAACATTGTTTGAACATAGCAAGAAATAAACCATATGGACTAACTTTTTTTTTTTAGGAAACAGAGGATATTTCATACATTTTTTAATGTTGGTACATAAATTGTTATTTATGGGGTTGTGTAATGAACACAACCCCTCTCCATACACCTTATCAGGCCTCTAGGGGAAAAATAATAGTACCTATTATTTTTATCATAGGATAAGTATAAGACTAGATGGATCTTTTGGTCCTTTTCTGCTGAAGTCTGCTTCTATATAAAAACTATTTTTTTTTGTAAATTGTGCAATGTGTGTTTGATGAATTGTTTAACAAATAAAAAATCCCTGTGTTTTGTGCCCTTATTTTAGTAATCCCAAAGTAAATTCGGATGTAGAAGAGGAAGTACATGAGAGGAACAATGATTCACTTTTTGATGAGATGTATGGAACCAGTCCAGAATTTATTGCAGATGTTGATGAGGGTGCAGACTTACAAGGTATTGTGTAATTTTTAGCTTATTATGTGATTATTATTAGCATCCCCAAACCAGGGAGCAAAGCTAGACAAAGATAAACGTATACATGCACATACAGGTGTCCTAAACCTGAATATACCCTGCTAAGGTGCCAACTGACTGTAGACGTCTGCTCTGTGCTACAGAGGAATCCCTCCTTTTACCAGTAGGCACTGTTCAATATAGAGAGGAAACTTTTATTTCATGCATTTCCAAAAAATTTTTTAAATAATTTATAAAGGAAATTTTAGGAACAAAAAGTAAAATAGGTAAGGGGGAGGACAAGGGATTAAAAAAATGGATTTAAAATATCAAACAAAAAATGTGTAATTAAAATTTGTTGGTGTCTTGCCAACATTTACTGTATATTATAAGTGCTTTGACTGTATTAGCCGCAACTTCTTTTGTCCAATTTAGTATAAATGCTATTCAGATACACCGCATGTCTTCAGATCATACTGTGATATTTATTTTGGTTTTTATAAATCTCAAGATTGTAGCCCTCCCAACATGTTTCACTCTATCGTCCTCTGGGTCATTCAGGGCTGCCAAGGGGTTTGGGGATATTTATTAAGTATCTCTGGAGGCATTTGCCTAAAGCCCCTATTACGCGGAACAATTATCGGCCATATTCGGCGTATAATCGTCCAGTGTAATAGAAGGCAACAATCATGAACGATGTCAGCTGATTGTTGCTGTCGTTTGTCTTTCAACATGTTGAAAGACAAATGACTGTGATAGCAGCGATCTGCTGCTATCTCTCCGTGGAATAGGAGTGGTGGCAGCAGACCGCTGCTATCCTCTATGGGCTGCCCGGACGATCTAGCGATCACCCGGGCAGCCCTCCCCCCCCCCCCCCCCCTCTGTACGTACCTGCTCGCTGCGCTGTATTTATTTGGTGGCGGTTTTCATTCCTTAGTCAGTCCCGCCATTTTTTAACATTTTAATCAAACAGAAATGTTTAAATTAGCGCATTAGGAGCACTGATAGCCCTCAAGATTACAGTTTGTCCCACCTGCCGCCTCCTTCGGTCATGCCTACCTATGTGCATATTCAATTATGCATGGCGAGGGTGAAGACGAAGATCGCCCCCAGTCCTCTTTATGTGCTAATTTACGTATTTCTATTTAATTAAATTTATAAAAAATTGTGGCGACCAAATAAGAAATAGGAGCAGCAATGGCAAGATGAGGTATGTCGCTGCAGGGAGCTGTAAGCAGGTTAGTTTGCCTGAACCCGCTGATAGTTTCCCTTTAAAAGCTTCCTGATAGAGAGCCTCCCCATCATAACTCTTAATGCTGGATGCTGCAGTAAAAATAAAACATGTCGGAGGAAAGGTGGGAGCTACAATCTTGAGTATTTTTTTAGTAGTCTGGCTACTCATTCTGATTACAACCAAAAAGGATAGGGGTAAAACATAAACTAAAATTGTCTGGTTTTGCTTGTAGCAGTCAGTCAGAGTTAAGGTTTCACATCAGCAGCGCTTGATTAGAAATGAAACTTGTGGGTTACTGTGGGCAAAACCAGAAGGTTTCTGTTGTCACTCTATTTATTCCCCCCACACACCCCTACTGCGTAAATGTATCTTCGCTGTGTGAATAACATTCATACTAACACTGGACAGATTGCTAGCTGGGTTCACACTGTTTTTGCAATCCATTTTTTTCATCCATTTTTTTTTGCAAACAACGGATGAAAAACGGACGGAAAAAACGGATGCATGTGTGCGCATCCGGTTTGATCCGTTTTTCCATTGAATTCCATTATATAAAAAAAAAAAAAAAAAGATCAAAACAGACACAAAAATGAGGTCGACTACGTGTTTGTGTATGTTTAAAAAAAAACGGATCCGTTTTGATCCATATTTTTTAATAATGGTATTCAATGGAAAAATCGATCAAAACAGATTTACACACATACATCTGTTCGGATGAAAAAATGGATCGCAAAAATGTAGTGTGAACCCAGCCTTACTAAAACAGTCAGAGCACCTATGATATGAAAGACCAGTCAAGCAGAACACCTGTAGATTTATTGTTGGAGACTTTGAATACTTTTCCTGAATAAAAAAACTATTTAAAAAGAAGCTATTTTAGATGAGCATGGAAAATGAATATTATTTTGCCTCAGGGCTAATTTATATAAAATTTTGGATACTCATATAATATGCTGTCTTTGCATAGAAAAGCATTTTCAGATATTAGATCTGCTTTAAAAAAAAACAAAACAAAAAAACAACCTGCATGTTCATAAAGAAATGCTGATTATACTGACATCTAGTGGTCAGCAAGAAAAGTTAATCATAGTGGCAGCTTCACACTTCATTTTTGCATTGACCGCTGCTCCAAAGCAGCAAATAGAATCAAATCTGTCAAATAAAAAATTATCTTATTAAAAATTGACTTTAACAAGGAAGTTAAGGCAGCACAGGTTAACAAAATGGTCTTTGTCTATTCAGCCCTTCAGTGACAGTTTTCCACCAGTCAGTATTTAAGTGGTTATGCAGCCTTTAAAAGGGTTGTCCAGGGAAATTATTATTTTTTCTTTATGGCTAGGGATGGTGGAAAAATATTTGTCTACCTTTGTCCCCCACATTTACTCTGCTGATGCTACTTCCCCTCCAATAGTCACCATTTCGTCCTGGTTCCTCTTATGTCCTGACCTCATGAATACTGCCCCGCTTAGCCAATCAGTAGACACAGTGGTGTCCTGCCACAGTCAGTGATTGGCTGAACAGGGCAGTGATCAATGGAGGACTGGAAGCTTCAGGATATCATCTGCTGGGAACTACACCATTCTCAGTCATGGAGAAAACCTTTGTTTTCCCTGGATTTACTCCTTTATTGTAGTCAGGAGGCATTTTTCATAATGCTTTAAATAGTTGTAATTTTAGACAACTTCTCTATGTTTTATAACGTATGTCCTATATAACATATTTGTAATTTTGTTTATGTACCAAAAATGAGTCTTGGCCACTAGGCATTTTTCTACCATCTGAGATCTTCTGGCTGTTAGGTTTAGTCTGCCCCTAGTAACTGACAGATCAGGATGGAACACAGGAAGTCGGGCGGGGCTTAGCTAATTCTGTGTGAAGAAAGCAGGTTGACTCAACTTGCAGGGGATCCACAGTGTCACTAAAAGGTCAGTTAAGCTGCCCTCTTATCCCTGAATAGTTATCCCTTGTGCTCCTATTACTGTGTGTCCATTGTGCATTCTCCCAAATGTAATTTTCCCCCAAACAAAGGGCTTAAGATGGTCATTATGTTCAGCAGCACTTCAGTGCTCGGTGTAACCCCTTTCTTGCTCTTATGCTGCTGTATCTTTCCTGTCTGCACACATAGGGGGAAATTTATCGAGGGCTTTGCGCCTATTTTTAGGTGAATATTTGGGTTTTTCGCCCAGTTTTGGTCTAAGTTTATGAACCAGTATTTGACAGGCGAATATTTTTTAGATGCGACTTTTTTAATCTGCCTGTTTTGAGTATTCAGCCAAAAGTTTGCATAATCTGGGATTATCGCCCAATTTATCATTTGCGGCTTTTTAAAAAGTTGCACAAACAGGTGCAGGCCTACGTTTGGTCAGTACCAGGTGAATAAAACTGCGCAATTTTAGCAGTTTTGCAACTTTTTGTGCGACTTTTTACTTAGATACATTTACTATGGCATTGCTACATGTTAATAAATCAGTCACAAGATATTAGAACAAAATATACACAAATCCCCATTAGAATAGTTGCACACATTAAACTCAGTAAATGTCCCTCATAGTGCTTTGCAAAGGCAGTGTATTAGTAAAGCCTTCTCCCTCCACATACCCACAGTATAGTAGTGTGCTGTAGATCAGCAGCACCTGCCTGTTCAGTACATGACACTTTCACCAGTGTTATGTCATGTCATAGCAGTATGTATAAATGCTTTTGTTTTGCTATGATGGACCAGAGAAGTAAGGGGAAGGGAGTACCGGTGTGTGTACTACTGGCAAACAACCCAGCTATGCTCCTGCCCCCAGAAGTGGAGATATTGAGAAACAGCTGTTCCACCACAAAGGGGAATCTCAGAGGCTCAATGCTAGCCGTTAAAGCACTAAAACGACATTATCTCCACTCAGAAAGGTCAATCTAAGAAAATCGTGCAGGTTTTAAAAAAAGAATTTGAAGTTTTTAGTAAAACAGTGGCGTTTCTATAGAGCCCCCATTTTTGAAGACGGTAATACATGGCCTGTGTTTCCTACCTTGGGCCTGTGGAAACAAGATTGTCCCACTTTGGAAGGTTTAAGTTCATTCGGGAACAGTAATCTCCAATGTAAAAGTTGATCATAAATTACATTTATAATTTTTTCCCTGGAAAGTAGGAAGCTGTAACTTCTTTTGTCCTGTGGATAACATTTCTATTTTGTACTATTTAAGCATGTCCTACCCATATACCTGTGCCTGTTGGAGAACACCTTCATACAAAATGTCAGAGAAGCCCTGTCACCAGCTCCCCACCACAACCTCAACCCAAAAGTGCTCACCTAGAGATGTCCCCAGTACACAGTGCTGCAGCGTGAGAGTGTCCCATACAGAGAGGCCAGAAAGTAACTGTAGTGTCTCAGTCAGTGGGAGTGCCACCCAGAAGGAAGTGTAGTATGAATGGCCATCAGTGGTCACTCTGTCCTTGGGGAGAGGTCTTGTAGCTGAGCAGTCTGACCAGGGTTTTTCCATAGCTGTGCTCCACTATGTCTCGATCTTTTGGTTTATTCTCTTTCCTACACAAATAACCTCTTCACCTTGTTGCTTAATTCCCCTTCCTTTTGCTTTTTCCTCTTTTTCTGCAGGGACAGGGTTTGTTAACAAGTTCTGATTTACTCTCAAGCTTTGCAGCCCATGGTTCAGGCAGCTTGAAACAACTGCCAGGTTCCCTGTAATAGTGAATATTATGCTGTTTGAAGCTTTTATTGTTGTACTTGTTATTTTTACCCACATTTTACATTTCATGTGTGTTGTGTTTATGCTCAAGGTGGTAATCCTGTTGATACGTTGATGATGGAGAATGCACAGCTGAGAGATGCACAGTAAGCCCGATTCATGTTCATTTTTGTTCTAGTATTTCATGTTTTTACTTTTTTTTTTTTTTTGTTTAGGATCAGAATGCACAGCAAAGATAATGGGGGAGATTTATCAAACATGGTGTAAAGTGAAACTGGCCCAGTTGCCCCTAGCAACCAATCAGATTCCACCTTTCATTCCTCACAGACTGAAAGGTAATGAAAGGTGAAATCTGATTGGTTGCTAGGGGCAACTGAGCCAGTTTCACTTTACACCATGTTTGATAAATCTTTCCCAATGTCTTACAGTTTCTTTATTTATTGTGTATATAATGTAATTCCAATGTTCAGCCCTGACTTTTCCCTGGAAAAAATAATATTAAATTCATAAAAACCCATAACCAGTTGACTAATGGGCCTGTTGGCTGTATTCTGTATACCTGGCCTGTTGGCTGTATTCTGTATACCTGGCCTGTTGGCTGTATTCTGTATACCTGGGTGTATGGTCTTCCTGGTTTTAAGTAAAAATACTGTAGAAGGTGCCAGAGCTTTTTTTTGTTATACATGGGAAAAAAACAATACAACAATTAAAGGTTTTACTTTTTTTTTATTCTTACAAAAGCAGTGCCACACCTGACAAAAAGTTGTGTATGATGTATAGCAGCTTAGCCCCGTTCACTTCAAGAAGTCATCCACAGGTGGAATGGATGGAAGCATCCACCTCGTTCCCGGACAGAAAAAAAAAATAAGCGGGGAAAGAGTACTTTATACATGCTTGATACAGTTCATGATATACAATAAAACCCTACTTTTACATGTACAAGAATTTTGTAACCACAAAATGGTATTCCCATAATTCAAAGGTTTCCACTATCCATAGAATAGCTAAAAAGAAAGAAACTAAAAGGTGCTTCATGTGTAGGAAGACTGGTAAGAGTGAACTGCCCTTCATTCTGCTCACCTTTTGTGGTTGTGATGAAGAAGGTACCGATACCTTTGGAACCTTTTTATTATTTTTTCATAGATATACTCATCGAACAATCAGCACCAGCACTCTCCCCCCTTTTTTTTTTTTTTTAACCATTCTGGCTTGAACCAAGGATATAGATATACTATCTATAGGATAGGGGATAATTAGGTTGATCAGTTGGGGTTCAACTGCTGGGACTTCTACCAATCACCTGAACGAAAGGGAAAAGTCCCCACAATGAAAGGAGAGGACTGCGCATGCACAGCGAGTACTTATTCATTGTTTATAGAGCAGCGCTCAGCACGGTTCAGCTTTATAGCCAATGAGTGGAGTGAGGGCTGCACATGCATGAGCCACTTCTTATATTGCGGGGGACATGTCTCCACCATTCACTCATAAACTTATTATGAATCTATGTACCAGATGCTGAGCTCTCCAAAGAAAGCTGAGGAGACACAATCAGAAATGATCGGCGCTCAGCTGAGCTCTTCTGCCCCATTGTTTTAGCCATCATGGCTGCTCAGCAAAACTTTAATACTTGCAACAAGGTTTAAAAAAAATGAATATGTATCTTTAAAATTTTCTTAAAGTTTATTTGCGATCACTATTTTTCCTGACAGGACTGAAGTTGACATGGCACGGAAGAGTCTTATTGCCAGAGTGGAGGAGCTGACAGCCGAGCGAGAGACGCTCAAAAGCGAGATTGAGACTGTGATGCAGAATCTGTCTCGCTGTGAATTCAAGCTAAGAGAGACAGAGCAGGATCTTCAGATGTGAGTGTTTAGTGTTCTCTAAATAACATCAATGGAGTCGCAGTATATTTCCGGCCTGTAAAAGTTTTGGGAATGTGACGTCATTATATCTTCAGCCAGAGAACTGTGCTGAGCTACCGGCTTGGCCAACATCCTTTTTCTAGACATTCCATTGATCAGAGCAGTATTATTACTGTCACCATTCTGCCAAGAGTGACTCAAGCATTCATGTGGTTTAACAATAGGTATTTTTCTTACCTATGATGTCAGATGTTAATTCCTGGCTTTGGGCATCTAGTCAGGAATTAACTGTACTGTTGTTTTTTTTTAGAACATCAATAGAGAATATTAATCTGACACACTGTATGTGCATTTCTTTTCTTTAACAAAGTTACATAGGTTGGTAGAGAGACAGAAGCCCTACCTAAACCTATTACTTTGTAGTGTTGAGAGGAAAAAATTCTTTCCTCACTCCAAATGTGACAGAATAAATCCCAGGATCAACTCCTCATCTCAGCAATCGCATAGAAATAGTCTGTAATGTTTATTTCTTATAAGAGAAACAATCAGACATCTTTTAAATGCATTTAGTGCTGCAGAAAGTTCCATGCTCTCACTCCTTTTTTAATAAGACAAGAATCTTTCCTGTAGACGTAATGACTTTCCCCTTGTCATAGTCATTGGTTTATGTAGATTACTGTTTTGACCTTTGGTCTGTTTGTACATAGTCGTTGTTACTTCCTGCAGTTTTTGCCCAAAACTGAACTGTTTAAAAGGAACTGTCTCTGGGACTCTAAAAGGCATGTGTCATCAGAAAATGCCTTATTGTTTAAATAATGTTTTTATGTTAAACAAGAATTTTGGAGACATTTTTCTAATTCTCTATTTTACCATCTATATCATTAAAAAATATAAAAACTTGCGTTCTCACCTCTGGAGCTAAAACTAAAGCCGAGACTCCCTATTGTGTCTGCAGTGATAAGAAGAGGCTACTGTAAAGTGACCTGTACAGCATTACAGAGACATGTGACACTAGTAGATACAATAGCAGCTCTCTGCGGAATGACTTCTCTGAAGGTCACAGAGTATGCTCGGTGATGTTTCATATTTATCTCAAGGGGACAGAGTCTGTCTATTGTCATCTATCTGCAAATAAGAAGCCTGTGGAGCCTCATTTAAGAGTCTCAAAACACAGGAATAGCCAGATATTCCTCCAAGAAGGACCCAGCCAAGGGGTGGCTCCTGTAGGGAAACCACCTGAACCACAGTATTAAGGGGCCCTATAAGTCAATGCCAGGTATCCATCCACAGACAGCTGTTTTGGGGTGTTGCCCCTCATCAGTGTGGAGCAGGATTCTGGCTAGGTGGGAGCAATGCCTAGTAGAGCTCCCACCTAGCCAGAATCCTGCTCCACACTGATCAGGGGCAACACTCCGAAACAGGGGTCTGCGCATGGATTTGGTTTTTCCCTTGTCATTACATTGACTTAAAGGGCCACTTAATATGGTGGTTTTGGTGGTATCTCAGGGAGCAATGTACCTAGGATTTCACTGTATTTAGCACTTTAACCAGCAGCCGACAGTGTTATCTTTGGCTGGTGTCCCTGAGATCAGTGATCTGTTTCTCTTATTGTTATCTATGTCCATGAGTCTTGCTGTAAAGCATATCACTAAATGCTGTTAAAAACAGCTCAAGCAATATGGGAGCCCAAATAGAAACAGATTTGAATAAAAGAACAAATTAAAGTGACATTCAAGGGATACAAAAAAACTTTTATAACTCCCTTGGGAAGTTATGTAAGACTGCAATATACTGTACTGTGAAAATGTACCCGGCGCTGCCCGGGTATAAAGTGTCAGTGTGTTAATTAGATTTATTCTAAGGTGCCCAGGAGGCCAATCTATGTCCTTGTTTTTTTTTGTTTAAGGGAAAATCGCCAGTAGCCCTATATGCCCCTATATACCCGACAGTTCTGCACTGTTTATGTAAATTGTAGCTTATGCACATTAGAAATAAACTAAAAACTTCAAACATCCGTCCCATATACCTGTAATGTATAGTTGGGGTGGGGGACTGTATACCTGTAGTGTATAGTTGGGGTGGGGGGGTGGCGGACTGTATACCTGTAGCGTATAGTTGAGGGGGTCCTGTATACCTGTAGTGTGTAGTTGGGGGGGGGTTGTATACCTGTAGTGTATAGTTGAGGGGGTCCTGTATACCAGTAGTGTGTAGTTGGGGGAGGTGCTGTATACTTGTAGTGTATAGTTGAGGGAGGTCCTGTATACCAGTAGTGTCTAATTGGGGGGGGGGCTGTATACCTGTACTGTATAGTTTGGGAAGTACTGTATATCTACAGTGTATACCTGGTAGAGGTCCTGTATACCTGTACTATATAGTTGGGGGTCCTGTATTCCTGTAATGTATAGTTGGTGGAGGACTTTTATACCTGTAGTTTATAGTTTGAGGGTCCTGGATACCTGTAGTGTATAGTTGGTGGAGGTCTTGTATACCTGTAGTATATAGTTCTGGGGTCCTGTATACCTGTACTGTATAGTTTGGGGGTCCTGTGTACTTGTAGTATATAGTCGGTGGAGGTCCTGTATACCTGTAGTGTAAAGTTTGGGGTCCTGTATACTTGTAGTATATAGATGGTGGAGGTCCTGTAGTGTATAGTTTTGGGGTGCTGTATACCTGCAGGGTCGTATTTGCCATTAGGCACTCATGGTCTGCCTAGGGCAGCACCTTGAATGGGAGCAGCACCAAGGAGCAGGGGGAAGGAAACAACTTTTTAATTTTTTTTTATTTTTCTAGTCTTCCACCTCCTGTTCAGACTTGCCAGAAAATCTAGTGTCTTTTCGAAGGGGGGTATGGTAGTATTGGTCAGGTGTGGTATGGCGGTGTTATCCAGTCTCAGTATGGCGATATAGGTCAGGTGTGGTATGGTGGTGTTATCTAGTCACACTATGGTAGTATTGGTCAGGTCTGGTATGGCAGTGTCATCCAGTCACAGTATGGTGGTATTGGTCAGGTCTGGTATGGCAGTGTGATCCAGTCACAGTATGGCGGTATTGGTCAGGTCTGGTATAGCGGTGTTATCCAGTCACAGTATGGCGGTATTGGTCAGGTCTCGTATAGCGGTGTTATCCAGTCACAGTATGGCGGTATTGGTCAGGTCTGGTATAGCGGTGTTATCCAGTCACAGTATGGCGGTATTGGTCAGGTCTGGTATGGCGGTGTTATCCAGTCACAGTGTGGTGGTATTGGTCAGGTCTGGTATGGCGGTGTTATCCAGTCACAGTATGGCGGTATTGGTCAGGTCTGGTATGGCAGTGTTATCCAGTCACAGTGTGGCAGTATTGGTCAGGGCTGGTGTGGCAGTGTTATCCAGTCACAGTGTGGTGGTATTGGTCAGGTCTGGTATGGCGGTGTTATCCAGTCACAGTATGGCGGTATTGGTCAGGTCTGGTATGGCAGTGTTATCCAGTCACAGTATGGCGGTATTAGTCAGGTCTGGTATGGCGGTGTTACCCATTCACAGTGTGGCGGTATTGGTCAGGTCTGGTATGGCGGTATTGGTCAGGTCAGGTGGTGTTAAAAGGGGGTCTACCAGTTATTTCTGTGGATGTTGTGAGGCAGCTTCCCTAGCAACCACAGCTCCCTGTGAAAATGAAAGTAATAATCCTATTGGTTGCTAAGGCTCTTAGCAAGCTGCAGCTAATTATATCACCTGTGTGTGCAGTGTGGAGATTTTCCCATTCATCTCTATGGGGCGCCGCTCTTCCCCCTCCTCTCCTGTACATCTGGCGGGGACGGGACCTTCGCTCTAACCTGCCCAGGCACCTAATGTATCTGTGTGCCAAATTTGGGGTCAAACGGTTCAGGCGTTTGGAAGTCTATAGAGGACAGACAGACAGACTTTTATTTTTATGATCTAGATTAATAAAATAAACAGTGTCTGATTTTTACTCTACTTCCTAGAAGCTCTGCACTCTTATTGTTTTCACCAAGTCTCTGTGGTGCGGCACATCCCACCCTTTGATTTTCACAGTCACATGCGCATTCATTCAGCCTTGCACATAAAGAAATGATACTTTGCTTCCTGAGAGCTCAATAAAGTAGAATTATTTTAAAATTGATATCCTGCATGGTTTCATAAAACCAACAATGCCAGATATTCGCCAATCAATCTATCATTAATAAATAATGATCACATTCCAAAAATAGGGATGGATTTTCATTGAAGAGGATAACCTTGGGTTTACTTTCCAAGTCAAGATATCTACTAAATGTTGTTCAGTAACAATTAAAGTGCTTTTACTACTTATAAATGTATACCTCTTATTTTTAAGGACTCGCATTGAACTGGATGAAGCAAGAAAATTATGCAGAGAGGATGCTGAGGTAAATGTCTGTGTTTTTGGCTGTGGAAATTTGTCATATAGATGTCTTAAAGAGACAAACGCAAAAAAAAGCCATAATTAAAAAAATAATAGTTTTATAATAATAAAAAATTATATATATATATATATATATATATATATATATATATGTGTGTGTGTGTGTGTAATCTTGAAGATTATTTGAGGTGGTGATGCTGAGTGTATTGTTGTTTCCTCTAAGGTGGACATTCCAGCTTCCCAGAGAAAGCGGTTCACCAGGGCAGAAATGTCACGTGTACTAATGGAAAGAAATCAGTACAAGGAGAAACTTATTGAACTTCAAGATGCAATACGCAGAACTGAAATGCTGAGGTATGGGAAGGAAAGAGCCTTGTTATATTTACAATAGACTTATTCAGTCCACAGCGCAACCTCAGGCTTTATACAGGTGTAAATGTCAGTCCACAGTCTATTGTAAGTGCTGACCCACTCAGTCCACAGTATATTAGAAAATTCTGACACTGGTTAGTCCACAGCCTAAAGTAAACACTGTCACTGGTTTGTACATAATCTAGTGTATATGCTGCTTCTGGTCATCCACAGTATGCTATAACCATTGTTGGTCCACAACCTAGTGTAATTGCTGGCATCAGTCAGTCCATATAGATGGAGAATTTGTACTTCCATTTCTATCAAGGGAGCGTTTGCCCTAGAGGCTCATTTACAACTGGATCTATACAAGGAAAATCTATGTGTTAACCTTTGTAATAGTTCATGTTACTTTTAGGGCTAGAGTAATCTGATTAACAAATAACATAGATTTGATGTATTGTATTTTGGTATATATGAAATATATAGATTATACTTAAAGACTTTTCTTAAAGTGTCACTGTCGTTTATTTTTATTTTTTTGCCGAAATCCAATAGTACAGGCAATTTTAAGAAGCTTTGTAATTGGGTTCATTAGCTGAAAGATGCATTTTTATCATGAAAAAGCAGTTTGAAGATCTCCCCCATGTCTACATGGTTCTCTATTTAGAGTGGAGGGGTGGAGGGAGATGAAGCACCAAAACAGGACAACAAAGAGTTAATTTACAGCTACATCACTGGGCTATCTCCTCTGAGGTCAGCACTGACCTTTCTGACCTCTGAATACCGCTTTCACACAGATCCCTGCTGTGTAATCCTTTGTTCTCTGCTCTATGCTGGTGACTAATCTCCCTTCTCCCTCTTCCCCCCCTTCCCTCTCCATAGATTAGACAGGGCCTGACTGATGTAAACAAGTTAAGATTTCCTGATAATGAGCAGTAGATGAGAGAGAGAGGAGGGGAGGGTGGACCTGGGGAAAGTCTTTTTGAATGCAGATAATGGCATATTTGCCTAATAAACCCAAATACAGAGTTTCTTAAAATCGGCTGTACTATTGATTTCTGCAAAAAATAAAATGAAATAACAGTGACACTTTAAAGCGACTCTGTACCCACAATCTGCCCCCCCTCCATCCCTCCTCCCCACCCTCTTCATCATTAGAAATGCCACTGAAACATTTTCTACTGTCTGAACATTGCACAGGTGCCTTAACGATCCAGCCCATGTTCAGTATTCACACAGCTGATGAATAGTAGGCAATCTGCCTGGAGCATTCCTAATGATCAAGAGGATGGGGAGTAGGGACAGAGAGGTGGTGCTAGCCTAATGCATACACAATTTAGGCCACACCCATTGGGCACGGGGCTGCAAGTTTAAAAGTTGTTTTTTAGGACAATAAC
Organism: Dendropsophus ebraccatus; assembly: GCF_027789765.1. Classification (NCBI taxonomy): domain Eukaryota; kingdom Metazoa; phylum Chordata; class Amphibia; order Anura; family Hylidae; genus Dendropsophus; species Dendropsophus ebraccatus. The sequence goes on from NC_091465.1 coordinate 45,448,436, forward strand.
TGCATCACCTGCCGAACGGACCCCAGGACAGATCTTGGATTAAAAGCAGCTATCCGAAGGTACAAGCAGTTGGGGGGGGGGGGGGGGGGGGGCAGATTGTGGGTACAGAGTCGCTTTAAACACATCACTAATCCAATATTTTTGCTTTTATGGTTATTCCTAAATAACATTTTATTTTTTATTTAGTTCATGTATTTATTGTTACATTATCTATTCATGTTTCTTATAACAACACATGGGCGTCATTTTTGCAGGGCTTCCAAGGAGGTACAAGAAGTACAGATGAAAAAATCTTCCTTTTGGAAAGTGTAAGTAATACACTCCTTGAAATTATATCTATAGTTACAGGTTGAGTAGTTTGGAGACTATTAAGAGAGTTTCACTCATTGCCTGATTGTTGCTAAATACAAGTATACACAGGCATTCGCAAGTTGTTGGAAGCAAAAGAAACTCTATACGTGTAAATATAATGATAATATATATGTGTGTCTGTGTGTGTATGATTTTAATATTGGACTTATTGAGAAAACTGTACAGTTGAAAGGAGACTCCAGCATCCAGATGTCATGTACAGGTGTACAGGTTACATTTAGCATCCTGTGATACATTTGCCCACAGATGTCGTTAGCGATGTCCGTGCAACCCTAGTAAATATAAAGTATATACGTTACCTCTCCAGGTTCCCAGTGTTCTTCTCCTTTCTCTCTGCGGCTGCCGCCGGACCTTCAGGGCCAGACCTGAAGTGATTGGCTGAGCGGTCTGTCACTTCAAAGACCATTGTAGAAGCTTAAGCAGCTGCGGCGGCAAGTGGGCAGAAATGATAAGAACACCAAGGAGCATAGACATGTATGTATAAGTCTCAGCGTCTTTATTTGGCTCCCTGATTTGGAAGATTATTGCTCCGTGTAATAGGGTCATAACTCTTCATTGTACTGTAAAGGCCGTATTGCACAGCATGATTTTCCTGGGGGGACCTGTCAGGTCAGCACTTGCTTCCCCCTCGTTACAGTCAAAGACAACGAGCAGTAAGGAGCTCCCCGAACAATTCTCAGATTGTTTGGGCTGCCCATTGAAGTCAGCGGCGGTCTTCTGCCACCGCTGCTATTACAGGGAGCGACAAGCAGCAGACAGTCACTGACATGATCGGGATCTTCCAGCATGTTAAACTGATCGTTACCTTTCAACATGATCTATTACATAATACGATTGTTGGCCTGAACTGCCCGTAATCGACCAAGTAACATATAAGAGTAGAGTCCTATCCATTGATTTCGGCAGGACCACTATCATAAGTGCATGGAGCTGTGCCGACATGTTAGCGTTCCACATAACTGAGCCTTCATTTTCAGGATAGATAAAAGTAAAAAAAAAATGTCAATCTGGGTATACATGTGCATTCTCTAGTCTGTTCTTTGGCAGCTTAATTCTTGTTTTTGCACCTCTCATAGACGTTATAGAGCTATAACTAATAATGGTGAACAGGGGACCTCAATGTTAAAATACATGTTTGTCCCATCAGTGGGACCCACTCCTCTCAGGCATATATGGCATATCCTATGAATATGTGAATACAGATCTCCATGAGTTAAAAACATGCACATTATGATCCTAGTAAGAGATTTTATTTTTAGAGCATAAAGATAGGAATTGTAATGGAATTTTTTTTGTATGTTGCTTTATGTTTCTTTTAATGTTTTTGTTATACCAAATGGCAATGAGGCAGTTTTTCCACCAGGTTAAGGCCTGTGTGAATGAGTGCATTCGCTGTTCAGTGCTGAAAATATGTTGGCACAGTCTATGGTTGCAGAAGAATGAGGTCTATATAACATGGCATATATTAACGGTAACTATTGGCAACAAAACAAACTTTGATATGTCCACTTTGATGTTTCTTTACACTGTAAGGCTGGTTAAAACTTTCATGCTATTTGCATTTTAGCATTCTCTCATCTACATCCTACATTAGGTTGTTCTTAAGTTCATTTCAGTTTAACCCCTTTAGGACCAAGGACTCAACTGTACGTCCTTTTTAGCAGTGCATTGTCGCTCAAGGACGTACAGTTAAGGGATGGAACGGGTGCAGGAGCTGTGCCCGTGCCATCCCGCGGCGGGTCCTAGGTGTCAGTGATATCCAGGCACCCGCTGCATCTGCCACACCCTGCGCTGAGTGCAGATAGCAGCAGTTAACACTATAAGGCCGATCGCAGCACCTGTAGTGTGGAATAGAGTGAGAATCTTCTCTCTATTCCCATCAGGGCTGTGCAGATTCGATCGCACGGCCCCAATGGTTTCTATGACACCAGGAGGCTTCCCTGAAGCCTCCTATGTCTTAGCTATTGTGGCTGAGCCTTTTTGGCTTTGCCTGTTTTACAGGCACATTACAATGCAATTCAGATCTGCATTGCAATGTACTGTGCCTGTAATCAGGCAATCAAATAGTGATTATGGTGGGACAGTAAAATAAAGTGTAACAGTAAATAAAACACACACAAAAATAAATAAAGTACACAACACATAAAATCCCAAGAGCCCCCAATACAATAATAAATGTAAAAGAATAAAAAATATAATAAAGTAAACATATTCAGTATTGCCGTGTGCGTAATGATGCTGGCAATAAAATTCACTAACTATTAACTATGAAAATCACTAATTTTGTCACTTTTTTTATGAAATGTGGGTATTTTTCACACCCAAATTGTACGGATATCGGCTAAATTTTACCACTAACATAAAGTACAATATGCCAGGAGAAAACATTCTCAGAATTGCTAGGATAAGTTATAATATCACGGAGGTATAACCACATAAAGTGAGACTGGTCAGATTTCAAAAATGGGCTCTGGTCCTCAAGGCACTATCTGGACCGGTCCTGAAAGGGTTAATATTTGTACCCAGATTTTGTACTGTAGCTGAAACTTAAAGGAGTTTTCCAGATATAGGGTATGTTCAGACTGAGGAATCCGCACAGAGAAGTTCCATTGGATTCCGTCCCTCGCCACTGCTTGCGGCCACGTGCATCGCCACCCGTGCAATAGAATCCATTCTAAGGTCGGACGGATTCCGCCGTCCGTCCAAAGAACGAGCTGGTTCATTCTTTTGACGGACGGCAGAATCAGACCAACCACAGAATGGAGCCTAACGCACGGGCGGAGATGCGCACGGTGACGAGCAACAGAATTCCTCAGTCTGAACATACCCATGCAAAGTGTGTTAGAATGGCGGCAGAGTGCTTTTACAATAAACAAAAAATCATACTGACCTACTCCCATCCCCCGCCGATGCACTGAGATTCCCATGGGTTCCTCAGCTTCCCATGATGATTCACGCTAAGCCATGTTATTGGCTAATATGAGTGTGCATTTAACCTATATAAAATCTGCAACATAAAGCCAAAAAAAAAAAAAAAAACTAAAACTGGCTGATTACTTGTTGGGCAAGTAAAGCTGGGTGCACACTACGTTTTTGCACTCCGTTTCTTTTATCCGTTTTTGCAAAAAACATGAAAAACCAGATGCATTTGTGTCCGACAATTTTGATCCCTTTTTCCATTGACTTCTATTATAAAAAAAAGTGTGAACCCAGCCTAACAAAGTTACTTTTCTCTTTATTCACTAATAAACATAGGACAATCTAATAGCAATGGTCTTATATTTGTTATCGCTTACTGCATGTTATATTGGAGTTTCTTTTTAATTTTGCTCTGTACAGATTTGACAGATTATTTAGTTCATCTACTGGACCACAAGGAAAAACCATATCACCACCGCCACCAACACATTCTCCAGTACTCCACAGAGCCCAGTCATCTGCTGCTATAATGTATTCTCCTTCAGGACACAGTATTACACGAAACCAGCCTGTAAATTTCTATATGCCGAATACCTCAGAGTGAGTTGTTTGTACTGTTAATTCTTACTGTTAATTCTCTAATGGAAATAGTGTGATAAGAAGAAGGTATGTAGGCGTTGTGGTGTATTTCAGTTTAGTCTGGTGGTGTTGAGTATACTACATGTCTTCTATACATTAGCACCTTTAAGAGCACAGTTAGGGCCCTATTCCACGGGACGATTATCGTTTAGATTATCGCTAAATCGTTCGAATTTAAACAATAATCGTTCGGTTGAATAGCAGTTAACGATTAACGACCGAACGAGAAATCGTTGATGGTTTAATAAGACCTGGACCTATTTTTATCGTTGCTCGTTCGCAAATCGTTCGCATTGAATAAGACGTTGTTCGCAGTAGTGACGAACGCAATAGCGACGACAAGACGACCGCAAGAACGATCATAAGTAGCTATTATCGTTCCATCTAAATGGGTGAACGATTTCAGGTCTTTCACAATAGCGGTCGTTTGGATCGTTTATCGTTAACGATTATGCGAACGATAATCGTCCCGTGGAATAGGGCCCTCAGTTATCACTCCCAGCTAGAAAATATTTTTACTATGCTTTAAATAGCATTGCTAAAGTGATACTCGTGATAACGGAATAAAATGGTTTAATAAATGTCCTTGGCCTTTATCAGTGATGTTGACGCTGTGTCGATAAGAGGAAAGAAACATGAACATTATCGGCAAATACGTAATCACATCTGGAAGGAGCACGGCAGAGCCCAGATTCATGGCTGGAGCATCCCTCCTGCTTTACAAAATAGAGTAAGTTGGTTTAAACTGACAGTGAGAACCCAACATATATCTATGGTTTTGTCCATGTAAATTACTAGATTTTTAGGCCCCAGCATTTGCTTTTTTGCATTTTATTTTTGACTTCACAAAAGCTGTGCCTCCCACATTTTTCACAGGTGATCCCATTCACAAGTTCTGCTTTTACTTAGTATGTGAGTAGCTTTAAGTGTCACTGTTGTTTAATTTTAATTTTTTGCAGAAATCAATAGTCCAGGCGATTTTAAGAAACTTTGTAATTGGGTTTATTAGGGAAATATGGCATTATCTGCATTTAAAAAGACTTTCCCCAGGTCCCCCCCCCTCCTCTCCTTTCTGTCATCCAATGCTCAAAATCAGGAAATCTCGACTGTTTTACATCAGTTGGATCCTGTCTGTTCTATAGAGAGGGGAGGAGGGAGATTAGTTGGCAGCAGAGAGCAAAGAACAAAGGATTACACAGCAGGGAGCTGTTCAGAGGTCAAAGGAGAGAGCCTGGTGATGTAGCTGTAAATGAACTCTTTGTTGTCCTGTTTTGGTGCCTCATCTCCCTCCACCCCTCCCCTCTCTATAAGACAACCATGAAGACAGGGAGAAGAGCTTCAAACTGCTTTTTCATGATAAAAATGCATTTTTCAGCTAATAAATCCAATTACAAAGTTTCTTCTAAATTCGCCTGTACTATTGATTTCTGCAAAAAAAAAAAATTAACAGTGACACTTTAAGGAGAAGCATGAGTGGCCAGTAGTATACTGCTGAAGTGCGACAAATGGCCACTGCTGGCAAAATCATGGCACCTTTAGCTGGCGCACTTCGGCTGCTTGTGGTCAGCCACCCCTGTGTGTTTACCCTCATAGCCCTGTACAGTACTGTAAACTGTATACATGCAACCACAGACATTCTTATAAGAATGGGACGGCCCCTTACCGCCTACACCAGACTTAACAGGCTGCTGGTGCTGTAGTTACTCAGGTAATAAGTGGTAGAAGGGACGCCCCTACCTATAATCAGAATAGCAGACTGACATATGAATATGTAATTTTTATAGAACCTTAATGTATATGTTGCATTTGTTGTATGGACCAGGGTGACTGTAATGCAGAAAGCCAGTCTAAGGATGTACCTGTGTTAGTACAACTTCGTCTATTGGATCAGAAGGATCCAAGAACAAAGGTAAGTGACATTCTATCCTCCCCACCAAAGGGGCTATTACCTTAAACAGAAGTTACTTTATTCCAATAAATTTGTTGACCAAACCAGTTCTCTCTCTCCATCATCAGACTTGCTTTTTTGTGATATTAGGGGAAAATATGTAAATATATATATATATATATATATATATATATATATATATATATATATTCTAAAAGACTGAATTTTAGGGTTACTTTGTGCTATTAATAACAAAAATTTAAACACATATATGTATCCCCTTTAAAGCGACCCTGTACCCACAATCTAACCCCCCCCCAAACTGCTTGTACCGTCAGGTAGCTGCTTTTAATCTAAGATCTGTCCTGGGGTTTGTTCAGCAGGTGATTGTTCTAAAAAACAACTTTTAAATTTGCAGCCCTGTGTCAAATTGGCGTGGCCTAGAGTGTGCGTCCGCCCTAGGATTGCAATGGGTTACTGAATGAAGAATGATGGGGGGGGGGACTTTCATTTTACATCATATTGCCAACGTATAAACCACAGCTACTCATCTCAGTAATGTTGTGTCTCCTGTGTGTCTCATATTACATTGATTGAGCCCCCTACAAGTAATCATGGAAAGATTTTATTTCTGAGGATATGTTGAAAAGCATAAATGCACTTAGCCTTGAGAATAGGCATTTATCAGAGGCATGATAGTTTTTATGACTATATAAAGAACCTATACAAAACATTTGTAAAGTAACAAAGCGTAACATCAAAAGGGGTTACTGCTTAATAGAGCCCCGTCCTATAGAAAACACTTGCTGTCTAACATCATAGACATCACCAATGCAGACTAGCAAGTTTCCCTCTGATAATACTGAGGTTCTTTTGTATTCGTTGCGTTGAGTTTTGTTTACATACAACACTCCTTATTATATTAACCTTTTTTTTTTTTTTTTTTATAGCTATGGTGTGCAACTGGAACATCAGGAACGGGATCGATGAACACAAGCAGCAATGATGTAAGGCTTTATTTACCTCTGCATTGGAGGTTACGTTATTATCCTCTATCACAGGTTCTGTATAATAAGATTACAGACAACACTGTGTACTATGCAGTACTACTTTGTCAGATAAAAGGCTGGACGCCATAATAAAAACATGATGGACCTCATTACCTGTTACCATCACTTCTGTGGCACTTCAGCTTCCAAGGAAACATACAATACAATATCTCTTCAAATGGCCATCAGCAAAGACAAAGGCATCATTTGTTAGCTATCTTCCTATGTCTGCAGCTGTGTACCTGCTACGGACCCAACAGATTCCCTTTAAAGGGCAAAGCCAATTATGCACAAGCAATTTCATTTAGATTCTTAGAAGAAATTCACACAGAACAGGCGTGAACACAATAATTTTCTCTCAGTGCAAGAGTCCATCATTCTAGCATGAATTGTGAAAAATTATAGAAAAGATTGACAAATATTCCTGTTCAGTTTCATGTATTAATATTCATTTATATTTTCATGGACAGGCTACGCACTTGAATAGCTTAGCTTGGATCTGTTCCGGCACCCATACTGTCAGCGAGATCATGGTGATAGATGCAAGCTCTTCGAACCATGTTATGGATCAGTTTGAAATTCCCAATGCACACGTCCTCTGCGTAACCTACGTGCCAGGTATTGCTTTTTCTTATTCGTGAGGAAGTGTGTTATTATTTTCCCTCTATCTCTTCCTACGGATCTGGAGCAGAGGATTTACAGTACTGTACCACAAAATACACATTACCATTACTGCAGAACCCTTTGAAAAAAGAAGAAAGAGTCTCATGTCAGTGGCTGCAAGCTGCTCCTCCATCTGAAATAGAAAAGGTTTTGCAGTTTTTTGCCAATGATATTACAGGATTGTATGAAAAGTGCCAACAACTGTGCCCCCCGTTTAGTGTGATTCACAATGCCCCCGGCCAGTGCTGGTTAAACGGGTTGTCTCACAAAGACAACTGTCCATGTGCCCTGGAGCAGGAGAATACAAATTGTGTACCAGTAATTCTTGTACTGAAAAAATGCTTAGAAAAATGTAATTTTATTTATTTAAAAAATTTTATTACCTGAATCTGTCAGCAATAATTTAGACACCAAACGCCTGACTTTTTTAGGGGGCATTCTCACGTTCTATGATTACAGTCCATGAATGGAAGATTTGCTATGGACCAGAATCACGGAACTCAAGGCATCATGTATTATTAACAAACAGTTTAATGTTCGCACTACTGTACTCACATGCTGTTGTTATTTTGTGTTATCTTGGTTATAAGTATCTTCTGTAATGTCATTATAATAACTCCATATATCCCTTTATAGCCCACAGGTTGAGTTGTGAAGAAGAGCAAGAAGCATGTAAGGATGTTAACAGAGATGCCACTATCTGGCTGGGGACACAGGAAGGAAGGTTAGAAGAAACCAATTTTTCCTACTGTCATGTCTATTTATTTGTGCATTTATTAGTATGTTTTAGTCATCAATCAATATTTACTCCATTCAGGCGGTGATCACAAATGCGCGCAAAAACGCGTGTCTGGGGTAAACTGTTGGTGAAATCTTTCTGCTGACATATAGACAGAGATAATAGAGTAAGACATGACTGCTGGATGAGACTACACACTGGTCTATCTGCAATAACAACTTTAAAGTAGAAAACCCAGTTATCCAGTGTTACCTAGTTAGGCCTCATTCACATCTATGTCAAGGCTTCCTATTGTTCTGCTTCGTCATAGGATCAGAAAGGGAAATTGCAGAGATCCATTAAGTAACCAAAACACACATTACCTGACAGACCACACTGGTTATAGTAGGCACCTTCAATGAGAAGTCCAGCACCATTTTTTTTTTTTTTTTTTTTTTTTTTATAAAGGGAACTAAGTCGCCTCTTCCCGTGTCTCTTCAGGGCTCCGGGAAATCCGGAGCTGTAGACATCATGACCCGGCTAATGGAGTGGCTGTTCAGCCAGTCAGTGACTAGGATGGGATGCCTCTCCAGTCACTGATTGGCTAAGCAGGCTGTCCATCAGCCTGGGCGGGCATTTTTCCATCAGTTGTGATAAAAAATGCCTTCCGACGGGGTCCTGAGGCCGGTGCCGCCGCTCACCACGGGCATGGGGAGAGGTAAGCAATGCTTTATTGTTGCCCTCTCCCCTGCCACCTGCGAGAAGTTAGCTGAGGACAGACTTCTCCTTTAATGCAATGTTATCCTAACAGATCTTTTGAGTGGTCTTTAAAAAAACAAAATGTATTGTGTAACCAGGTCAGGCCCTCCCTATCTGCACCCCCTTCATAGTAGATATAGGACTTAAGAGGCTATCTATCAGGGTGGTGTGGTGCTCTCCCCATCATGGAGGCACCCCGTGGCAACAGGCTATAGATATCTGGCTATCTCGTGTTTTGAGACTCGCAACCGAGGCTCCACTGACTCTTGTTTTACATATTTTAATTTTGGGGGGCATCAGTGGAGACTCTTGATTGAGTTCTTCACTGGAATTTTTTCACTGATCTCCTTGAGTTCAGTGATTACTGTGTTTTGTATATTTCCCCATTTGTCTCTGAATGAATGATTTTTTCCTTTTTCTATGTAGCTTGTTCATTCATTCGGCTGTATCTGGATGGAGGACCTGTCTTCAGAAAACACAGCTTAAAGATGCAATTCACAGTATTACGTAAGACAGAATTAATTGTGTGTTTTTAAGGGCAGAATAAGACTTTGTAAAGTTAAAGGTGTTATCCAGCGAAAATCTTTTTCTTTCAAATCAACTGGTGTCAGAAAGTTATATAGATTTTTAATTTAATTATATTAAAATAATCTCCAGTCTTCCCATACTTATTAGCTACTATGGGGGAGATTTATCAAACATGGTGTAAAGTGAAACTGGCTCAGTTGCCCCTAGCAACCAATCAGATTCCACCTTTCATTTTCCAAAGCGTCTGTGAGGAATCTAAGGTGGAATCTGATTGGTTGCTAGGAGCAACTGAGCCAGTTTCACTTTACATCATGTCTGATAAATCTCCCCCTATATGTCCTGCATGAAATGTTTTATTTTCAATCTGACACAGTGCTCTCTGCTGACATCTCTGGCCGAGACAGGAACTCTGTCTCTGTTTTCTATGAATCCCCATAGAAAACTTCTCCTGCTTTGGACAGTCCCTCTCTCAGCCAGAGATGTCAGCAGAGAGCACTGTGTCAGACTGAAAATAAAACATTACCTGCAGGACATACAGCAGCTGATAAGTAGGGGAAGACTTGAGATTTTTTAATAGAAGTAAATTACAAATCTATATAACTTTCTGACACCAGTTGATTTGAAAGAAAAGGATTTTTGCTGGACAACCCCTTTAACTTCTGAAGGACATATGACGTACCCGTACGTCATATGTCCTCATTAGCACTTCAAAGCGGGGCTGCGCGGCGACCCCGCTTTGAAACGCAGCGGTCCCGGGTGCCACGTGTAGCCCGGGACCGCCGCTATTAGTGGGCACGGTCTGATCGCTGTGCCCGCTAATTAGCTAATCGGAGGCAGCTGTCAAAGTTGACAGCTGCCTCCGATTACCGGAGACAACCTTTCCCTGGGGTCTAGTGGGGGAGATCGCTCCTCCGGGACGTTGTCCCGGAGGAGCGATCTCCCTGTCTGATGCCGGCCGGGGACTCATCCAGATGGCGCCGTCCCCGGCTCGGCACTCGTTTGTTTCCGGCTGCAGCAGCCGGAAGTAAACAAGTGCCTATCTCATTGATCTTTGCTGTATATCTATACAGCAAAGATCTCAATGAGAGCTCAAAGTATATATGCTAGAAGTCCCCTAGGGGGGCTTCTAGTATATGTGGAAAAAAAAAAGTGTTTATAGTAAAAAGTCCCCTCCCCTAATAAAAGTCAGAATCACCCCCCTTTTCCCAGGTTTTAAATAAAAGTAAACAAACAAATAAATAAATAAACATGTTTGCTATCGCCGCGTGCTTAATCGCCCGAACTATTAATTAATCACATTCCTGATCTCGCACGGTAAACGGCGTCAGCGCCAAAAAATCCCAAAGTGCAAAATTGCGCATTTTTGGTCGCATCAAATCCAGAAAAAATGTAATAAAAAGCGATCAAAAAGTCGTATATGCGCAATCAAGGTACCGATAGAAAGAAAACATCATGGCGCAAAAAATGACACCTCATACAGCCCCATAGACCGAAGAATAAAAGCGCTATAAGCCTGGGAATGGAGCGATTTTAAGGAACGTATATTTGTTAACAATGGTTTGAATTTTTTATAGGCCATCCGATACAATATAAGTTATACATGTTATATATCGTTTTAATCATAACGACTTGAGGAACGTGCATAACAAGTCAGTTTTACCCCAGGGCGAATGGCGTAAAAACACAGTTCCCCCAAATAAAAGAAATGTGTTTTTTTTTTCAATTTCACCACACATTGAATTTTTTTCTGGTTTCGTAGTGTACCAAATGCAAAAATTCAGCCTGTAATTGCAAACTATAATTAGTGACGCAAAAAGTAAGGGCTCATGTGGGTTTCTAGGTGGAAAAATACAAGTGCTATGGCCTTTTATGCACAAGGAGAAAAAAACTAAAACGCAAAAACGAAAATGGGCCCCGTCCTTAAAGGGTTAAGGCCACTTTCAGATGTTGCATACATTTTCCACTGAAGGATCTTGGCAAGGGTGTAACTGCTTTATAATTTAGTAAGAAGTGTACAGTGTATAACTCTTTGTAGGTTGTTAGCCACTTTTGGACATGCCATGGCGAATGCTTTTGAGTTTTATAGATCCTGACCTTTATAATTATTGTACGAATTGTGGGAAATTTACTTTTTTGTTACATTTTTGTTAATTTTATTCTGAAAGTAGTAAAACATATCTTTGCATTGCCATATTTTTACGCCCATTCTGACCCCCATAACCATACGTTTTAATGAATAAAATGTAACCCAAATATATTGCATTGTGAATGTATACATTATTAATAACTTTTTTTTTTTTTAAAGTTGGCATAACAATGACCGAGTCATAGCTACTTTGGGAGATGGGACACTTGCAATTTTTAAAAGAAATGCTGGTAAGGAAATAATTTGAAGATTTGAAGTGTTTTAATATGTACTTTTTATGTCCTGATTTTAATGAACTTTGTTTCTATCAGCTAGGAACTGGGATTTGGAAAACCCTAAAGTTGTGGACTTGGGTAGGCCGCAGCAATCAATCCGCTGTTGTGTGGCCGTCCATGAGGAAGTGTGGTGTGGTTACAGGAACAGAATATACGTTGTGGATCCAAGGATGGCCAAAATAAAAGTAATTGTTTCTGTACATTATAGGAATCATTTAACCATCATTAAGCATTTTATAACCTCTTCTAATGGCACAGATTGGGAACATTTAGTATGGAATGATTTTGTACCTGGCAAAACATTTAAACGGGCTTTCCAGGCAAAAATAGAGGGATGAACTTTCCACAGTATAGCTCATTATTCACTGACCGCCAGGGTGTCGACACCAAGCACCACCAGCTGTTCGGTACCCACACTACACAATAAACAGAGTTTGTCTCTGTTCACTGTGCAGCGGTGGTGACCTGTAACAGTTCAGCTCCTATGCACTTAAAGGGAACAGTTACACACCACTACACAGTGAAAGAAAAGAAACTCTGTTCACTGCTTAGTGCCCCATAGCCCACCTTAGGGGCCCACCTCCCCCACGCACAACACAAAGCACAGCGCATATATATATGCTTTACTGCTGGTGCACTGGTAACCCCTGACCTCTGCATGGAGCGCTGCACATTTTCCTTTCCTACTTGATTGCCAGCTAGAAAACAGAAGTCAGAGATTGTCAGAGCAGTGAAGCAGAGATCTGTCTTCTGCTTGTTAACCCTTTCTTTGTGTTGCAGCATGTAAGTAAACATTGGGTCACTTACACACTGCAGTACATGAGGGGTTAAGCAGAAGGACATGTTCTAACCTTCTTCCCCGGGGTCGCTCTACTGCACGGGCCCCATAGAAACTGCCTACCCTGCCTCTATGGCAGCTACGCCACTAAGTGGGCACCAAACAGCTGACCGAGCGGGTCTGATCAGCTGATTACGTGGGTCCAATCAGTATATTTTGCCCGGAACCCCCTATTAATATGTTGATACAAATTGGTAGGTAGTAACATGTTGTTAGTAGTAGTAGTAGTTCACACTTGTCTTTACATAGTGGGTCAGCACTTGTGGAGAATAAAGTAGAGTAAAATTATTTAAAGTGTAACTGTCATTTCATTTTTTTTTTTTTTTTGCAGTAATCAAGTACAAGCAATTTTAAGAAACTTTGTAATAGGTTTTATTAGGCAAAAAAGCCTCTTTCTGTACTCCAAAAAGCGGGGAGGGCCTGAGAGGGATGAGTGAGTAGGAAGAGGAGAAAAACAGTCCTGCCATTTGGAGACTGGGCACATAAAAAGCTGGATTCAAAGATCAGAAAGGTCACTGCTAGTCTGGGATCCTCCCCCGGCTCACTCATCCTCCTCGGCCCATTCATAGACCATAGTGTATACAGAAATCCTGCTTCTTCTGAAGTGAGGGGGGGGTGGAGACTGGGAAACCGTGGCATTACAGCACGGCACATATCAGTTCTCCCCCGCTCTCAGCATCTTATCAGATGCTGTCCAGGCGGGGTAGACTCCGTTACAGACATTCCTAGTCACGGAACGTTGGAATACAGCCTATTACAGAATTTCTTAAAATCGCTTGTACTATTGATATTTATTGATTTCTGAAAAATTACATTTACATGACAGCTAAGTGTTAAAGTTCTCTATCAGAAGCTCTGACTGTTATAAAGTTATATGCAGATAACAATTAGCAAAGAATGTTAGATGTGACAAAGATGGACACCTTTTTCCTGGCCCAGTTAATTCCTTTGTGCTTTTTGACAATTAGATATGGTTTGAAGCAACGTCTCGCTCTGAAAGCCAAGTAAGGCACATTGCTGCTGCTAGAGACGGAGTGTGGGTATCTGTGCGCTTGGATTCTGTTTTACGTCTGTTCCATCCAGAGACGGGGCAACCTTTACAAGAACTGGAATTAGAACCTTTCATTCAAAGGATGTTGGGTGAGAGATACTGACAGCACTTATCATATTGCATATTGTGATTCTTAAAGGGTTTTTTCCTGATGGAAAAGGAGATCAAGATATAAAATGTTTTAAATATATAATGTTGAGCTGTGCCTTGGTTGGCTGCTATTGTCATGTAATCTGATAGCAGTTTTTTTTCCACATGACAATGAATATATTTAAAGGCGATTTAAAAAAACTTTGTAATTGGGTTTATTAGGCAAATATGCCATTATCTGCATTCAAAAAGCCTTTCCCCAGGTTCCCCATTCCCATTATCAGGAAATCTTAACTCTTTTACATCCGTTGGGCCCTGTCTGTTCTATGGATAGGGAAAGGGGGGAGATTAGTTGCCAGCAGAGAACAAAGGATTACACAGTGGGACCTGTGTGAAAGCCAGTATTCAGAGGTCAGAGAGGTCGGTCTGACTGTTTGAGGAGATAGCCGGTGATGTCGCTGTAAATTAACTCTTTGTTGTCCTGTTTTGGTGCCTCATCTCCCTCCACCCCTCCCCTCTCCATAATAGAACAATGAAGACAGGGGGGAGAGCTTCAAACTGCTTTTTCATGATAAAAATGCATTTTTCGCCTAATAAACCCAACTACAAAGTGTCCTTAAATCGCCTGGTCTATTGATTTCTTTAAAAAAAATGACACTTCAATATTTCTATTTCCCGATTTCCAGTGAAAGATTGTTGTAAATCATGTGGTTCTCAGAAAACATCTTTAAAACAGAACTCTAGACATTCTGTTTTTCCTTATACATTGCTTTAATAAAATTACATTTGTAATAGAACTTCATTAAAATAAATGTCTACTTTTTATCTACCACTCAACCTCCATCGAGTAAGGGTGATATACATTCATCTGCTGCCACCAATGTTTGTGGTGGAAACTGCAGGGCTGTCCAGGGCTGCCCACCTGGTGTCCGGTAGCCTGGATGACTAACCCAATGAGCAGGACTAATCCACATCCATACAGTAGCTTACAAATAGCAAATCAAAGAGAATGCCTCAGACTTCTACCATCCAACCTTGATGGCTTTGTTCTGAACATACCCTTACCTGTTGGATGAGTTTCTATGTTAAGTGAGGGAATGGAACTTATAGATCAATGACCTATATAAATGCAATTGCTTAGTGACATTTAATCTTAAAGTTTACAATATGCAAAAGAGAAAAGAACAAAAGGAAACCTGGCCTCATTTGGTTTAGTAAGTTAAAGGGAAATGTTGCTGATATATCCCCTGAAGACGCAGGGGGCGAATCTAACCTTAAACTGCTTGCAACCATTTTAAATGTAAAATTTGCAGTGGTTTGCATATCATTGTCCGTATCCCACCTTCACCTGACAAAATATACATCTAAAATAATAATTATATTCAGTTTTGACATGTTTAAATACACCAGTATACAAAGCTAATTTTGAGATTGTGTGCAGGGGCGGATTAACTTTACCATAGGCCCCGGGCAGTTCACCAAGCCTGCCCCCCACCACCCACCCCACTGCACTAGCGTGGTGTTCAGAGTACAGGATAGATAATGTCATAATGCTCTGATTTGTGCAAAATTTCCATAAAATGCGATTTTTTGCAAATCATGGCAGAACTGTAGCCAGGAGACAATACACCCCTGAAAGTAAAAGTCTTTTTTGGTGGTCATGGGCCCCCCAGGAGCTCAGGGCCCCGGACTACCGCCCGAAAAGGGCCTATTATAATCCGCTACTGATTGTGTGACAATGTGTCTGTGGTGGGGGCTACTACAAGGGGCTGATCGATCTTCATTCACTCATTTTTGCTTGTAATTTTACACTCTTATTGCAAATCAGCATAAATCCCACCCCAACACAGTCCATGCACCCTGAATACCGACTGGCATACCTTGGGTGATATGTCCTGACACACACACACTCTCTGCTCTCGGCAATGAAAGGGTTAAAAACGCAGACATTTTAGAGCTTGCAAGGGCCAAATGTGATGGTTTAAACGTTAATGTGAAAGTCCAAATAAAATGACGTACAAAAGTCCAAAACGATTATAAAATGAAAAGGAGACAATAAGCAGAAAGTATGTAAGACTTACAGTATGTCTAGCCTCTTCTGCTTTCCCAGAGGGGAGGACGGAATGTATTGGATCAGAGCTGAGTCAGCCTGACCCCCCACACTGCGACCTATTTCCTGTGGTCACAGGCATTCTTTATAGCATCCTGCTCTAGATCAGGTTTCAGTTCATTATGACAATTTAGGGTTACTTATTGGCCGTTTAGGTGATAAAAGGGGAGAGGTCCATGAGTATTTAATTGGGTCTTAGTACAGAGGGTGTTAGGTTAGGATGTTCATCTGCCTGTTCTTTGAAGTTGTATGCCAGAAACCCAAAGTGTCAGATCCCTCCATAAACCTGGTCATAAAGGTTGCCTGGTTCACTTCAAAAGGTTTTATAAGCTTTCTTCTAGAAAGTAACTTTTGTTTGCCCTCTGTGACCTGGTCTTAAATCGTGGTTTAGCCTTTTCAAAAGGATCTTTTGGTTTTCCTTCCAGAGGTCAACTCTTGTGTGGCCAGGGACATTTATATCTTTCAGCTCTTTACTTGCTGTGTGCATCAGCAGTAACTTTTTCCCCTTGCTTTTTGTAGCATCCGTTGTATTACACTGCCTGAATGATTTATATGTATTTTTTGTGTGCCAGATTTGATGTACATTTATAAAGGGGATCTGTAATGCTCAGAGCTTCAGGCATAGTCCGAAAGCTTTAATAGGGAGATAAAAAGATCTGTTGGGTTCTTGCAAAGTTAGAAAATCACGTTTTCTTTCCAAGCTCAAGTGCCA
Source organism: Dendropsophus ebraccatus (assembly GCF_027789765.1). Lineage (NCBI taxonomy): Eukaryota > Metazoa > Chordata > Amphibia > Anura > Hylidae > Dendropsophus > Dendropsophus ebraccatus. The sequence continues at coordinate 45,465,193 of NC_091465.1, forward strand.
CATAGGCAGTGCTTAGCTGCAGCATGTATGTATGCCTCCACCCTCCGTGCCCTGGAGGATTAACGTACAGGGCTCAGTGCTGGAGGCAAAGCAGGGAGGGGTGGGGGAGAGGAGTTATATATGCTGCTGGTCAGTTACCCTCAGCTTGGAAGGAAAACCTGATTTTATAATTTGTGAACAGCTATCAGCTTAGAAGCTGGTATCATTTCTTTTATGTCTCTATCAGCCGTCTGCCCATGTCTGCAGTTTCTGTGCATAATATAAAGCTGATGTAATTTAAAATAAAGTATTAAACTTCTTTTGCAGGATGTAGCAGCTTTAAGTCAATGGCACAAGTCTCTGCACTGTCTGTATTATGTGATCGCTTGTGGGTTGGAACTTCCTGCGGTGTTGTTGTTTCCATTCCTTTCTCTAAGGGTGAGATGATTTATACAAGATATTTATGTGGCTTAAACATTGTAATAAAACTAAGTGCAATTATGAGTGTTCCCAAATCTCTCTGAATAGTTAAGGTCTTGTTCATATGTTTCCAGGAGGAATAAGAGAGGAATGCCACAAGTTTTATTTAAACGTTCTGCAGAATTGTTATCTCATAGGCATTTACTAAGGAAGATATAGTTTGTCCTCTTTAAAGTGTACCTACCATTTCAGCTTTTTCAACCCCTTGCATGTCTCAGCACCTGGAACCTCGGGAATATTTTATAATATCTTCTAAGTTCGGCAAAAGCGGATGTTGCGGTCATAAAGGTTGCACAGTTAGATCCTCCATTCTATAAATTAGGTAACCTTTCAATATCATGAGAACGTTTTAGGCAACTTTAAAAGGTATGGAGGAGGGTAACCTCTTCACCACAGCCCCTCCAACACCTAGGTGGAACTATGGGGAAGATCCGCTGCAGCCGAGAGGGGCCGTGATACCAAAGTGATAATATTTTAAAGCTCGCCTCTTGGTATCTAGAGGATTTGAGAAACCTGAGTGTCTGATGAGATCTCAAGGTCTGTCTCCCATTAATATAGGAAGAGCAAGGCATGTCGGGGGAGAGCCCACCAGGCATAGAGGATGGAAAGGGAATGCAGGAGGGGTCCAGAGCTTGAACATTAGGTTTCAAAGGTGCGATTAAAGGGGTACTCCGGCCCGGGGGTATTTTTCAGTTATGGCCGGGGATGGGGTGGTTATGGACGGCAGAGGCCACTTACCTACCCCGTTCCAGTGCCAGATCGCGCCGCCCGGTACACCCGTCCTGCGGCCACTTCCTGGTGTAAGCTGCCGCATGAGATGTGACGTCTCAAGGCAGCTCAGCCATTCTGCGGCCGTAGCAAAGTCCCGCTTCGGCCGCTGAATGGCTGAGCTGCTTTGAGACGTCACATCCCATGCGGCAGTTCACACCAGGAAGCAACCGCGGGATGGGTGTACCGGGCGGTGCGACCCGGGACCCGGTGCTGGAACGTGGTAGGTAAGTGACCTCTGCCGGCCAGTCTCAGAACATAATTGTCAGACAGAGTACACATACTTGTTTTAGCGTACAATATTGAATGCTGAATACAGTAAAAAGTATAAATGCAAAGTGCCACTACAATAATCCGGAGCTAAGCTATCGCTGTGCATACTAAGAATAATATCCCTCACGTATCAATGATACTATTACATAGCATTACCTATTGCCGGTATCTACGGAACTCTTCTGGGGTGCCACAATTATGTTCTGAGACTGTGACATAGTTGATGCTGGCAATATTAGTAATATCCTCCAGGACAGCCACTGTCTTTTTAATGTATGGTTCTTTTTAACATGCTTTTAGGAAGATTAATTATTCAATAAAGATATATTTGCTATGGAAACTCAGCATTGTTTTTTTTTTTTTTTTTTTGGGGGGGGGGGAATTGACAATCGGACAAGAGGAGAGGGTTGGGGGGGGTGAGGTGGCCCTTAGGTAAGTGTCACAGAGTTTGAGGATGGGCGTTATTGTTTGGTGGGCTAGGAATTGTTTAGAAGAGGAAGAGACCCAGGGAGCAGAGGTAAGGGGAAATGATGGGTGGAAGATATTGTGCTCCATAGAGACTGACAACTGAGTGGCAGCATGTCTATGCTGGTCAATGACCCTTGTAAGGTGGGAGGCAACAGAGTAAAGATGCAAGTTACCCCCAAGCATCTTAGTGCGGTACACAGTAGTTTTAGCTAGCCTGGCAGGTTTGTGAGCCCAAATAAATTTAGTGAGTAAGGAGGAAAGGTAGTAAAAAAAGGAGATGGGGATCTAAATCGGGAGTGTATGGAACAGAAATAGCAGATGCAGCAATATGTTAAAGTGACTCTGTACCCACAATCTGACACCCCTCCCCCCCCCCCCCAACCTCTTGTACCTTCGGATAGCTGGTTTTAATCCAACATCTGTCCTGGGGTACGTTGGGCAGGTGAAGCAGTTTAAAAACAACTTTTAAACTGGCAGCCCCGTTTCCAAAGGTCGGGGCTTAGATTATGTATGCATTAGGCTGGCACACCCTCTCTGTCCCTCCTCCCCGTCCTCCTCATCGTTAGGAATGCTCCAGGCAGATTGTCCACTATTCCTCAGCTGTGTGAATACTGAATATGGACTGGATCATTAAGGCACCAGTGCAATGTTTAGACAGAAGAAAATATTCCAGTGGTATTCCTAATAATGAAGAGGGTGGGGAGGTGGGACGGAGGGGTGGTACAAAGTTAGGGTACAGATACTCTAAACCTCGGCCATTGGGCACGGGGCTGCAAGTTTAAAAGTTGTTTTTGGGACAATAACTGCATCACCTGCCGAACGGACCCCAGGACAGATCTTTGATCAAAAGCCCCTATCCGAAGGTACAAGTGGTTTAGGGGGGTCCGATTGTGGCTACAGAGTTGCTTTAATTTTGAAAATAGAGCACCACCCAAACCAGATTAAAGTGCCTTTGTTCCACCTAGGAAGGTCGGATGAGATGGACTTCAGGAGGGGAGGGAACATAGCCTGAAACAAGACACGAGGTGTAAGGTGAACCCTGAGAATTCAGCAAGGAGGGGTACCACTTGAATGGAAAGAAAGAAGAGCATGATTGTACTGTAGAAGAAGGGAGAGACATGTTGAGGGTCTCAGATTTTTTTTTTTGCTAAATAATTTTATAATTGGAAAGGGCACAATACTGTATTAGTTCAGACAGCAGGTTATTGAGAGATATTAGTGGATTAAAAAGAAAGAACAGTAAGTCGTCCACATACACAGTAAGTTTATGGATATGTCCCCGGATAGAGATCCCTGTAATATTGACATTGCACCTAATGTAGCATAGGAGCAGTTCTAGGGTAAGAATGAAAATCGTGGGGGAGCGGGGGGCAACCCTGGCGGGTGCTGTTGGTAATGATAAAGGTAGATAAGAGAAGACCGTTGATCAAGACAGCTGTTGTGGGGGAAGAATAAAGAGAGCCCACCAAAGATAGCACGTTAGGGCCTAAGCCTGGGGGGAGTAGGGGGGCTTCTAATGAGGCAATGGCATCAGAGGGAAGTTTAGTTAAGCCTGAGTCAGAGATGTTTTTATCAATAAATGCAAGACCCCCAGGAATCCAAATGGAAGTCTATGGAGCTCAGTGTGTGCAATCACAAGCTTCTGCCCATTTATTCAATGGATCAGTGGGGGTCTCAGCACCTGGAGCCCCACAGATAAAAACTTTCAGAAATTTGTTGAAATCATAGGTACACTTTAAATTATGACTATGATTGTAGATGTTCTCTTTCCTTTTCTTCTCCATCTGACCCAGACTAATATTACTATGTCCTCAGATAACTCCAGAGTTTGTGCTGAGAAATCTTTAATTTCTGTTATCCATTCTAGCAACAGAAACCAATACAGACCCTACACCACACACTTAAGTTAAACCAGAGACAAGAAAGCTAAATTCATTTAGACTCACACAAAGTTATTAAATAAATCCAGACTCCTATGTTAATTATAACTGTGACAAGGAACAAATTGTATAGTCATCCGGTTATTGAGCAAATCCCAGTATACCAAGTCCGTTATTACTAATAGTATTACTAATAGTACCACTAAAGCACTACACTGTGACCACATAAAGACTTAAAAATACTGCCATCCTGTCACAGGTTAAAACCAATGTTACCACTATACAGTGATCATATAGTGCTAGATTTTACATAGTCTCTGTGCAAACCATAGAAGTGAATACAGGACAGTTAAATCCAGTGACTCATACATGATGTCTTCTCTGATTGGAGTCCATCCCATCAAAACGTCTTCCAACCATGACTAATCTTTGCAGAATTTGCCTCTCAAACCAGGTTGACCTTTCACTTTTCCAACACCATCCCCACTTTTTCCTCATCCTTGACAGACATGCCATCCATAGTAATAATGTCCCTGTTTGGTGCCCAAACATCATAATAGTATCCCTTAAAGGTGCTCTTTTATGCCCCCCCCAATACAGTAATAATGTCCTTTATGATCCCATACAGTAGTAATGTTCTCCATGTGCCCCCCATATAGTATTTAGTCACCTTGGCAGACTTCACGCAGACGTCCTCAGTGCAGTGTTCCCTCTAGGCCAGTGCTTCTCAAACTTTTTCTCCATCTGTGCTTGAAGTCCATGCAAAAATGAAAACTATTGCGAAGTCTACCCTTCATCTGGCTTGTAAACTCTGTATAACATTAAAATAAGTACAAAATAAGTCAATAATGTTCTTAAACCAAAGAATGTTACAGCCAAGGAAAGAACTGTGCAGCTCACTTTTGTGAATACTGCCTCCCCAGCTGTGCCTCACCAACAACTAGGGGGCGCCTCACAGTTTAAGAAGCACTGCTCTAGGCTGTGAACTCTGGAATAGAAAGTGTTAAAACAACATGCCAAATAGCAGCAGTAGGCTAGGTTCACACTGCGTTTTTGCAATCGTTTTTTTTTTTCATCCGTTTTTTGCAAAAATGGATGAAAAAACCCGAATGCATTTGTGTGCATCCGTTTTGATCCGTTTTTCCATTGTAAAAAAAGAACGGATCAAAACGCATCCTTTTTTTGGCGGACACAAAAGTAGTGTCAGCTACGTTTTTGTGTCCGTCAAAAAAAAAAAACGGATCCTTTTTTTTTTTTTTTTTTTTACAATGAAAGTCAACAAAAAAACGGATGCACCAAAATGTACTTTTTATTTTAATCCATTTTTTGCAAAAAACGGATTGCAAAAACGCAGTGTGAACCTAGCCGTAATTGTCAAGCTGATTTGGAGTTTTTAAATCTATCATTTTCAGAGTGCTCAGCTTAGTAGAAACAGTGCCTCAAAGTGCAGCCAGCTTCTTTTAGGGTGCAGGTCTAGAGTAACCTGTGGTCTATGAGAGTAAAGGTGGCCATACGTTTTTAATAACTACCGTATATCAGCCAAACGTCCATTTCGACAGAGATAACTTAAAGAGAATATGTCACTAGGTTTATGCTGCCTTAAATGAGGGCGGCATAAGCTAGTGATAGAAATACTGAACAGATCGGTGTATTACTTACATCATTCTATTCAGCCGTTCTCCTAATATGCAGGAGAATGTAATTCTTGCCACACCCCTCCCCCTACCTTACAGCTAACTGCCTATACATGGCATCGATGTATAACTGCCAATCAGCAGCCAGTGGGCGGAGTTTTCTGCTTCTCATGAATGTCCAGAACTACTGGGCTCATGTGCATAATTGAGAGGACTACTTATTGTCCATGTTGTTCAGGATGATATCTCTAGATCAGCTGCACAGAACAATTTAAGTGATATATCATTCTGTTCAGCTTCTTTGTCACTAGTTTATACTACCCTTAAATATGGACACCATAAATCTACTGACAGAGTCTCTTTAAAGTCATGGCATCAGAATTCTGTGCACTACAGCTTATGGATGCTTCTAATAGGACAATAGGGAGATGCCATGTCCCCTTTATTTAGTCATCTGTATACCTGTATACCCTCACTAATAATTAAAAAATCAATGAAACGGTTGTAATTATTTGCTTCATATTTGTAGAAACAAATGAACAGGCAGGAAGAATCAAAGAAAATGAGGATATCATGAATCAAAGTGGCCCCTACTGTTCCCTGGAGTGCGCACAAGTCTCGTTTCATGGTCACAGAGATTCCGTGAAATTCTTTGCATGTGTTCAAGGTAAGAATCAATTTCCTATTTAACCTGCGAAAAGTATTATAAAAAGCTCTAGATACCTTCCCAGTTTTCTCTTTATTGTTCATTGGCTCTCTAAACAATACTAAGCAACTCTCTATATAATCTTCATTGCAGATTTCTGTTATCCCTTCGTATAGCAGGTAGTGCAGGGTGCACTACTATGGTTGTGTATACTCTCTTTGTCCATCAAGACAAACATTTTAGCTACAGCCATTCATTAAAGCAGGGATGAGGTACAGTACATTCAGCCCTCCAGCTGTTGTAAAACTACTATGCCCATCATGCCAGGACAGCAAAGTCTTTTACTAAAGAGGAAGCCTGTTAATGGGGGGATTACTGTGCTTTTAGCCTTGATACCAAGTATATAGTAGCACAGTGCGACTCGCACACTTGCCTGATAATGTTGCTCTTAGGGATTAACATCTTTACTTGCCCCGAGGGCTGCCAGGGAAACATATATCCAACTTATGCAGCCGTGGGGAATCAAACAGTCATTGTTCGGGTTCGAATAACTTTACTGAACCTGAACATTTTGACAGATCCGCTCACCACTACTTGCCTCAGCAACTGATCACCAACCCTGTGCCGTGCAGGGGGCTGAACGCTTCTCTATCACGGGGACTGCCATAGCCGAGCACTGCACAGGAAGAGGCTGCTACTTCTTATGCGATCGGGTGGCCAGGAGTGTTTGGGGACTTTAAGGGGTCTAGTGCAAGGACTTGGGGCTCCTGTCAGGATGGGGGGGGGGCTGTTCACTACACTGGACAGAACTTCTGATGGGATCGGGTAGCTGAATTTTGGGCAGAAAAGCACAGGAATGGCCATTACATGTAATTTCTACATATACTGTGCCCCCTGCTGGATTCTGCAGGTATAGGCTGGGGATTTGTCTTTTTTAGACAAATTTTATGTGTCACTGTCGTTAATTTTTTTAAAGCAGAAATCAATAGTCCAGGCGATTTTAAGAAACTTTGTAATTAGGTTCATTAGCCGAAAAAAGCATTTTTATCATGAAAAAGCAGTTTGAAGCTCTCCCCCCTGTCTTCATTGTTCTCCTATGGAGAGAGCTAAATAAAACACCAAAACAGGACAACAAAGAGTTAATCTACAAATACATCACCCTCTATCTCCTCTGACAGTCACCACTGACCTCTCTGAGCTCTGATTACAGCTGTCACTCAGCTCCATGCCTGTAATCCTCTGTTATCTGCTTTCTGCTGCTATCCCTCCTCCCCCCTCCCCTCTCCCTAGAACAGACAGGGTTGTGCCTGATGCAACAAGTCACAATTTCCTGATATTTTGCAGTGGATGGAAAAGAGGAGGGAGGGGGGACCTGGGAAAAGGCTTTTTAAATGCAGATAATGGCATATTTGGCTAAAAAACCCAATTACAAAGTTTCTTAAAATCGCCTAGACTATTAATTTATGCAAAAAAAAATAAAAATACGACAGTGACTCTTTAAGCCTGCCTGATCTAGTAAATTGAGGTAAGAAGCACTATATGTGTATTCCCCATAATTAGTGTATATTAGGAATTTGTCTAACTGTGCTTATAAAATAACATGTTAAAAAATAGTTTTTGGCCAGATAATAAAAGAAGATAAAGAGAACAAAAACAAACAAGCAAGTCAAAAACATTAAAAAGAAAACTGATCCAATACCACTGATTTGTGAGCGGCAAAAGTATATAAACCAAAAAGGGGTCATTCACACATTCCGTGCACGGTCCGTAATTATGGACGATGTGCTGCAGACCGGAATTGGAAACTCCTGGCAAGCAGATAGTTTGAAAGTGAAGTCTGTCAATGTGATGACAATCAGTTGGGAGGAGGTGACCTGTTTTATTTACAGAACAGGGAGTCTGATCTTCACAGCACAGCTTTGTGCATGCTGTAACACCTATCCACAAAAGAGGTTTTTGAGGACCTCAGAAGTAGACACTTTCATGCTCATCAGGTTGGAAAGGGTTACTTAACCATCTCAGACAAGTTATTACCAGACCAGTCAGATTGTGTGCAAAAGCAGTTTTTGCAATTGTGTTATACATGAGAGGTGTAATTAGTTGGGATGGCCAGTAGATGTCAGTATATATCTAAACAAGGTGAGTGGATTTATATATAAGAAACACTTTATAACTTCTCTCTGAGGAGAACACAGTGTACCATATAGCGTAATTACTGAATGAATAAATGAAATCTCTGCAGGACGTGGTTCACAACTAGGTACAAGGTAATATACTCACAATTTGTCCACATGCAAAAAAAAATCTGATGATCAGTGTCTACTTGTAAGCATGAAGTTGTAGCAAAGAGAATCTTTATTAATTACATATTTAAAAACATTATAAAAAGAGAAAAACCAAACATTAAAAGAACAGTGGCTATTCAGGAGGAGATAACAAATAATATTTAATTACACAGGCCGCAATCCTTGAACAAAATGACATAAATGGGCAGATAAAATACATAGAAAATTCATAGGATAGACATCATACATGATTACAGAATATAAAGTGCTGGCGCATAAAAGGTACTGATAACATCACTATATCAGGAGTCTACCCCACTCAACTTAGGGATCCAGCAACGTCTATACCTTTTAAAGCTTTTCTCGTGACCAACCTCCGGGACGCCACCGCCTTGATGCACGTTTCCTTGCCTTCATCCAGGGGTTGAACAAAATGTGCGTTGGGCTAGTGGCGTCCTGGAGGTTGGTCACGACAAACTCTTCAAAGGAATAGATGTTGCTGGATCCCTAATTTGAGTGGGGTACGAAATATATACAGTTTTCAGTAGATAGACTCCAGATATAGTGATGTTATCAGTACCTCTTATGCACTAGCACTTTATATTCTATAATCATCAATGATGTCTATCCTCTGAATTTTCTATGTATTTATTCAGCCCGTTTATGCTGTTTTATTTAGGGATCGAAGCCTGTGTAATTAAATTATTTGTTATCTCCTCCTGGTTAGCCACTGTCCTTTTAATGTTTGGTTTTTCTCTTTTTATAATTATGTTTTTACACATGTAATTAATAAAGTTTCTCTTTGCTACATAAACTCACCTTATTTTGTTTTTTAGGTACAAGGTAAGTAGAATGAACCACAGACAAACCACTCCCACCTACAGCTACATAGCATAAACAATTATAATATATAGCAGGATTATAATAATACTGAAACCATGTATTCAACAGGTTGCATCAACCCCTCTTTGCCAGGAGGGGGCAGCGAAAATGCAAGAAACTCCAGCATGTTAGTAATGAGTGGAGGGGAAGGATACATCAACTTCAAGATCGGTATGTAAGGAGTTATGATGGATAGATGATCCCAGTATATTAACTCCACCATGTTATATGTTTTTTTTACTTTATATAGGTGATGAAACTGGAGACACAGATGAAGGTTATGGAGATCTTCTGCAAACAAATCCAAGATACAGGAGATCAGAAAGAAGCCATCTTATTGTTTGGCAGATACAATCTTAATAATAGGACATTGAATGACATTGAAATACACTGACAAGATGGACCTGTTCTGTAAAATTTTAACGTTTCGATTACTGTTTTGGTTTTTTTCGCCTGCTTCCTAGGCCCCATTCCTACCATGTTTTTGTACACACACCATTCTTTACATCATCTTAATGTCGGCAACATGTTGAAATGGGATGCCAATGTATAGCCTAGCATGTCCATTGACTTCTATGGGCGGAACGTGGTCTAATTTTGACTATGTTTTGTCTTTCCTGAACGTATCCTTTATCATTTTTGTGTCCCAAATGGATAAAAGATATGTTCAGGAAAATTAAAATAAGTGGGCACATATGGTTATTTATCTGCATCCCATTTTGACAGTCTGTCTAGATACCGGCCTGTGTGTGCACCAACACATAATGTGACTGGGGCCTTACTGTAGGTATAATGCATCTGCCTTAATGTATAACCTGACATTCTGGGTTCTGTGCAATTTAAATCTCTGGTATAACATATAGCTGTGCCGTGGATCTTATTTATTTTATTGTCTACCAGAGATGTCCCACAGTGATGCTCTAATGGGTTGTATTCTGTCTGTCTTTTTTGTTTTTTTTCCTTACTATTTTTGAGCTTGAACAAATGCGTATGGCATGTCTGTAGTACAACTGTATATGAGTTTATTTTTACTAAGTTTGAGACATGCTAAATATATGTACAGCAGAGGGATTCTCAGCACAGATTGGGGTGACATATTGTACAAAATAAGTTTCATCCAGCACTAAATCCACATTTTTTTGGTAGAAATCTTTATATCCTGTTATTCACTGGTAGTAAGTTTAAACTTGTACACTTTTTTGTGTGGAGGGTCTGTCCTGTTATGCACTGGTAGCTTGACCTCTGCAATAAAGCTATGTGTGTTCTATGGATTTGGTGCTGAATGAAACCTTGGCCTGATGGGACATCCTTCGACAATCTGAACAGCTCAATGGACACCCTAAGGGTATGTTCACACGTGCAGAGGTTGTATCGGATTTCACACTGCGAGTCTGGATCTGCATTCTCACAGCGGATTTTTCATTCCTTTGCAAAAATGTAGCCACTGCCTACTTAACCCATCAGCTGCCAGGATTTTAACCAGCTAATATATTATCTGCCCACGCTTCTGGCTCACTGGTGCCCCAATCAGCCAATCAGTGCACTGTCCTGTCTCAGCCACTGATTGGCTGAGCGTAATGTCAGTAACCTGAGAGTCGGAGAAGCAGGCGGGAGCAGCTGCTGGGTTAATAAGGCAGTGGCTACATTCTCGCAGCGGAATGAAAAATTTGCTACGAGAATGCACACCCATAGGCAATGACAGAACAGAGTATCGCAGCGGATTTCTCTAAGAACTCGCAGGGTGAAATCTGCTGCAAACTCTGTACATGGGAACGTACCCTAAATGTGAACAGGACATACGGAGTTGTTTCTCTATATTACATTGTTGCCATATTACTTTATTCTAGAGATTGTTGAGTGTCACAGAGGTGGAAACATTAGGGTTTTTCTAACAATTAAACCTATATTCTAATAAATGAACATATATTGGCAATTAAAATTTTTTTACTACCTTTTTGTTTTTATTGCTTTCTTTAATGCATTCAACTGTCTGCTGTGTTATCTTCATCAGCCCAACTTTTTTATTAGTGTACATCCTTGAATGGACTGCCTGTTTCTGTGAACACTCTAGCTGGGAATTTAGCTAAAGGTCCCCATACACTTAAGACTTTAGATTGCCAAACCTGCCGCTTTCAGCTGCTTTGGCTGTCAATATAAGATGGGCTCTCCCAAACAACTACAGATGGATGATGTTTGGTGCTGATAGGGGTTGGGTGTGATAGAGAGAAATAACTGATAGTTTGGCTGTCAGTATTGAAAGTGTATGGGAACCTTAACTCTCTTGCCCCTTACATTCTATAATTACCCCAATCAGATAGAGAGTGTACAGAAAGTCTGTTACAGGATGTACATCAGACAGTTGTGCTAATGAATACAACAGAGGAGACAGTTTGCATTAAAAGCAGAAGGAAAGCCAGAAAGACCATGGAGAGGTAGTAAAATCTCTTTAATAACTAATATATGCTAATTTATTACACAGTTGAAAATAGGTTACATTTTCGTAAAAAACACCTTTAAGGACATACACTTGCTATATGCCATTAGTATTTGTGCAGAGAAAATCCCTTTAAGTATTTATGGCTATAGGTACTTTTACTTTGTTGGAATTATGTAATGCATCTCATGTATACACTGTATGAAATTCAGCAGTGTTACTATCACTATATGCTGCTTATTCCTCCACAGGTTTGCAACCTCTTGATTGTATCAATGGTTTACAAAATTTAAAAATTTACTAAAGATTGTATGAGGTCTCAGGGCTCATTGATGCAGTACCTTAAAATTTACCAGCACATGTCACGCAAATGACTAGTCAGTTATGTGTAGCACTATAAAATGTGACAACTGACTATACAAGCACACACTGGACATTATTAATTCCTAGCATTCTGCTGATTCTCAGGTTTAGGATGCCTTTCGTACATTTTAAATGTCCTCATGAGCTGGACTATGTAATAGACACATGATTGATTGACTGACAGATAGCATCAACAAGACTTTGGCGTGTTCCTCTTTTCCTTACTTGTTCATGGGGAAAACAAATTGTTTGATTCCATCGAACATAGTTGACATTTAGTAAAGGAGACCCGTGCAAGTATTTGTACCTAATATTCAGTGTTAAAAGTGAGAAGTTGAACTAACATTACCAAAATGTCCGAGGATTATGTCTTGGTGAAGGAGCAGTGGGGATTCCTGAGTTAAGACCCCATCAGTTACCAATATTGCAGCTGTGTGTCGGAACAATCTGGAAGGTTTGTTGTCATTTTAATTCTCATTTGTTATAATATGGCGTATACTATGCTGGAAAATGTTAGGGCAAATGGAAATGTCAGAAATGTCTCTTATTTTTATATAGAGAATGTATAATTTATTTTATAAATATGCAGGGTAATGAATGTATAAATTCAGATCTGGACATATAGTAGGTAACGGAAATAATATACAAGTTTTCTCCATTCTTCATTTTCTGTTGTTTTATTTTCAAATAGTCATTCAGAGATTTTTTAACAGGTGATTTCTGTTACTAACCTTCCAAATATAAAAAATTTGACTGATAAAAAAAAATCGGGTGCTTTAATTAAATATTTTATGTTTCAATTCATGTGATGCATAATTTTTCTGCTGCAAAGTATAGTTATGATAGCTATAATGCAGTACACAGAGACCACTTATGCATTGCACACACAAAGATGAGAAGATCCTGCTCCTCTATATCTGTGTAAGTACTCCCTCAGAACCATCAGCAGCATGGATGACATTATAGAGCAGCACTGAGCAATGTAAGCTGTGAAGAGTGCACTGTGGTGAGATATAACACTAGACGTTTTAGAAGTTTCTCTGAGTGTCTTTGCCTCTTTCTTACTATCGAGTTTACTCCTCCTCCCCTCTTTATGCACTTACAGCAGTATATGGGCAGCATGTATCTTAATTTCCTACTAAAGGCCTTATTCCACTGATCAATTATCGTCTGATAATCGTCCTGTGGAATAGAAGGCAACAATCAGCCGACATCGTTCATGTCGGCTGATCGTTGCGCTGTTTGTCTTTCAAACATGTTGAAAGACAAACGACTCGTACAGCTATGATCTGCTGCCGTCACTCCGTGGAATAGGAACAGCAGCAGCAGACTGCTGCTGTATGCTATGGGCTGCCCGGACGATCTAGCGATCACCAGGGCAGCTCCCCGTGGCCCCTCCCGCACTCACCCGCTCACTGCTGCCGCATGGAATAGCGGCGGCGGCGGCAGCAGCGAGCGGGGAACGAGGAGCAAACGAGCGCTGACAGCGCTCGTTTGCTCCTCTATGTCGGCCAGTGGAATAGGGGCTTAAGCTAATAGTCTGTCTAGTCTCTAAAGACAGAGTGTTAGCAGTTTTCAGCAATAAGTTTAGGGGGGTGGGGGCAGAAGAAAAGGAGCCTAATAAGACATGTAGGACTCCCATAGAAAATACTTAAAATCTTAAAGAATCACATAGTATCCAAAGTAGAAATAAAATCATTGCTGTTCTGTCTCAAAAAAAAGTACCATATATGTCCTGGGGTTGTGTTTGGTATTAAAACTCAGTTCCATTCACTTTAATGGAACTAGCTGCAATACCACATAGAAACTGAGGACATGTATGCTGCTGTTTCTGGAAGAAACCAGCTATGATTTTTAATCTTGAGGTAGGGCATTGCAGAGCTTGGGGGAAAAAAAGTCTCAATCATCATTATTCCACACATTAACCCCTTCGTGGCCAAACTTCATTAATGCATAAATGTCCAGGTCACAGTGAAGCAGTGTTTTCCTTGCCTTTTAAAAGTCATAACACTCTTACTTTTTCACCTATGGGGCTGGTTGAGGGGGTCATTTTTTTGTGCCATGATTTATAGTTTTTATTGGTATCATATTGGTGCAAATGGGACTTTAGTTTTTGACCTCAAATAAAACACAGATCAATAATAAACATATGTATTTATTTTTTAAAGGTTTAATTCATCAGTAAACAAAAATGAAAGTTATATGAATTGCTGCAATTGTACTGATTTCAGGAATATAGATTACATGTCAGTTTTACTACAGGCCGAACAATATGATGAGCTCAAAGGCAATGTGCTTGATAATGCAAAAGGAGCTAAACCTGGAATACGGCTTTCTTCTTTTTTTAATCCCTAATAAAGGATACAGCATGTACAATTTTAACCTTACCCTACCATTGTTAACACTAATGCATTACGGACATACAAGTCCTTAGTCATTGTAAGGACAACAGTGTCTGGAATTCATTGTTGTATGGATATTGCTGGATATTTTATTATGGATTAAAGGAAGACATTTTTACAAATAAACTGGATTGTAGTTTTTGTTACTGCAGTCACAAAAATGTATATCTGCTGCCAAGTGGCATCACTACTGCTACAGATATAGAGCTGGAGTGTTTGTGTGTTTAATGCATTTGAGTAGCATGTTCAATATGTAGTATATCTTTAGGCTATGTTCACACTATGTAAAAACAACGACCATATTTTATAGCAACAGCTGCTGTTGTGCACAACAACACCATTGTTATGGAACAATCCCGTTCTTACCCGCTCGCTGTCAGCAAATATAGTAGTAACAGCAGCAAGCGGGGAACAAGGAGCAAGCGAGCGCTGATCTGACAGGTCGCCGTTTGCTTGCTCCTCACCATTGGCCCTTATAATAGGACCTTTCATTTTCTTTTGCCCCTTTTGCCACAGACCTGTCTGCCACATGATATTCCAGGAATGGATCATATCTCCTTCCCCACTATAATAAACAAAGCCAATGTGCAGTAGTTACTCACAAGGGCAGGGTAGTACTTGCCAGGTTGGTCCCATTATGGATTGTTAGGATTGTGTCTGTCCCTTTAGCTGTAAACTTTTGTATTGAACAGTTATTCTGGCCAGTAAAAAATACATTGCTTTATTAAAGGTATAATAATTTGTAATATAACTTTATAAAAATAAATAAATGTATACTTTTTGTTTATACTGTGAGAGTGGCAGCAGTAAGGGGAAACACAGGCCCTCTACTGTTACCATTGTTTGTGTCGGGAACTGCAGGAATGTCTTAAGTTCTGCAGTTCTCTACCCCCTGCCCCAATCGAGTGCTGACACACAGCGCAGGTTTGTATTTGGAGCATACTAAACCAAACATAAACAAAAATATCAAGACGAACCCCATTGAAGTCAATGGGAAACTCAAGCATTTTTGCAGGGCACCCAAGTTCGGTAGAGGGGAGGTCGTGTGAAAACCTGTCAACCTCAGAAAACGGATGAAAACACCAAGGAAATGGACAGGAAACATCAGGCGCAGCATGTATGGATGCCTCTGAGGCTGCCTAATCGCACCATTATGCCAAATTCTGGGCAACAGCTGTGGGATACAATCTGTTGGTGACTGCACCTATACACACTCTGTGACACCCCCTTTACACGGTACAAGCAGTAGTGAACTTAGATATGCCTTGCGTAAGAAATACAGAAATCAGGAAATATAGTAGAGGGCCCACTAGTTTTTAGGGGACTGTGGGATACAATCTGTTGGTGGCTGCACCTATACACACTCTGTGACAGCCCCTTTACTCTGAACAAGCAGTAGTGAGCTTAGATATGTCTTGTGTAAGAAATACAGAAATCAGAAAATATAGTAGAGGTCCCAATAAAATAGTACTGAGCACTTAGGGGTCTGTATGCAACACCTAATGTCCCCTTTCTGCCAGCAGCCGAACCCCACAGTGTGCTGCTGAAATCGTGGTAGCAGCACTGCAAGTCCCAGCCAGCAGTCTGTAGTAAAACGATTTGAAGCCCTTACAAGGGCTGTTTGGTTGTTTTGCTAGTATTCCCTGCCTACTGGAACGCTAATTCCCTCCCTAAAGCTCTCCCTGACCAGCAGCAGCTCTGTCCCTAATCTCTTCCAGCATGCATGAAAGCCGAGCCTTGGCGGCCGCGCTTTTTATATGGCAGGGTCATCTGATCTGGCCAACCAATAGCTGCTATCGACATGTATGGGTCCCATGTGATTGCAGGATGTACAAAAGAGTCTCCTGCATGTTTATTGGCTGAGAAATAGCGCCCAAACTTACAGGAAACGGATGATGAGATTTTCTTGAGTATCGCAAGATGCTCGTCCGAGTAACAACTACCATCGAGTACCCTAATACTCGTACGAGCATGCTCGCTCATCACTGATCACTAATTCCTGTTAAAAGTTTAGAGGGAATGTTATCAGAAAATTACTTATTTTATGTTAAACACAAATAGGACATGGGGCTTGCTGTAAAACACATCATTAAATGTTGTTAAAATTACTCTGGCTAGATGGCAGCTCCTATAATAATTTCCAAAAAAAAGGGGTTGGCCACTTAAAAAATTGTCATTATGCTTACAGCAGCTCCCTATGTACCTCATAGAGCTAAAACCAGACTTCCTTCCTCCAGGCTGGGCTGCCTTTCTTTTTGAGTATGTCCATCAGGTATTTGTTTTTTTGTTTTTTTTTGAACCGCTGCCCGCTTTCCATGCACGGCACCAGTCTATTCCCAAGCACCGTCCATGCATGAAACACTGGAGACGAGTTTGCCAACCCCCAGTGTGACAATCACCCCTCCCCTCTGTGACGCGGCTCCCACAGATGGGAGGGGGGTTGGTCACACCGGTGGCTGGCGAGCCTGCCCCCAGTGTTTCATGCCTGGACGGTGCTTGGCGCCGTGCATGGAAAGCGGGCAGCGGTTCAGGAAAAGAACCGCGCCACAGGCATTCCTGCACTGGCGCCAGCCTGTTTATGTAAAAAACCCAAAGCGATGTACCCAGTGGCACATTTGCTTAAGCTGGCCAACATGGAGAATCATGTGAACATGCCCCCGCCCCCAACTGTCCAACACTGAGCCTGTATATGCCTATAGAGGACACTGGAGCCCGGGGAATTGTCACATGCTCCTTCATGTCAGCCATCTTATGGACAGACTCACCACAGAGCAGGAAAGCACAGCCTGGAGGAGGAGGAGTCTGATTTTAGCTCCATGAGGTACACAGGGAGCTGCTGTCAGTAAGGGCTGTGAGTACACTTACTAATACTGTACACTGAGCAATTTAACTAGCTGGGACACCGCTCTGTAACCTGGCCTGTGTTCCTGTAACCTGGCCTTTGTTCTGTACAAAGTTGAATGTGCTGACAACAAAATCACACAAAAATCATCAATGAAATATAAATGTATTAATAGAGATAAGCAAACGGGGTTCGGGTTCGAGTCCATCCAAACCCGAACGTTTGGCATTTGATTAGCGGGGGCTGCTGAACTTGGATAAAGCTCTAAGGTTGTCTGGAAAACATGGATACAGCCAATGACTATATCCATGTTTTCCACATAGCCTTAGGGCTTTATCCAACTTCAGCAGCCACCGCTAATCAAATGCCGAACGTTCGGGTTCGGATGGACTTGAGCATGCTCCAGGTTCGCTCATCTCTATTTATTAACCAATGGAGGCCTGGGTTTGGATTTGAAGTCACACAAACTTAAAGTGGAAAAACACACTCCAGGCTGATCCAACTTTCATGTAATGTGCTTAACCCCTTAAGGACGGAGCCAGTTTTTATTTTTACGCTTTTGTTTTTTCCTCCTCATGATTAAAAGGCCACTGCACCCTATTTCCCGCTACAGACCCACATGAGCCCTAATTTTTTGCGACACCAATTTTACTTTGCAAATACAGACTTAATTTTTCTATAAAATATGCTGCAAAAGCAGAAAAAAATTATATGTGCAGTGAAATTTTAAAAAAAGGTGCAATTACTTTTATTTTAAGGGGTTTTGTATTTACGCCGTTCGCCCTATGTTACGATTACGATATGTAACTTGTATATCTTTCGTATTATTTGATGGCTTTTAACCCCTAGGCGACCCTGGACGTACCCATTCGCCGTGCCCGCTAATAAAGTAATCGGATACAGCTGTCAAAGTTGACAGCTGCATCCGATTACTTGATGCATTCCTTCCCTGGTGTCTAGTGGGGTAGATTGCTCCTCCGGGGAGCGATCCACACATCTTACTCTCCAGGGTCTGCGCTGTAATGGCGCTGATCCCAGCTCGACACTCTATTGCTTCCGGCTGCAGCAGCCGGAAGCAATCAATGTGACTATCTCCTCGATCTATGCAGCATAGATCTATATGAGAGATCAGAGTACTTATACTAGAAGTCCCCCAGGGGGGCTTCTAGTATAAGTGTAAAAGTACAAATAAAAGTGTTGTTATTAATAAAAAGCCCCCTCCCCTAATAAAAGTTTGAATCACCCCCCTTTTCCAAGGTTATAAATAAAAATAAATAAACATGTTTGGTATCGCCGTGTGCGTAATCCCCCAAACCATTAATTAATCACATTCCTAATCTCGCACGGTAAATGGCGTAAGCGCCAAAAATTTTTGGTTGCATCAAATCCAGAAGAATTGTAATAAAAAGCGATCAAAAAGTCGCATATACGCAATCAAGGTACAGATAGAAAGTAAACATCATGGCGCAAAAAATGACACCTGACACAGCCCCATAGACCAAAGGATAAAAACGCTATAAGACTGGGAATGGAGCGATTTTAAGGAACATATATTTGTTAACAATAGTTTGAATTTTTTACAGGCCATCAGATACAATAAAAGTTGTACATGTTACATATCTTTGTAATCGTAACGACTTGAGGAACATGCAAAACAAGTCAGTTTTACCCTAGGGCGAACGGAGTAAAAACGGAAAAAAAACCCAAAGAAATGCGTTTTTTGTTTTTTTTTAATTTCACTACACTTTGAATTTTTTCCTAGTTTCGCAGTGTACTTGGTGAAAAAATTCAGCCTGTCATTGCAAAGTACAATTAGTGGCACAAAAAATAAGGGCTCATGTGGGTTTCTAGGTGAAAAAATGCAACTGCTATGGCCTTTTAAGCAGAAGGAGGGAAAAACAAAAACGCAAAAATTTAAATTGACCCGGTCCTCTAAGGGTTAAAAAATGTAACCCTTTTATAGAAAACTAAATGTGTTTAAAATCGCTCTATTCCCATCCTTATAATGCTTTTATTGTTTGGTCTATGGGTATATGCGACTTTTTGATCCCTTTTTATTACATTTTTTCTGGATTTAATGTAAACAAAAATGCGCAATTTTGCACTTTGGCCGTTTTTTTACGCTTACCTTTACCGTGCGAGATCAGGAATGTAATCATTTAATAGTTCAGGCGATTACGCACGCGGCGATACCAAATATGCTTGTTTATTTTATTTTTTTTTATTTATAAAATGGGAAAAGGGGGAGTGATTCAAACTTTTATTAGGGGAGGGGGTTATTTATTAATAAAAACACTTTATTTTATTTTTACATACAGTAATTAGAAGCCCCCTGGGGGACTTCTTTATACACAGCACTGATATCCCATTGAGATCAATGCTGTGTATATAACAGAGCACCGATCCATCAGATCGGTGCTCTATTATAATGGTCTGCTGCAGACCATATCTATGGATTGCCGAGCCAGGATCAGCGTCATTCCAACGCTGAGCCCTGGCTGACTCAGTACAACGGATCTCCCCTCCGCGATCGCATCGCGGGTGGGGGGAGATCCCCCACTAGACACCAGGGACAGGGGCCACATACACTATTCAAATGCAGCGGCCGGCTAATACCACGGTCTCTGGCTGCACATAGGGACCGCGGAGTGCAGAGAGGGCTCACGCCGGGAGCCCTCTCTGATCCCCCTTAACGGCCGCATGACGGGTATACCTGTCATGCGTCGTTAAGGGGTTAAACTAGTCAAAATAAGGCTCAGTATTGTGTGTGGCCTCCTTGTGCCTGTATGACCTCCCTACAACACCTGGGCATGCTCCTGATGAGGTGGAGGATGGTCTCCTGAGGGATCTCACAAGGGGTCTGAGGATCTCATCTCAGTACCTAGTGGCAGTCAGGCAACCTCTGGTGAGCACATGGAGGCCTGTGCAGCCCTCCAAAGAAATGCCACCCCACACCATTCCTGACCCACTGCCAAATTGGTAATGCTGAAGGATGTTGCAGGCAGCAGATCAAATTTCCACCGCGTCTTCAGACTCTGTCACGTCTGTCATATTTGCTCAGTGTGAACCTGCTTCCATTTGTGAAGAGCACAGGACGCCAGTGGCAAATTTGCCAATCCTTAGTGTTCTCTGGCAAATGCCAAGCGTCCTGCTCGGTGTTGGACTGTGAGCACAACCTCCATCTGTGGACGTCTGGCCTTCATACCATCCTCATGGAGTCTGTTTCTATACGTTTGTGCAGACATAGCAATGGAAAAGAGATCCAGCTCACCACACCTGCAATCCTTTCACCTGTCCGGTGCTCGGCAGTGCAAGCTTCACCCAGAAATAGTTGTAGAAAGCCAGCAATCCAGGATATCATCCACAAAATTTTATTGAAGTCTTCACATAAAAACAGATTTAACAGCAGTAGCTGACATGTTTCGGCCACAAGGCCTTACTCATAGCTGGTTAGTGCAGACATATGCACATTTGTGGCCTGCTGGAGGTAATTTTGCAGGACTCTGGCAGTGCTCCCTCATGTTCCTTCTTGCATACAGGCGAAGGTAAAGTACCTGCTGCTAGGTTGCTGCCCTCCTATGGCCTCCTCCATGTCTCCTGGCCTGTCTCCTGGTAGCACCTCCAGCCTCTGGACACTACTTTGACAGACACAGCAAACCTTCTTTCCACAGCTTGCATTGATGTGCCATCCTGGATAAGCTACACTACCTGAGCCACTTGTGTGGGTTGTAGAGTCCGTTTCATGATACCAAGAGTGTAAAAGCACCACCAACATTCAAAAGTGACCAAAACATCAGCCAGAAAGCATAGGTACTGAGAAGTGGTCTGTGGTCCCCACCTGCAAAACCACTCCTTGGGTAGGTTCACACAGGACGACTCGCAGTGGAAATCTTACTGCGAGTTTTGCAGTGAGATCCGCTACAAGGTAAGGTCCTGCCAGATCCCTGTCAGAGTCTGAAAGACTGCTGCGAGTATGTAATTCACCCGCTCCCTTAACCCCTTAATCGTCTGCCGCTCTCTGTATACATTACCTGTCTCCTTGTTCCCTTAATTTTTTTGAGCAGTGTACATAATGTAATCTAATTACTCTGCACAATACAGGACTGGAATATTAGAGAATTCACAAAAAGAAAAGCATTATTCTAACTTGATGACTTTGTCTGGCTACACGCAACCCATTGCCTGAAGATGGCTATATATTTATACATAGTGTTCCACTATCACCATCTAGTGACAGAACCACAAACTGCATTGCTAATTCTTTCTACTGAACTGTCTTATTGCAACAGAGTACAGATAGCCATTAGCAGTTTTGATATACTATTGCCAGTGACAAATTACCCTCCTATAGTGTCTAATACCTAAAACCTACAACCTATAAGATTATTAGTATGAGATATTAGGTTATACCTAGCTAGTGATTACAAATTTTCTGCTAGCTATGAACATAGCAACTACAGAGACCATGTTCACAATGCAAAACATGGGCAGGGAAGAGAATGCCTCAAAATGTAACTAATCTATCACTACTTCTTACCCCATCAGCAGACATAAATAGACATTAACCCCTTAAGGACAAAGCCAATTTTCGTTTTTGCCCTTTTCCTTTTTCCTCCTTATGATTTAAAGTGCTCGTATTTTTTCACTTGCTGACCCACATGAGCCCTTATTTTTTGCAATGTGTGATATTGAAAAACAAAAGGCATTTTTTTTTAATTTCAGGGAGTTTTGTGTTTGCGCCGTTTGCCCTACGGTAAAACTGACATCTAAGTTCATCATGTCAGTACAATTACAATTAACCTTTATGTAATTAAAAAAAAAACTAAAATTTCTCTAATACCATCCCTTTTTTGGTCTATGGGGCTAGATGAGGCGTAATTTTTTGTGCCATGATCAGGGGCGTAGCTAGGATTCATGGGGCCCCATAGCAAAAAACTGTATGGGGCCCCATAAATCCTGTATGCCCCCCCCCCCCCCCCCCCAAACACAGACATTGACGCACATATACACACACAGAGGCACCATTAACATATATACAAATACGCCACTGACATACACACATATATACGCTGTAATGTGATTACACTAGTGCTGATGTATACACCATGAGTAGACTGTACACAGGGAAATCATCTCAGCGTAATAAGAAATACTCAACCAGAAATAAAAGAAAATGCTGCAGATATTAGTGGTGGGTTCTTTTATTAGAGCCCAGCATTAATAGAAGCTGCTGCAGAACATCTTTGGGAGCAAACACACACATATACACCAGTGCTACAGACATTGCTGACATACACAAACACATATATATAGCCACAGATACATGCACATACTGACATATAAATATATACACAGATACATATATACACTCACTGACATATACATATACCCACAGACACATATACACACACTGACATACATACACAGCACTTACAGCTCCCAGGCTTCCCCCCTCCTCCTCCTGTAGTCCGGGCTGATCTTCACATAGGTATTGAGGACCTTTGGGTCATGTGACCCAAAGGTCCTTAATCCCTCTCCTGTGCCGTCTGGCAGGTCCTGCTCCTCTGTTCAGCCCGCTCACCCGGCACTACAGTGAGGGGGCTGAACAGTGCAGTGGGGGTCCTTTTTCCTCTCTGGACCCCTGCGGGAGCGGGGTACCTACCATGAAGGCAGGGCAGGCTTCCTCGGGCCCCCTTCATGCAGGGGCCCCATAGCAGTCGCCTTCCCTGCCTTCACTGTAGCTACGCCACTGGCCATGATCTGTTCCTTCCTTCAGTACCTCGCTTGCGTATATGTGACTTTTTTAACACTTTTTATTACAATTTTTCTAGATTTGATGTAACCAAAAATTGTTAATTTTGCACTTTTACAGGTTTTTCCGCTTACACCGTCTACCATGTGCGATCAGGAATGAGATAATTAAATGATTTGGTCGATTATGCACACGACAATACCAAATATGTTTATTTATTTATTTTTTTTATATAAGATTGGAAAAGGAGGGTGATTTAAACTTTTATTAAGGGAGGGGATTTTTTTTAATTAAAAGAAATATATTTTAACTTTATTCTTTCCCCTGGGGGACTTCTATATACACAGCACTGATCTCTCATAAAGATCAATGCTGTATATATATACATACATCTGATCAACGAGATCTGTGATACATTGCTTTGGGCTACTGGAGACCAGAACAATGGATTGCCGAGCTGTAATCGACATCATTGCAACCCTGAGACATGGCCCACGCAGAAAGGCAGATCTCCCCTCCACGATTGCATTGCGCGAGGGGGGGGGGACGACGACAAGGGATAAGACCCACTAGAAATGTTACTAGTGCTAAGGTCCACATTACGTAAAGATATACTATAGAACATTTCATATTAAATGTTCAGAGATCCTCACAGCCATAAAACTTATATAAAGCCATACACTCACCGGATACTTTATTAGGTACACCATGCTAGTAACGGGTTGGACCCCCTTTTGCCTTCAGAACTGCCTCAATTCTTCGTGTCATAGATTCAACAAGGTGCTGGAAGCATTCCTCAGAGATTTTGGTCCATATTGACATGATGGCATCACACAGTTGCCGCAGATTTGTCAGCTGCATATCCATGATGCGAATCTCCCGTTCCACCACATCCCAAAGATGCTCTATTGGATTGAGATCTGGTGACTGTGGAGGCCATTTGAGTACAGTGAACTCATTGTCATGTTCAAGAAACCAGTCTGAGATGATTCTAGCTTTATGACATGGCGCATTATCCTGCTGAAAGTAGCCATCAGATGTTGGGTACATTGTGGTCATAAAGGGATGGACATGGTCAGCAACAATACTCAGGTAGGCTGTGGCGTTGCAACGATGCTCAATTGGTACCAAGGGGCCCAAAGAGTGCCAAGAAAATATTCCCCACACCATGACACCACCACCAGCCTGAACCGTTGATACAAGGCAGGATGGATCCATGCTTTCATGTTGTTGACGCCAAATTCTGACCCTACCATCCGAATTTCGCAGCAGAAATCGAGACTCATCAGACCAGGCAACGTTTTTCCAATCTTCTACTGTCCAATTTCGATGAGCTTGTGCAAATTGTAGCCTCAGTTTCCTGTTCTTAGCTGAAAGGAGTGGCACCCGGTGTGGTCTTCTGCTGCTGTAGCCCATCTGCCTCAAAGTTCGCCGTACTGTGCGTTCAGAGATGCTCTTCTGCCTACCTTGGTTGTAACGGTTGGCTATTTGAGTCACTGTTGCCTTTCTATCAGCTCGAAACAGTCTGCCCATTCTCCTCTGACCTCTGGCATCAACAAGGCATTTCCGCCCACAGAACTGCCGCTCACTGGATGTTTTTTCTTTTTTGGACCATTCTCTGTAAACCCTAAAGATGGTTGTGCGTGAAAATCCCAGTAGATCAGCAGTTTCTGAAATACTCAGACCAGCCCTTCTGGCACCAACAACCATGCCACGTTCAAAGGCACTCAAATCACCTTTCTTCCCCATACTGATGCTCGGTTTGAACTGCAGGAGATTGTCTTGACCATGCCTACATGCCTAAATGCACTGAGTTACCGCCATGTGATTGGCTGATTAGAAATTAAGTGGTAACGTGCAGTTGGACAGGTGTACCTAATAAAGTGGCCGGTGAGTGTATATAAAGCTCTAGGCTCTAATAAATATGGAAATGATCAATATAAAACATTTTTTAATCGCCATAAAGTATTCAAACTATATGCTAAAAGTCCCCCAGGAGGCTTCTAGTATATGTGTAAAAAAAAATTAATAAATTCTTGTTAATAAAAAGCCCCCTCCCCTAATAAAAGTTTGAATCACCCCCCTTTTCCCATGTTATAAATAAAAATAAATAAATAAACATGTTTGGTATCGCTGCATGCGTAATCGGCCGAACTATTAATTTATTTCATTCCTGATCCCGAATGGTAAACGGCATAAGCGTAAAAAATCCCAAAGTGGAAAATTGCGCATATTTGGTCGCATCAAATACAGAAAAATTGTAAAAAAAAAGAGCAATCAAAAGGTCGCATATGCTCAATCAAGGTACCGATAGAAAAAACACATCATGGCACAAAAAAATGACACCTTATACAGCCCCATAGACCAAAGGATAAAAGCGCTATAAGCCTGCTAATAGAGCGATTTTAAGGAACATATATTTGTTAACAATGGTTTGAACTTTTTACCGGCCATCAGATAAAATAAAAGTTATACATGTTACATTGTAATTACATGTAATCGTAACAACTTGAGGAACATATATAACAAGTCAGTTTTACCTCAGGGAGAACGGCGTAAAAACAAATACCCCCCGAATAAACAGAATGCGTTTTGGGTTTTTTTCAATTACACCACACATTTATTTTATTTCTGGTTTTGCAGTATACTTTATGGAAAAATTCAGCCTGTCATTGCAAAGTACAATTACTAGCGCAAAAAATAAGGGCTCATGTGGGTTTCTACGTGAAAAAATGCAAGCGATATGGCATTTTAAGCTCAAGGAGGAAAAAAAACGGAAGTGCAAAAATCGAAATTGGCTCTGTCTTTAGGGGTTAATATACAGAAAATGAGGGAGAGCAAACTTTAACATAATCTCTAACGGGGTAAGCCATTTTTTTACTCTCAGAATTGATCTAATGAATCCCACCTGCGCCTCTCCCACCCGTTCAGGCATATAATTGGCCAGCCGATCCTTTCTTATTTTTAGAGACCAAGTTGAGTTTACAACAAACCATGAAGCCTCTGATAATAGGAGGACAGCTGCCTTCTTAGCAATTGATGTGGAGAAGGTGTTTGATTTTAAGTGTGCAGAATAAAGTCCCATTGACAGATAGGTCTCAACTAGAGATGAGCGAAGCGGGTTCGAGTCCATCCGAACCCGATCGTTCGGCATTTGATTAGTGGTGGCTGCTGAACTTGGATAAAGCTCTAAGGTTGTCCAGAAAACATGGATACATGGATACCCGCTAATCAAATGCCGAACCTTCAGGTTCGGATGGACTCGAACCCAAACCTGGTTCGCTCATCTCTAGCCTCCACCTATTCAAAAGAGAATTAGGCAAAACAGTGTGCAGCGGCAGTGGGCACATAAGTAAGGCTGGGTTCACATCAGTGTTTTTCTCATTCATGAACAAAACCGTCTATATTAAATAAGCACAAACTGATTAACAAACTGATTGCACTATAATCATTTTTTAATGGTCCTTTTGCATTTTGGCTTTAAAAAACTGACTTTTGTACATCAGTTTGCTTCAGTCAGCATCCGTTTGCATATCAGTTTATATTTCTTCCTGGTTTCTTACTTTTTTCGCACATGCTCAGTGAAAAAACTGCTGAGGACCAATAACAGGCAAACTGATGTTAACAGAAACACCTTAGGTTTACCTCCTTCATCATTGACTATAATGTAAAAAAAAACCTGACGTTCACTTTCCATTCAAGATCCATTTTTTTGGATGGACAAAAAAAGAGCATGAACAAACTTTATGTCCGTCAAAAAATAAAATAAAATAAAAAAATGGAACTCTGATGGATTTGATGAAACCTGAGCACAAGTCAAACTGAATAGAATAAAAACCCATTGAAATAAATAGGAAGATGAAGGGATTTAGGTAAAATTAATTTTTCTATCGTTTTTTAGAGCAGCTGACCATCTCCTGACATCTGAAGAGGACATGCCAAGAGAAAAGAGGATTGGCTGCTGCAAATGAACCATGGGAGCAAGAGAGTAGGAAACACCTACCCCAAGGAGAAGAGGTAGCCAGGATGCATACTGTGATAACTACCTGGTCCATCTTGTCTTCCGTTATATAGTTTCCTTACCTATCCCAGGCTTGTTTAATGTAAATTTTTATATATATTTTTTTATTTTGTTTCTAATCTTTACCTAACAGGTCTCAATATCCTCAAATGTCGGACAGAATTAACTCTGGCAGAAGATTTAGACCAAGTACTCCTGGAACTCGAGGCTCCTGGAATGCCATTCCTTTATTCTTAGGGTGGTACAAGCACTTAGCAAACACTCTGACCCCAGCCAGCTGTCAAGACTAATTGACAGATTTAAATATGGAGATACCACCACCGCCCACCTCTCCCAACATGCATTATTTAGGCCATACTGGTATAGTCCTGGACCAAGCCAGAATTGGTCAGGAAAGGAGTATCTTCCAAAAATTGGTCTTTCTAAGCTTTCACTAATGTTCTTTGCATCTACTCAGATTTTCCCTTATCCTGAAAATTGCTTTGTATCCTGAGTTTGCTGCTGCCTGCAGTTCTGTGATGTGTCAGCCCTGCTCAGCCAGTCAGTGGTCAAGGCGGGGCCCCGCTATGGACGCTGACTGGATAAGCGGGGCTGACATGTCACGACCTGGGTCCCCGATCAAACCAGAAGCGGATCGGGAACCGGAATGGGGACAGCGCACCCCTGTGCTGGAACAGGGGAGATAGGTGCATGTTGTTATGTTCAGCCACCTCCTCCCTGGCTGTTTTGGAAAATAAAATGTCAGACTCTGAACTTTTTCAAGTAGGTAGGGGCAATGGCTTGGGGTGAGAGCCTAGCTGCACTTTTCTAACACCCATGCTCACCTCTCCTGGTCTATAAACTGCTCTCTGGTCCTCTTGTTCCCTACCCTGATGGTGCGCTCCCCCCGCTTAGGGTGAATGGAACAGATAGTTTGGAGTGCTAGTGCTGGACCAAGAGAGGTGAGTATGCTGTAGGTTCTTTCCCACTCCCAGCACTTTGTATCCAGATTATAAGTTATATCAGAAAACCCTTTAGTTTTCTTGTTAACTGTTAATATGATGCTTTTGTGTGTGGTCAAGGAACCTGGTAGGAAGTCTGTCATAATGACAACTTGTGGTTTATCATGCCCTCGCCATCTTAGAACCTAAAGAAAATTAGCTTTTTTTTTTCTAAGTGGGATTTAGGTGCAGATTTTTCCTGTTTTAGCCCCATTTAGCTGAATGTTAAATTTGTTACTTAGTTTGTTCTTGTGGATATTTTATATTGAAATAATATGTGTGATGGAGACTGAAAAGAAATGTTTGAAGACAGCGCACGTAATTTGTTACCTAAAGGTGTTGTCTGGAGAGCTGAAAATGTATTACCTCTTCTGCACCCTGACAGTAGCGGTCTTGGGCACCACGCATCCCACGCAATTGCGTAGGGCCCCGACATCCAGGGGGGCCCCGCTCTGGTGCCCAAGACCGCTGCGGCTAACTATGTGCGCTCGTAACGAGCGCACATAGTTACAGGCAGCAGCGGCGCTGACAGGGTAGAAGCCATTGGCTCCCTCTCTGTCAGTCACTCTTGTGGCCGCAGGAAGTGTTTTCCCTGCGGTCACAAGAGGCCGCTCTGTGTCTCTGGTGCCGGCGCTCGAGGCGTCACTGAAGCGCCGGTGCCATGACAACGGGAGAGCGGCCTTATGTGACCGCAGGGGAAACACTTCCCGTGGCCACAAGAGGGAAGGGAAGAGAAGAGAAGAGGAGATGCCGGTCCCAGGTGAGTAAAAATGTTTTTTTTTTTTCTTTTGTGTTATATACTATATAGGAGGTAGAGCACACAGTGGGGGCCTATATAAAACGGGAGGAGTGCACAGGGGGGCTATATAAACGAGGGGAGCGCACAGGGGGGCTATATAAACGGGGGGAGCGCACAGGGGGGCTATATAAACGGGGGGAGCGCACAGGGGGCTATATAAACGGGGGGAGCGCACAGGGGGGCTATATAAACGGGGGGAGCGCACAGGGGGGCTTCATAAACGAGGGGAGCACACGGGGGCTCTATATAAGTGGGGGAGTGCACGGGGGCTATATAAACGGGTGGAGCGCACAGGGGGGCTATATAAACGGGAGCACACAGGGGGCTATATACAAGTGGGGGAGCTCACAGGGGGCTATATACAAGTGGGGGAGCTCACAGGGGGGCTATATAAGGGGGGAGCTCACAGGGGGCTATATACAAGTGGGGGAGCTCACAGGGGCCTATATACAAGTGGGGGAGCTCAAAGGGGGGCTATATAAGGGGGGAGCATACAGGGGGGCTATATACAAGTGGGGGAGCTCACAGGGAGGCTATATATAAGTGGGGGAGCACACAGGGGGTATATAAAACTGGGGGCAGCACACGGGGGTATATACAACTGCGGGGAGCACACGGGGTATATACGACTGGGAGCAGCACACAGGGGGTCTATATAGTATACTGGGGGAGCACACAGGGGGGCTATGTATAACTGGGTGATCACACAGGTCTATATATAACTGCGGGAGCACACAGGGGGGTCTATATACCACTGGGGACAGCACACAAGAGGTATATACTACTGGGGGCAGCACACAAGTGGTATTTACTACTGTCGGCAGCGCACAAGGGGTCTATATAACTGGGGGCAGCACACAGCGGTCTTAATTACATTGGGACTGCACAGAAGGGCCTATATGCCTCACTACTATACTGGGGCACAGAACATACCTAATTATTAAGTGGGAGCACAGGGACACCTTTAATCTGTGGGGGCACAGAGGGGCGTAACTACTATATAGACGTAGAGGGGACCTAACTACTGTATGTGTTGGAGCCTAAAATATTTCTCTGACAGATTCTGGAGGGAAGATTCCCAGCCGGGAGAAGACTTCAAGGTGGCTCACGCTGGATGGAGAGAGAAAGAAAAAAAAGTAAAAGACGCTGATCAGAGAAGACGCCTCCTGTAAGTCACTGGATGTAACTGCACTCTGTTATAGGGTCTGTAGTGATAGGGGTCATGGTGTGGCAGTATTATGTTATGGCATCATTGGTAATATCTTCCTGTTTTGTTCAGAGCAGTTTTGAGGTGATATGTAATCTCTGTATGGTGGTAGGAGGGTTATAAGAGGACTACTGGGGGGGGGGCCCCAGACATGACTTTGCCTGGGGCCCCAGAAATGCCAAGACCGCCCCTGCACCCTGATACTCACTTCCACCCATGGCACGTCTCATAAATATCCCTTTCGAGATTTAATGGGGGCAGTACCAAGTCACGATCATCATGTTTGGGCGAAACCATTCCTGCATGGTATATCCTATGGTGCAGGTATTAGACATCACATATGGGCATGGTCTTATTTGCAATTGTGACTTTGTACCCACCGCCTTAAAATATATACTTCTGAGATGTGCCAAGAGTGGAAGGGGAGCATAGGGGAGCAGAACGTTTTCTGCTTCCTGGACATCCCCTTTATTCTAATACAATAGCAGGGAAACAAGGAATGTAGTAAAGTCTCACTGTAGTACATACCACCTTGCCACCTAGTACAAGGATAGGGAACCTTCAGCCCCCCAGCTGTTGCAAAACCACAATTTCTATCATGCCTGGACAGCCAAAGCTTTAGCTTCAGTTGTCCGGGCATGATGGGAATTGTAATTTTGCAACAGTTGTAGGGCCAAAGATTCCCCATCCCTGACCTAGTACCTTGATTTTGACTTTACCATTGATCCCCTAATACTTTGGCTCCTAGGCCATTCTTATTACACATATTTATAGCATTTGCACGGGGTGTACCATAAATGCCCTAGCTGGCCACTCTTTTATGATGAGGAAAACTGATTATAATGGTTATTAGAGATGAAATTTAGTGAAATCTAATGATGACATAAGCAGCATGTATGTGGAGTTATGTGAGACCGTATCGTACATGGTCCTAGATATATGGTCCTACATACACCCATCAGCACAGTGTGCCTTTTACCTCATTTTTCCATGCTATCCTGCCTAGTTAAGTTTTGTGAGATGTGAGTTTTATTCATCCTATCTGACCTCAGGAAGAGAGGGAGGGTTTGGAATTGTTAAAACAAAGGAAACTGGACTTCAGACAGACAGCCTTTTCCAGGGTTAGGATTGAAGGGAAGAGAAACTCCTGTTAAAACAGCCACAGGAACCAAAGGGATTCGTATTTATCTTCAGAACAGAATATCGGCCATTATTTACACTTTTCGCTTCACTCTTAAATTTCATTACACCATTATCTATTGTCTTTAGTCTTTGTGTAAGTTACTTGCCGTCTTTTTTTTTTTCTTCTTGAAAATGAATACTCAAAATGAATAGATTTGCCTAAGATGTTTAGCCCAGTAAATGGAGATATTTCTAAATCAAAGCCATGCATTCTGGAAGCAAGAATAAGATGAATAAGATTTGGTAAAGTGACATTCTGACATCGAGGAGGGAAGCGCTGCAGCAGAGCAGTCTGAAAAGCAAGACTTCCTACAACATATATCCCTGGTAAATATAGTTCCTATTCCATCATAATTCCTCTTCATCATTTTCATACATTATACCTCTATGTGATGCTGCTTAACATCTAATTGCTTGTACTGTTGTGATCCTATTGGTATTATGCTATTTCGGAGTTCCCCTAATATTTCCATTAAGGAACCTGCATAAAAATATAATTGCCTTCATGCTTACTAACAAATACATATTTTTTTTGGTTAATGATAGTGTATACTGCTCTCTTATTAGTGAATACAGACATCATATTTTAAGCCTGTATGCTCATATTGGGTGGGGTTTACTTATATTATTAGTCACTTCTTCTTTCCTGGTATTTGAAATGGGTACGGACATGTATTCACGTGTGTGTGTATATATATATATATATATATATATATATATATATTATACATGCATATATAATATATACATATATAACATATCTAAATGAGCTTTATAAACTACGGTGTAAAGTTAATGCCACATATATATATATATATATATATATATATATATATATATATAATGTGAAGGTACCATGTAATATATGTTAGCTTATGTTATTATGTTGCAGTATACAATAAGTTCACAATTATATCAAAGTTATTCTTTGGATCCATAGGAAACTTGACTTTTTTCCCTCTGCAGTTCTGAAAAGGTTATACAATGTTTCACGAAGAGAAGAAGGAAGGAAGTCCTAGATTCGGGAAACTCCATTTTCCTGTGGGCCTCTGGATTAATTCTCCAAAGAAGCACTTTGCAAAGCTAGGAAGACGGTGGCCTAGTGTTGGCTCTATCAAGTAAGAATCCAAATCATTTCCTCTTCAGTGGGTTTTACACTTTAGAGAATTCCTCTCAAAATTGCTTATTTGATGTTCTTCCTCTTATAAAGGTTGAGTTTATTTAGTAAAGTGCTACACTGCTTCCTTCTACTAGTTTAGATAAACTAAATGCTCATAAAATGTTTAGGATAAATTTTTGGCAAAAAAATCATTTAGTATATATTCTACATTATTTTATGTTATGTAGTTGTTATGTAGTTTTAGACATTATTTTCACATGAAATATCTTTGTAAATTAGCATTGTAAGTGTCAGGCCACCCCACCTTCCTTCCATCCTGTAACACAGTCATATGATAGATAATGAAATGAAAGAGTGGAATGGCAGGAAGTTGAAGAGGTGGAGACGCTGTACTGTATCATTTCCGTATGGCCTTGAAGCTAGAGACACTAGAGTAGGCTACAGAAAGTTTCTGGAAAGTTACTAATGTCCAGCATTAAAGTTTAACAATTAGTCATGACTAGATAATTCAGCTTAAGGTAGCTTATTTTATTTATAGTGATGAGCGAATAGTGAAATATTTGAATATTCGATATTCGTACGAATAGCTCCAGAGTATTCGAATATTCAATCGAATATTCAATCCCATTAAAGTCTATGGGAACAAGTAATCGATTATTGAAAAACATCTATTCGACCACTTGGAGGTAAAAAACGGAAGCTGGGGGATTTGAACGCATATTGAATATTTATCGAATATTCGGCGAACTATTCGATAATATTTGATAGATTGAATACCTTACTATTCAATCGAATATCCATTCGATCGAACAGTATTCGCTCATCACTATTTATTTAGCTTTCATTGAATATGTGCTTAAAGGGATAGTAAAAAAAATCTAATTAGTGTCAGAAAGTTATATAGATTTGTAAATTACTTTTATTGAACTTCAGTGCTTATCAACTGCTGTATGTCCTGCAGGAAGTGGTGTATTCTTTCCAGTCTGACACAGTGCTCTCTGCTGCCACCTCTGTCTAGTGTCTGTAGTTGTAGGAGGTTGCCCAGCAATAGCTTGACAGACATTTTTCCTTCAAATATCTAAATATGTGTTTACTCAATAAATGTACTCCAGGCTTGATGGTTACGTGTAACGTGTACAGATGCAGCTCAACACATGGGGTGCATAGTAGAGACACTTTGGGGGGGATTTATCAAGATTCGTTCACCTGCATGCCAGTCTTGCCTAAATCCTCACCCCCATGTCCCACGCTGGATTTACTGAGAGGTGCACACTTTTGTGCTACTCACATATTGGTAAGTTCACACTGAATAAATGGGGCGGAATTCCGCAGTGGAACTTTCTGCCCAAGGTATCCCGCCTGCTTCAGTGTAAGTTCACACTATGTATGTGTGCGGCTGTATTTTTTATGCGGCTGTAAATGTGCGGATGAAACTACGGCCGTGGGAAAAAATAGACATGCGGCTGAAAACATACGGTCATTTACTTGGAAATCTGGTTCAACTAAAAATAACAAATAAAATCTTAAGAAAGTGATGCAAACACCTCTGGATGCATCGGGGAAAGCAGGGAAACAGTTTACATGAATTGCTATTACCGGGGTTTGCGATCCTCTGCAGTAATGCCGATGCCTCTCATGGTTAATCTATTAAAATAATAAAACACATTTTCATTGTAATAAAGTCCCTTTCATTGTTCAATAATTAAATTTAAACGATTCCATCATTTTGCAATTAAATATACTGTTAAAATAAATATATATATAAATAAATGTATATTTATATATATATTTATTTTTTGACAGTATATTTAATTGCACAATGATGGATTCGTTTAAATTAAATTATTGAACAAAGAAACTGATTTTATTTCAACGAAAATGTGTTTTATTAATTAAATATTAATTAGTACAGGAAGCTCCATAAGCCGTTAATTCATATTGCCGGCAATAGAGCATTCTGTACTAATCATCACTTTACTTTAATGAAAACATCAAATGTTTCTTCTAATTATGTTATCACAATAGCATTATTAGAAGAAACATTTAGAATTATATGTGCGCTCAGCTGATCGGCTGATCGGCTGAGCGCACATATAATTAGCGGGTCCGCAGCACAGTGACTTCATTGTGCTGCGGACCAGCGAAGAGGACACATCGGGGTGAGTATACAGCTCTCCCCACCCCCTCCCCAGCACTGCACCCATCCCAGCAAGGAAGGGGGGTCCCTTAACCCCTTCCTTGCTGGGATGGGTGCAGTCTGACATCAGTCTGGCCCCCAAGGGGTTAAGGGGGATGCAATACTGTCGTTTGGTTTTTAACCCGGCTGGTTATAAAAATAGGGGGGACCCTATGCGCTTTTTTTTTTAAATAAATAAATAATTTAAAAAAAACGCATAGGGTCCCCCCTATTTTTATAACCAGCCGGGTTAAAAACCAAACAACAGCAGCCTGGTAACACCAGGGTGGGAAGAGCCATTGGTTTAGGCCCTCCCCAGCCTAAATCTTACCAGCCTGCTGCCGCCCGGTCCAGGAGCGCCAATTTTGACGCTCCGGGACCACTGGCACCCGGCTCTTCCCAGTACCCCTGGTGGCATTTTGTACTGGGGTAATAATAGGGGGTTAGTGTTAGCCATTTTATACCGGCTAACACTAGGCCCCAACTTAGTAATGGATTCCGTCTACTAGACGGCTTCCACTACTAAGTCTATAAAGTAAAGAAATAAAGACAAGACACAAGTTAAAAAATTTTTTTATTCAAATAAAAACACCCCCACACCCCTCATTGACCATTTTATTAAAAAAAAAAAAAAAAAAAAACGCTGGTCATCGACGTAGTCCACGGAATCCGACGTAATCCCCAGGATACCGATATCTGAAAAACAAAAAGGGAGAAACACACAAAAAACACACAAACAGGAGCACAACACCCATCATTGTGAGCGGTGTTGTGCTCCTTACAGTATGCAGCATCTTTACAGATCGCTGCTTACAGTCTGGCCCCCAAGGGGTTAAGGGAGGATGTATTGCATCCCCCTTAACCCCTTGGGGGCCAGACTGATGTCAGACTGCACCCATCCCAGCAAGGAAGGGGTTAAGTGACCCCCCCTTCCTTGCTGGGAGGGGTGCAGTGCTGGGGAGGGGGTGGGGAGAGCTCTATACTCACCCCGATGTTGTCTCTTCGCTATATTAACTATTAGAGGCATCGGCATTCGGCATCATTGCCGGCTATTTTTGAAGTACTCCGTACGGACCGCCTGTCAATCCACGGCCGCATTTCCAGCCGCAAACAATGGTCTTGTTCATTTTTTACGGGTCCGTTTACGATAGGGCCGTAGATTCATACATAGTGTGCACTGTGCAGCCGTATATCGTATACTTTCCAGCGTACGCATGAACCACCAAAAATACCGCCGCACAATTACAGCCGCAAATACAGCCGCACAGTTACATAGTCTGAACCTAGCCTAAGACTGCATCTCTACGGGAGGGCTTGCGTACCTCCGCTCTCCCATAGAGATGTGGTCTGACACTGAAGCAGGCGGGATTTCTTGGTGGAGAGTTCCGCCGCGGTATTCCACCCCATTTGCTCAGTGTGAGCATATCCTAAGTCTATGATGTCTCAAATACCACAAGTCCTCTGGCCTAGCTGTCACTTTGACTGTTACTGGTGGGAATTACACAGTCTAGTCACTCTACTGCCCAGTCATCAGATCCACTCCAGGCTTGCTCAGCTACAACTCTGACACCCTGGAGCAGTGGTAGCATATCACAGAGGCCAAAAAACACTCACAGTCTCTTGCAGCTCTTAGCACTGTGTTCATCTCACAGTGCTGGACAACACAACTCTAATGGCTGGTGGATGTTAGTTCCGACTTTGGACTGCCTCATCACCATATTGCCAAACCACACAGTAACTATAACTAACAAAACAACACTGACACAGAAGACTAAAG
The DNA here is from genome assembly GCF_027789765.1 of Dendropsophus ebraccatus. NCBI lineage: Eukaryota > Metazoa > Chordata > Amphibia > Anura > Hylidae > Dendropsophus > Dendropsophus ebraccatus. The sequence goes on from NC_091465.1 coordinate 45,501,543, forward strand.
GGACAACACACCTTATGGCCATGTCCACACAACGTATGAATTTTATTTACAACAGCCATTCTTTTCAGTGAAAAGACCGCCGGTTGGTAATAAAATTAATACGTTTTCATTGATTTCAATGCTACAACGGCCATAGGGTATTCATTGTTGGCCGTTGTTTAACTGTGGCCACAGCAGTGCCGGCTTCAGGGTTTTGTGGGGCTTTGGGCGACAGAGCCTCAGGGCGCCCCTTTGTGGACCACTCACGTGGCGACAGTAAAACAGTTGGTCTTCCTCTGTGTAGCCCCCTTATAGATGCCCCCCTCTGCCAGACAAACATCTTATGCACTTCAACACCTTCCTCTATACAAGCTCCCAACAGTAACAGGACCCTCTTTGTGCCAGTTAATTTCCTTTCTTTATGCCCTCTGTGGTTAGGATCCCATCTGTAGTTGTGCCCCCTTTTTTTACCCCTATCTGTAGCTGTGCCCCCTCTTAGTGCGCATATCTGTAGTTAGGCCTCCTTTATGCCACGCATCTGTAGGTGAGCCCCTTTGGGCTTTAATCTGTAGTAAGGCCCTCTCTCTGTGCAAAAAGAACTTTGCCCTTATGATCTGTTGGCAAACTACAACTCCCATTATGCCCAGCCAGCAATGCATGGTGGGAATTGTAGTTTTTCAACAACTGGAAAGTCACATGCACTGGAACACTGCACTAATAAACTGTCCCCCAAGCCACTGTTTCCCAACGAGTAACCCTTCCAGGGGCGTAGCTAATGTCTCTTGGGCCCTGGTGTATAATCCACTGTACACAGATCACTATCCCCTCATCCAGTCATATAGAGTTGTCCCAGCTCTACACAGGTTGTATACACCGTATACATTACAGTACAGTTATATTTAGGGACTCACAGGGGACGTCTTCTGTGATCAGAGTTCTTCCCCTTTCATTTTCTTCTCCATCTGCCCTGGGCGTTATGAGAACTTCTCCGTGCCACAAATCCACAGAATCTGCCAGAGAAACATATTAGGCTCCTTACTCCAGCACCATTCTCATCTCTATACTAACTGCACATCTGTATTGGCCCCTTTGTGCACTTATTTGGTTGGTAGACTGACTCTATGTAACCCCCTTTATAGTATATGCCCCCCTCTGTGTAGACATGCATCCCTCTGTGCATGCCCTATTGCATACGCTCCCCATATTGTCCCTCTTATAGATGGCTCCCCCAATGTTATCTCCCTTGTGTTGTCCCCCTTATAGATGGCCTCCTTGTGTTGTCCCCCTTTTAGATGGCCCTCCTGTGTCATCCCCCTTATAGATAGCCCTTAAAGTTTCCCCCTTATAGATGGCCCCTTGTGTTGTCCCCCTTATAGAAGCCCCCCCCGTGTTGTCCCCCTTATAGATGGCCCACATGTTATTCCCCTTATAGATGCCTCCCATGTTATGCCCCTTATAGATGGCCCCCATGTTATGCCCCTTATAAATGGCCCCCATGTTAGCCCACCGTCGTGGCTCTTCTCTTCTGCAGGCTTGGTCTGGCCCCCGCCTGACGTGCGGCTCCCGGCTCTGTCCCGTCCCCGGCAGCACACACGCCAGTGAGCTCTGCGTGCGCCGGGAATGTTACTTGTGGCACAGGGGGCGCTTGTTATAGACGATCCCTGTGCCGGAAGTACTTCCCCAGCACACACTGAGCTCACTGGCGTGTGTGCTGCCGGGAACGGGACAGATCCGGGAGCTGGGGGGCCAGCCTCTTGTGATTGCAAGTAAAACACTGCTTGCGGTCACAAGGTGGAGTGGGAGGGGGGCAGTGCAGTGGCAAAGGGGGCACACAATGTAAAGTATGGTTGCCGGACTTACTCTACATTGTCTTCAAAGTGTTCAATGCTTAAATGGATTGCGGGCACACCCAAAGGTGCTTGTAATCAAAATGGGAAAAAGATAATTCGGGGAGACTTATCAAACATGGTGTAAAGTAGAATTGTCTAAGTTGCCCCTAGCAACCAGATTCCACCTTTTATTTTTCAAAGAATCTGTGAGTATTGAAAAATGGAATCTGATTGGTTGCTAGGGGCAACTAAGGGCCCTATTAATGCATAATCGTTAACGATTAACGATCTCAAACGCCCGCTATTGCGAAAGACCTGAAAACATTCACTCATTTCCATGGAACGATAATAGTTACTTATGATCGTATTTGCGATCGTTTTTTCTTCGCTATTTGTTCGCTATTGCGTTCGTATCTACTGCGAACGACCGAACAATGTCTTATTCAATGCAAACGATTTGCAAACGTTTTGCGAACGAGCAACAATAAAAATTGGTCCAGGTCTTATAAAGCGATCAACGATTTCTCGTTCGGTCGTTAATCGTTAACTGCATTTCAACCGAACGATTATCGTTAAGATTCGAACAATTTAACAATAATCTGAACGATAATCGTCCGGTGGAATAGAGCCCTAAGACAATTCTACTTTACACCAGTTTGATAAATCTCCCCCAATGTTCCTGCAGCCGATACGGCAGTGTTGGCTGAAGGAACATGTAATACAGCGGTTAAGTTGGCTGCTAAATACGAATACTACGGCTGCTGTATTATATTATGTGAACATAGCCTGTAAATTAACTGTAAAACCCACTATAAGGAAATGCAGCCAAAACAAACATTATTTGTACAAACATAAGAAACACTCCTGTTTTTCCACATATAATGCACTCTCACCATCATCACATCTACTACTAACAAAGTCATCTGTTTCATTTCAGCATTTTTTGCAGTAGATTATAAACAGTGATTTAATGTGAAATAAATGAAGCCTAAAAGTAAAGTGCTGGCATCAGGTCACTATTTTATGCGGACCTCAAATAGATTTCTATTCCGGATATTCCAGAGAAAAAGGTGTTTTCAAATCAACTGGTGTCAAAAAGTTACACAGATGTGTAAATTACTTCTATTTAATAAACTCAAGTCTTCCTGTACTTACCAGCTGCTGTATGTCCTACAGTCTGACAAAGTGCTCTTTGCTGCCACCTCTATCCATGTCAGGAACTGTCCAGAGCAGTAGTATACCCCATAGAAAACCTCTTCTGCTTTGGACAGCTGCTGTTAAGGACAGAGGTGGCAACAACAGCACTGGAAAGAAGACTGGAAAGAAGGCACCACTTCCTGCAGCTAAATACAGATAAAGGCTATGTTCAGACTTTGTAAGACACCGGCCATTCCGTGACCCGGCCTGGTCACTGCAGTACCAGCCGGATGATCTTCATTGCAGTTAAATTCGGATGCATCCGTGCGCACCCGCATCTGAATTTGCTGTTGCACTCAATGGAGCTTGCGGCCGGAGCTGCACGCTTCATTGTGTGCACTGATAGGTTTTCTGCGGTCGCTATTCATCAAATAACGGTCGCAGTAGACTGACATGTCAGTTTTTTGTGGCACCGCTAGGGGTCCTGGCCGAAGTGTGTACTATGTGTATACACTCCGGCTGGGATTCCCTTGGCCTGCAGCACAATGTGGGTAAAGGATTAATCACGGCCATGTTGCAAATCGGCAACAACGGCTGTGATTAATAACTTAGGTTGTGTGAACATGGCCAAATATTGGACGTTTTTTTTTCCCAAATAGAAGTAATTTATAATTTATACCCGGCCCGGTATAATATATAACTATCTCAACAGTTGATCTTAAAACTAAAGTGGGCGGAATCCCCTGCCCCTCTATGACGCGGCTCTGTTAGAATTAATGGAGCCGCATCATAAAGGGACGGGGGATTTTGCCCTCTGGGGTCAGGCTGGCCCGCCTCCAGTGCTTAAGCCCCAGCCCCAACCTGGTACTCGTGGATAGAACGCCGCCGTACACAGGACTGCGGCACCGGCTTCCCCTCCACAGCGCCGATCTATCCGTGGGTCAAATTAAAGCGAATGTACCTGATGGTTCATTTGCTTTAAGACTGTTTCCCACATTATTTTCAAAAACAGTGTGTGAACATAGCCTAACGATGAAAGAATAGTTTTGTAATCCCAAAAGTAAAAGAAAAGATATTTGAACTATTAGTCAGTGCCGTGTTTTGGCCAGGCCTAGGCAGTTTTGCACATTATGGATAGGATGTCCTTGACTATTTGGCCAGAATTATTGTTTCAGTTGAAATGTCTTTTCTCAGCTGGTCCTCCATAAACACAGATATGTTCTCATAGTGTTTAATAGGATTGCTGCCACCAGTGTCTGCAACACCACACCAGGTGTAGAGACCAGGAAATTCCAAAGCTCTGAAAAACTTCCAAAGAATCTTCTAAACAAATGGCCGAGAGAAGAAGTATTTCCAATTTACTGATGTAGGTCTAGGTAACCACAGTGGTGCAAAAATGCAAACTATTTAATAGAGTATTTACAAGATGTTCTAATAAGATCAAGCACAAAGCTAGGAACAAAGAAGTTTATGCTATGTGCATACAATTACCCTGATTCTCAATGGGAAAACTGTGCCATTCCGCCTTAAAGGGGTTGTCCAGGATTAGAAAAACATAACCATTCTCATGCAGAAACAGCGCTTCTCTCATGCTCAGTTTGTTTGAGGTATTGCAGCTCAGTTACATTGAAAAACAGAAAACAGCCATGTTTTTTTAATCCTAAATGATCCCTTAAAGGTATGATGTCATAATGGGATTATTGAGGATTACAAATAAATGAGGCTGAGCCACATTACCCAACACAGCCCATGTACAAGCGTGCCACGGCTTTTTGAACCCTGCAAATATTCAGAAACCTAAAAAATTTCTTAAAACATGTAACAAAGAATAAATCAATCAAGGGCAGACAGATTTAAATGCGATTATGTATGATGGCAAATTGTACATTTATATCTATCAGGAAAAAAAAAAAGACAAAAATGCTAAAAATAAAATGGATCTGTCAAATGATTGACAGCTGTATTCTGCTGCATCTCTGATATAGTACACAGACCCTTTTTTCCTGGGGGAAGCTTGAGGACACTTAAAGGGGTTGTTCAGCGAAAATCTTTTTCTTTCAAACCAACTGGTGTCAGAAAGTTATATAGATTTGTAATGTACTTTTATTTAAAAATCTCATACTTATCCCATACTTATCAGCTTCTGTATGTCCTGCAGGAAGTGCTGTTTTCTTTTCAGTCAGACACAGTGCTCTCTGCTGACATCTCTGACCGAGACAGGAACTGTCAAGAGCAGGAAAGGTTTTCTATGGGGATTTGCTGCTGCTCTGGACAGTTCCTGACATGGACAGAGATGTCAGCAGAGAGCATTATGTCAAACTGAAAAGAAAACAACACCTTCTGCAGGACATACAGCAGCTGATAAGTACTGGAAGACTTGAGATTTTTAAATAAAAGTAAAAGACAAATCTATATAACTTTCTGAAACCAGCTGAATTAAAAGAATTTTTTTTTTTTTGCTGGATAACACTTTAAAATAGCCATAATAGGTCTTGTGACCCAGCTGTCCCATACTTTCTAATGGCTCATGTGCAATCCATCTGCTGTTCCCATCCATGCATTTTACATGGTTTACCTGATTGAGCAATATATATCTTTACAAATATCTTTTACTTTACAGGTCAACCTCCTCAGACACAGCAATGTGCAGCGGTCGTAGCAATGAGACAGTGGAGTTACGTCAACCAACAAAAAATAAAAACAATCGCCACAAACGTCTCTCTAACATCTTTCACCGTGGTACAATACTAATGACTGGTAGCATTAGTGCCGGTAGTGCGGCGGGGCGTTGGGCTAGTGAGAAGAAATTATCAGAGATTATTGATTCAGTGCCAGAAGATCTGGTTGAGCTTTCCAGCCAGAAGAATTTGCCCGGTATTCTCAAAATATTTGGAGATGACATTTCATCTGGTACCAACTACAAAAGTGTTTTAGCTACACCACGGTCCATGGCCCGGGAACTAGTAAGAGAGGCTTTGGAAAGATATGCTGTGGCCGATTCGGATACAGAAGCCTTCGTTCTTTGTGATGTGGTGGGACGTTTCGTAGGCCATGAAGGTGAATGGAAGATGGAGTACCTGCGCATTGTTGGCGACCATGAACGACCTCTTGTCTTACAAGAAATGTGGAAGCCTAAGGCTGGGTTTTCTAGACGGTTTGAAATCAGGAGAAAGCAAGAGGTGGAGAAGATGGCTACAGCCGAAGACATTGAGACTGCAGGTGGGCATGGTGTAAAACTTAGGTTTTATATATATTTCACATGTAAAAATTATTATTTTGCCATATTTAGACGAAAACGTACTGAACAGAGTACTAAACAAACAAAAAAAACCACCATAACTTCTAGATTATTTTAAAAAATCTACTAGTGGTGTATCCTGCCATATACTGCAACGTATCTGACAAGAAGTATACAAGTATAGGTTAATTACACGGGTCTCCTGGTAGCTTTGACAGAACATCAGTATCTGTACCCCTGTATCCCAGGCTCATGTTCCAGGTCACTCCAAGGAATATAAATGAAACAAAATTCGGATTTCTTTCCCTATGTTTACCCTGCAAAAATCCTACCCTCAGTGGAGACTTGCCCCCAAAAGGCTTGGCGCTACTCCATCCCTTAGAAATCCTTATCCCATACTGAACAGGACAACTTATCATATATATATCCTGTATATATAAGTTGCCCTATATATTTATTTATTCATTTATTTAATAAGTACACATATAGTTTGTGTTGCATGGCTAGGAAGTAGGGATGGTCCGAACCTGCCGAGGTTCGGGTTCGTACGAACCCGAACGCTCGGCATCAGATTCCCAATGTCTGCCTGCTCCGTGGAGAGGGTGTATACAGCGGGAGGACCGCCTGAAAAACTGGGATACAGCCATAGTCATAGGCTGTATTCCAGTTTTCCGGGCGTTACTCCCGCTGTATCCACCCTCTCCACGGAGCAGGCAGACAGTGGGAATCTGATGCCGAGCGTTCGGGTTCATACGAACCCGAACCTCGGCAGGTTCGGACCATCCTTACTAGGAAGCATATGGCAAAATCCTCAGATTTTCTAGCACATCATTATATTCATAATACAGCTGTGTTTTATGTCTATTTTACTGTCATATCTTGCTTTTTGTTTGTTTTTCTGTGACTACAGCCTTTAAGGGAACCCATCACCATGAAAATGCTACCTTAGCTATCAGCATCATTTTATAGAGCAGAAGCAGCTGAATGGATTGATATACGTCCTTATGGGAAAAGATTCTGTATAACTATTAATTTATTGTTTGAAATCTCTGATGTTTCCATGCTGAAGAATCCAGTCTATTGAGTGACACCACCCAGTGGACTCCTTAACACTGAATGATCAGGGAGTTCAACCAATGAATTACAAGTTATACTGAACCTTTTCTCACAAAGATCTATATCAATCTGCTCAACCTGCTTGACCTGATTAACCTTTTTGTTTACTGATTAAAATCAAATACATATAGGTAGAGTTCTTTTTTTATTCTGTTTTTGCTTTATGATTGTAAATGTTTGTGTTTTGGTTTCTGTACATGATTATGGGGGCAGCCATCTTGCCTGAGCTGCATTTAGAGATATGCTTTACAGCAGTTTACTGGCCCATGGGAACCTGTAGTCTGTTTTGCCTTGCAGTGTTCTCCTTTGTGAGAACAGACAAATATGTTACAGCCATAGGTGATGTAAGTCACAGTCATATTTTATCATGGATTGTATGTATCATTCGTTTTGCACCATTATTTTGGTGAAAAACATGTTTTTGTGCATTTTTTATGCAGTTTGTGCCGGCTGTGCCTGTTATAATTTTTTCGAAGGGGATGTGGTTTTATGTTAGCTACTTTTTTAGCTATTGCTTTTGTGCAATTTTTTTAGTTTTGTGCAGCAATACTCCAGTAACACCCTGGATTAGTTTGTTAGCCTCTTTTTTTTTAGAAAAAAAAGATGCAAAATTGCGCAATATTAATCAAGGCAATATGGAATCATAGGCATATAGGCTTAGGGGGAGGAGTGGTAGTAGGGGATTGAGACAGGTTGCGGTAGTTAGTGGCGAGATGTCTCGCGGTTGGCGTAAGGGAGATTGGGCCTCTGCATATTTAATTATGGAAATCATGTCTGAAACTATAAATGTAATGACTGCTGATGTGTTTCTCAATAGTGGGGAATTATATGCTTTACCTCTCTTTTTCCTGCTTATATAAGTCTTTGGTTTGTTTTAATAAAAGCAAAAATAAAGTGTTAAAAAAAAAAATCAAGGCCTGTGCATCTATTGATACTTTTTGCACACGGACCTGAGATTTTTGTGCAGCGATTGAAATGTGTAAGTGCAAAAAATTATTGCAAATGATACATACCCCCCCCCCCCCCATGTAATTGGAGTGATGTAAGTCACACACTGCTATCGGGGCAGCAATGAAACACATTCACTCAAGTGATAAATGCTTTACCAGCTGGCAATCTGATGGGAAAATCTCAGTTTGACGTATGCAAGAGCAGAAGTAGTGCCATATCAGTTATTGGAGCTGCTTTGCGGCCCACTATATAAATCACAATGCGATACTCACATACCTGAAGTGTTATAAGCATTTAAATTATGATCACAAGTTATTAAGGTCCAACGTAGGTGTTTTTGAGGAAGGCTGAACTCTTAATATCATTATCTGTTGGACAAATGTCTGACTTTATTCAGTTCTGTTTTTAGCTCTTATTTGATTGGCTTTTGCAGCTGCTGCCTGACATTGAATATTACTGTTTACCTTGCTGGTAGCCAGTATAAAGGACCTTCCCTTGCTTAGTTATACCTAGTTGCATTTAAAGTTATTTATTTAATGTATGCACAGCCACATTCTTAATGAGCTCTGAGCAGATTGGATTACATTCGCCAACAATCTGTTAATAATGCGTCCATGTTTCCAGCATGTCTGGGTCTTTCTGTAATATTATACAGTCATTCAATATGTATTATACTAACAACTTACCTTCTATTGCCCCTAAGGAGAATAAGAGGAAGTAGGCTTATACCATTGCCAAGCCACTGGTACCATGGTTCCCTTACATGTTTTGCTTATACTGTGCAGTGTAAGTGCAATGGTCTGTAATAGATACACACACACACACACACACACACACACACACATAGCAAATCCACAGTGACTGCAACATAAAGTTGGCTGCTCTTGTGACATTACAATGTCCTGTATGTCATATCACGGCTGTGGTCAATGGATGGCTGCTGCAGTCACATGTCATTATATGATATATCATTGCATGTAAACAATGTACAATGAAGTCCCACTGTATCTGGATTATTAGTCACTTTGAACAGTTTAACATTTGTTGCTGTCAGAATTCTCCTTAAACATTGTGGGTTATTTACAGTATTTGTTACAGAAATTCAGTCTATTTTGTGTTCCACAGGATTAGAAAAACATGGCCACTTCCTTCCAGAAACAGCACGATCCTTGTCTCCAGGTTATGCATGTAGTTGCAAACCGTCTATATCCTTGCTGCCAGTTTCCAGCAGCCTGACACACGGTTATTGCATACTTAACTTTAGCGCTGGTTTGTGATTTGGCGTTTTGGTAAAAAACTAACTTCATTTTGTGCTGACAGTGTCACAGAGGCAGGTCTGTTACACTGTCTTTGCCCACCTCACTCTCCGACCACCACTCTGTCTTCAGGTCGTCCCCACCTCCTCCAGAATGATTGACATCTATTCCTGATCTATTCCTGTGTGGGATTTCAACATGAGCTGGCTGTCAATCATTCTGAAGGCGGTAGCGGTGACAGACTGGTGGGTGAAGACGGTGTAGCAGGCCCGGGCACGGGCGGTCTTGGCATTTCTGGGGCCCCAAGCGAAGTTATGTCTGCCCCCCCAACACACGCTCCACAAAAATAGACCGCTGTGTGCTGCCCCCAGTAGTATATACCCCTTGTGCACTACCGCCAGTAATATATACTCCTCGTGTGCTGCCCTCAGTAGTATATAGACCCCTGTGTGTTCCCCCAGTTATATATAGCCCCCCTCGTGTGCTCCCCCAGAAGTATATAGACCTCCTGTGTGCTGCCCCAGTTGTATATAGACCCCCTGTGTGCTGCCCCCAGTCGTATATACCCACTGTGTGCTGCCCCCAGTTGTATATACCCCCTGTGTGCTCCCTCAGGGATATTTAGCCCCCCCTGTGTGCTCCCCCACTTGGATATAGACCTCCTGTGTGCTCCCCCACTTGGATATAGACCCCTGTGTGCTTCTCCAGTTGTATATAAACCCTCTGTGTGGTTCCCCCAGTAGTATATAGACCCCCTGTGTGCCCCACCAGTATTATATAGACCCCTTGTGTGCTGCTCCAGTAGTATACAGAACCCTGTGTGCTCCCCCAGTTATATATAGACCCCCTGTGTGCTGCCTTTACCAGTATATAAACCACCTGTGTGCCTCACCAGTAGTATATAGACCCCCTGTATGTTCCCCCAGTAGTATATAGACCCCCTGTGGGCCCCACCAGTAGTATATAGACCCCCTGTGTGCTCCACCAGTAGTATATAGACCCCCTGTGTGCTCCACCAGTAGTATATAGACTCCCTGTGTGCTCCACCAGTAGTATATAGACCCCCTGTGTGCTCCACCAGTAGTATATAGACCCCTGTGTGCTCCCCCACTTGGATATAGACCTCCTGTGTGCTCTCCAAGTTGTATATAGACCCTATTCTGCTGCCCCAAGTAGTATATAGACCCCCTGTGTGCTGCCCCCAGTAGTATATAGACCCCTCTGTGAAGCCCCAGTAGTCTATAGCCCCCTGTGTGCTCCCCCAGTTAAATATAGCCCCCCTTGTGTGCTCCACCTGTTATATAGCCCCCCTGTGTGCTTCCCATTTATATAGACCCCCGATGTGCACTCTCCCAGTTAAACAGACCCCTGTGTGCTCCCCCTCCCATATAGTATATAACACAATAAAACAAACACTTATACTCACCTGGGTCCGGGCGTCTCCTCTTCTCTTCACTCTTGTGGCCGCAGGAAGAGTTTTCCCTGCGATCACAAGAGGCCGCGCTCCCCTTGTCCTGGCGCCGATGCTCCAGTGATGTCACTGAAGCATCGGCACCACAAGGACAAAGCGGCCACTTGTGACCGCAGGGAAAACACTTTCTGCAACCACAAGAGTGACTGACAGGAAGGGAGCCAATGGCTACCGCCCTGTCAGTGCTGCTGCATGTAACTGAATGTAGCGCTCATTACGAGTGCTCATAGTTACAGTTCAGATGGCAGCAGCGAGCGGGACAGCGGCCCTGTCCAGCCGTCTTGAGCACAAGAGCGGGGCGTGTGGGCCCCCTTGGACGTTGGGGGCCCCAAGCGATCGCTTGGGGTGCTTGGTGCCAAAGACCGCCACTGGGCCCGGGTGTTAACCTGAAATAAAGTTAGTTTTTTACCAACATGCCAGATCATAGAGTAGCGCTTAAGGTATGCATGCGATGCTACTGCAAACTGGCAGCGCGGATGTATGCATACCTAAGCTGACAGTCGCCTTTTAAAGTCAATGGCAGACATTGATGGAATATCCATCAACTATATTATTAGTATGTTAGAGAGGCCTCTTACTTTTTCTTGCATTGACCAGTTTACATACTGTATATTCCTACACACTATCCCCAATCTCTTCTAAATCCCAATTAATCCCTACCATATCCTACTGTATAACTACTTCACCCAGCTAAGGTTAACTCCGTGTCCAGCATTCCCAGTCCCAGTGATAGATTACCGTGTCTGTCCGCCTAATAATAGAAACCTCTTTAACCAGTGCTTGTCTGGTTGCTGCACTCCTAACTGAATAATCACTTTCTTGGTTGATAGATTACATATGCTGTTATAGTGTTGTTACTCCTGGATGTATACCCCAACCCCATACTTGCCTATTTTAATAGGTATATTATGTAAACTTCTAATATGGCAAGCTTTCAGCACACTGGTTATCTGTCACTTTGGATATTATGTTATGTTAGATAGCACCATTCAGGCTTGAATTGTCTGATAATGGTTATGGGGCTTCTGGCTGGAAGTGTTTGCTGCGGCTGACCACGTCGGAGGGAGATTAGCTGGGTATTCGGCAGCTGCAGTTTGTCTATGGAAGGGCCACTTGCACACAGCAGTGTTTGGGTCAGTATTTTGCATTAGCATCTGTGAGGCAGAACTAGAGGAATCATATGTACCTCTACTGTGTTTTGGAGGTACTCCTAGTTTTGACTTGCAAATACTGATGCAACGTACTGAACTGTATTTTGTACCTTACAGCTAAAGTGGCCTGAAGGTTGGTTTACTTACTGCAGAGATCTATAATATGCAAGGTTTGTGAACGTTGATCTTCAAACAGTATATCAATGAAATAATTAAACAACAACAAAAAACACTAAAGAATTAAGGAGAATATATTAAAGGGATCCTTTTGTCATGTCCTAGTGACATGTGAGAAGTTTTGCTCAGTAGGGGTCCCAGTGCTGAGACCCCTACAGGTTCCAAAAAGAACCAGACATCTGCACTTAGCTAGGCACAGTACCTGTTCCCTTATCTATGGCACTGCTCAGTCCTGCCGGGACAGTGATGTGTGCAGTGTCCAGTCAGAGTTGACCTAATGACTTTGGAAAATTTTAAGTAGGGCTCTGAAAAGTTATGTATGACTCTCTGGTTTCTATTACTGTATCCAACCCTACAAGCTCTTCAACAACAGGACAGCATTAGTAATGTCAAAGTGACAACAATTTTTAATGCTTTAAAAAATACAGAAAAAAAAAAGATCCGTTTTGGCTATGGATACCTGCTGGTGATTGTACATATAGGGGTATCTTACGCAATGACATCACAAATTATTATTATTATTATTATATACTGTAATATGCTAGAATGCAATACTCCCCTTTCTATATCATGACACTTTCCTTTAAGTCCAAAAGACCTCTTATTCATTCACAAAATATTGTTCCCGTAGCCTTTTGGTTTGTCCAGTCGATCTGTAGTAATCTGTTGACAGGCAGCAATGCTCTTTTTGGAAATCATTGTATCTCTTCTTGCAATCCTGCCATGCACGCCATTCTTATTCGGTGTCCTTCTAATGGTGGACTTATATTAATTAATGTGAGAAAGACCTTTAGTTGCTGAGAGGTTACTTAAGCCCCTATTACACGGGGCGACGAAAGGGAGCACCGACCTTTCTCCTCGTTCCCCGCTCGCTGTTGGCGCTATTACACACGTTGGCAGCGACCAGGTAAGAGCCAAGGGGGGGAAGAGGGGGCTGCGGGGAGATGCCCGGGTGATTGCTACATTGTCCTGGCAGCCAGCCTTTAGGGGACAGTGGCGGGGACAGAGCAACAGCAGCAGATCGTTAACAGGCTGATCATTAGCGTTTCAGCCTGTTGAAAGACAACGATCAACCTACATCGTGCTTACACAAAACAGTCGGTATTGGCCAAATACATCCGATGATCGCTTTGTGTAACAGGGCCTTAAGGGTTTTTTTGTGACCTTGTGGACTGTTATACACTGTGCTCTTGACTGATCCTTGTTGGGTGCTGTAATAATGATTTTAATCTTTCCTTAGTCTGTATTTATCTATCTTTCGTAATCTTTTCCAACTGATCGTCAACAACTTTTCTGAGGTCATTTTTAGCTCACTGTCCTTTATGTCAGGTATAGGGACACCATTAATTGCTTATTTTTTATTATTATTATTATTATTTATTAATTATTACTATTATTTATTATTATTTATTAATTGTTAATTATTATTATGTATGTTTTTTTTTCCAAAAAATTTACACTTCTTTATATCTGTTAACAGGAATCAACGCTCAAGCTAGAAAATTACAGAAAAGTCGTTCTCGTGCTGCCTCTGGTGGAAATGCCCCATTAAGAGAGAGAGAAGACAGCATTTCTCTTCGTCGCAGTATAAGTGATATCAACTTAAACACCAAGAAACGTAGAGAGAGAAAAAGCATAAAGAGTATGGTGGCAAATGACACAGACCCTGGCCAAGATGGAGGGCTAAATCAAAAAGATGGCAACATGCAAAACTCAACAGAACGCAGCAGTGGTGTAGATTGTCCAGAGGATTCTACGGACCAGAATGACTTTGATTTTGAGCGCCTCTCTCAGTGCCTAATCCAGCCACCTTCAGAACATCCATACTTCCTCCTTTTGCAAGGTTACAACAAAGATGTGGTAATTATTAAGTATTACTATCATCCTAATTATTTTTTTGGTGTATCATTTTCTTTATGTATAAGTGACCTATGATTTATACTTCAAACATCCATTAGTTGATATGTTTAGTGTTCTTGGCCCAAATTTATCTAGGCACAGAACCGGCAAAAAGTTTTCAATTTTTGTACCAGTCACAATTGTTTTTAAATTTGCGACTTTACCAGATCTGTGCAGCACTCGGCAAGTAGGCAGGTGCAACATGACGTGAGTGGGGGGGAGGTTGCAACTGCTAGCAGATAAATTAAATTATAGTAAAAATCTATACTAGTTTAGGCTGGGTTCACACTACATATATTTCAGTCAGTATTGTGGTCCTCATATTGCAACCAAAACCAGGAGTGTATTAAAAACACAGAAAGGCTCTGTTCACACAATGTTTAAATTGAGTGGATGGCCGCCATTTAATGGCAAATATTTGCTGTTATTTTAAAACAACGGCTGTTGTATTGAAATAATGGCGGTTATTTACTGTTATATGGCGGCCATCCACTCAATTTCAACATTGTGTGAACAGATCCTTTCTGTGTTTTTAATCCACTCCTGCTTTTGGTTGCAATATGAGGACCACAATACTGACTGAAATATACGTAGTGTGAACGCAGCCTTAGAGCTCATAGTTTTCAGTGAGGGCTCACAGTCAACACCACATGTGCCTTAATTTACGTAGTGGTATGTGCCTGTACATAAATTTGCCACATCTGTGTGCTCACAGGGGCTTATTTAAAGGGGTACCCCCATCTCAACTAACATAATTAAACTTATAGGGCAAGTCAAGTTAAATTTTTGTGAAAATATATTTAAAAAAGTATTAAGCTTGAAGTTTAACTACATTAGTTGAGATGGGGATACCTCTTTAAGAATGGAATCTGAGATGCCGGTCTTAGTAAATGAAGTGAAGGTTTAAGCACATATTTTTAAAAATTCATCAGCCATTTCAGGCTGGGAGAGGCTCACCATAATATCCCGTTATGTGATTGCTGTACAGGAAGTCTTTGTATAGTGTAGTATTTCCTCTGTATAGCGAACAAACCATTATTTCTGATACATTAAAGGATTAGTCAGTGGGGTCTGATTTTTTTTTGTAGATGTCATGCCATTCTTGTCTGGTCTGGACATAGCCCAAGGAGCAGAGTAGCCAAGAACCTTGGGAAAAGAAGAGCAGGCCATTTTCTTCTTGATTTCTAATTACATGACCTTGGTCCATGAACAACAAGTAACTTTAAACTTGAAGAAATAATCTGTATTATGGTAAATAAATACTTTTTTTTTTTTATTTGTGTCATAGGACTTTGTTATCTATGTGATGACCAGGAAGAAACATCTGTTCGGAAGATCAGAAAAATCTTCAAGAGATAAAGTTCCTTATGTCGATACCTTTCTGTCTGCTCCAGATATACTTCCTCGACACTGTTGTGTATGGCGCTTGGATTCTTCTACTCAAAAAAACATAGTCCGTGTAAGGCCTTATCGAGGCGCACTTGTTACTCACAATGGAGGAGTCCTACAAAGAGAAGCTGAACTGCATACTGGGGATTTGTTAGGGCTTGGAGAGCATTTTCTGTTCATGTATAAGGACCCTAGAGTGGCCCAGACTCGCCCTGCCTGGCTTCCACAATCCTGGTCTACCTCTGGGTTAAGTGGGGCATTTTCATGCCAGATGTGTGGCAGATCACTTCAGGAGCGTCAAGAGGCTGTTCAGGCCTACATAGAAAGCAGAGATTTCATTCTACAATACCGCTCTCAGGAAGAAGATGCTGTGTTGAAGGAGATTATTGAAAAGTCTGGTAACTCGAAAATTGAATTTAAGCT
Source organism: Dendropsophus ebraccatus (assembly GCF_027789765.1). Lineage (NCBI taxonomy): Eukaryota > Metazoa > Chordata > Amphibia > Anura > Hylidae > Dendropsophus > Dendropsophus ebraccatus. Next base: position 45,517,559 of record NC_091465.1, read on the forward strand.
GGCTCCTGCTTACCTTTTCAGTCTTTGTATTGAACATTCCACTAGAGCACTGGACCCTGGACACTTTCCTAAACTATTAATGAAGATTGCCACCATGATAAAGGAAGTGGTTTGGGTAAGACAATTCAGTTTTTTTAAACCATGTTCTTTATTGTTTTCAATAATGAAGAGAATACAATCAATAGGGATTACAACATAAATATAAGTAACAAAGCTTCCAAAAGGAGAAAAGAAGGATGTAAAACATATAATGTACAAAATATCCAAGACTACTGTAGAGAGATAAGGTAAAGAAGAGAAACTAATATAACTAGTAGTGATAAGAAGTCATAAAGGTCACTAAGAAAAGTTCCCAGGCGAAGCTTGCAGTAACAAGTGACCACCTCTAAATCACAGGCTCCAACAAAAATAATGGTCAGTACCACAGTACAAAGTAGACTGTTGGGTACAATACCAAACAGGAGCTAACGAAAAACCAAAACAAGAGAATCAACCAAAATTAGCCCAATAGCAATAGTCCCTTATATGGGAAATACTTTAACCTTGTACCTTATTTTTTTCTTTTCAGCCAACCAGGGATCCCAGCTTTCATTACTTTTTGACTACCTAGTGAGCCTTTTATATCTTGTAGACAATACCATTTTGTGTATTGAAAGTGCTTCATTAGTGAAGCATTTTTTATGAAAAGAAACCATGTTTTATTGCCAAAGTTTGATCAAAATCTAGTAAATGCCTTAAGATCCCAATTACTGTACTTCTGATACTACAGGGGCAGATAAGGTTAACCAGTGTTGAAGAATACATTTCTTTGTGGCAAGAAGTGAAATGTGAGCACCTTGCGATAACAAGATAGCTTTTAAAGGCTCTTGAAGGCACTTAGGAATAAAAGGAAATAGACACTCAAGTGGGGAAGGGGGAATACTAACACCCCACATATTTTTGATCCAGGACAGGATTCCTGACCAGTTTGGATATTGGGGCATTCCCAAAAACAGTGAAACAAATTGCTTCTCCGTAGGGCACATTTGGGGCTGACCACATGAAGACCAGACAATATTTGTGATCTGATGTTGGATAGTTGCAATTGTGAACCCTAAGAGGTAAACAGAAGCAGACACTTTTTTAAAGCATAGGATTTCAACAAATGACATATGCCGAGAGTTTGCCATATCGGTACTTACTAGGGAATTGAAAGGATTGTCTTTCTCCAATTGTGTGAAGTTTCTAGCTAGAAATGAGCAGTAACCGCGTAACTGATGATATTGTAGCATCTGCGAGGAGAGGGGAGAAAAGCGAGAAGCTGCGTCTTTCTATTACAGTAATGTACTCTCTGAAATGTTGAGTAAGTCACCCACCTTGTTTGTACTCCTGGATCTCCCTTGAGGGAACGTTGGAGAATCCCGAATGGGGAATGGTTTCACACGTGGCTATAGTGTCATAAAGCAACACTATTGTTGGTCACAAAGGTGGTATCTAATTTTAATATATAAAAGAGTGCAAAGACATAATGGAGCTATAGTTTTTCTTTCTAGGGCAAAGTATGAAAAATGAAAGGTGTCAAAAAGCCAGTCTCTAATGTGGCAGAACAACACTGATAAATTATTATTATCTGAGATAAGAGAACTGTGTGCCACCTTCACACAACTTGTTATGAGCTATGGCTTTATGTTTTAAAAGAGAACCAGTCAACAATAAAAATGTTGGAGAGACATACAAACGTAATGGAGGACTGGACAAAGTGGATAATTGCTAGGACGTCACTGATTCCAAGTAATGGTCTGGTTACATAACATCGAAGAAAGTCCAATAACATCTAGGAGCAGTGAAGTAGTGAAAGTAATATCATAATAAAGACCTGCCAGGGTTGAAATTGTGCTTGGTATGAAAATATGAAAACAAGAGTCCGTGGAGTCTCGGTTGCGAGTCTCAAAACACGGGATAGCCAGATATCTCTAGCCTGTTGCCACGGGGTGCCTCCATGATGGGAAGAGCACCACACCACCCTGATAAATAGCCCTTTAAGTCCCACTCGGTTGCGTTGAGTTCAGTGATTACTGTGTTTTGTTGGTTGATTTGTCATTGCCCCAACTAGCCAGAATCCTACTCCACACTGACGAGGGGCAAATACCCCGAAAGGGCTGTCTGTGGATGGAAGCCTGCCTTGGCAAGCCCTTGTCATGATCGCAATACTCGTACCTTGAGTTAGACATTGACAAAAAGGGGCCACCCTGGTATTTCCCTATTTATGTTCCAATACTCGCAACCGAGTGGGACTTAAGGGGCTATTTATCAGGGTGGTGTGGTGCTCTCCCCATCATGGAGGCACCCCGTGGCCACAGGCTAGAGATATCTGGCTATACCGTGTTTTGAGACTCGCAACCGAGACTCCACGGACTCTTGTTTTGCATATTTTAATTTTTGGGGGCATCAGTGGAGACTCTTGATTGAGTTCTTCATTGGAGCTTTTCTCACTGTTCTCCTTGAGTTCAGTGATTACTGTGTTTTGTTGGTATGAGAATAAACTTAAAAAATTCACTACTATTGGATGCTGTTGGACTTTCTTTGATGTTATGTCAGAGAGACATTACAATTTTTATTGGTCAGGGTCTGTGTGTGCAGCGGTCTACTTATAGTGAGGCTACAGTGTTCCCCTATAATTCTGTTTGCATAAGAAACTATTTTAAAACAATTGTTTGCCTTATTTGAACTACTACTTTTAATTTTGAGAGTCCCATGACAATTGCTTTATTGATGCTATATGCTTTTCTCGGAGAAACCCATCAAATTGGATTTTCACAGAATGCAATATAAACACAGTGGAAATCATGCCCCCAGTTCTCTGTGCGTGATATAGGCGATACTCCCAGCAACATTGTGTGGCTATGGGTGGAAAACTGGGGGCATTGGTTTCCCAAACAGTTCAGATCGCATGTGGGAACACAACCTTAGTGTTCTTGTTTCCTTCCTAACAATAAAGCTAGCTTGTAATTGTAAGGCTATGTTCACACACCATGCTTTTTATCAAAAGAATGGCCATTGGTTTTAATTGTAACAACGGCTGTTCTTTTCATATTGCAATGATTTTCATTGAAGCCAATGCAAACAATGTGTTGCACACAATTTAATGAACAATGGCAGTTGTTTGGCTACAGCCGTCAAAATAACGTTCATGTCATTTATTTCCGCCCGTTGTCCATAGACATAGATTTTTCATTTTGTTTGGCCATTTGTTTATACGTAGTGAGAACATAGCCTAAAGTTTATTTCACCAGGTTTTTGCTTTAGTTGTAGTTTAAAGAAGCTTTCCAGTTTTTTTTTTTTAATCATATCATGCACATGATCATTTCACTGCGATTTAAGAAGATTGCAGCAAGAGCACAGCCAAAACATAGCAAAAATGCATTGTGTCAACACAGCTTGTAAAGTCTTCAAATCATCATAAAACAATTCAGTTGTCATTATAGGTTAAATCACTTTCTCCTCATAGCAATATATTTTTTAAAAACACACACTCAAATAAGAAAACACATAAAAACTGCATATATTGTGGACTGACACAGCCCACTTATGCAGTGAGGGTATGTTCAGACTGAGGAATCCACGCGGAGAGGTTCCAGCGGATTCCGTCCCTCGCCCCCGCTCACTGTTAGTTCTTTGGAAGGATGGCGGACTCTGCCCGGCCATAGAATGGAGTCTATGGCACGGGAGGAGATGTGAGCGGCAGAAACCGCAGGAACTTCTCCACGTGGATTCCTCAGTGTGAACATACACTGATTCTCATTAGGGTTTCATTACATGGCCCGATGATCGTTTAACAAGGACTGCATGGACATCGTCACCGATGTCCTTGGAGCCCTTGCTTAACCTGCATACATTACCTATCCATGGTCCAGGGCTCCTCTTGCGGTCCGCTTCTCTCCAGGTCCCGCGCGTTGCAGCATCAGTGCGGCCTGTCCTGGGCCAGTGATTGGCTGAGTGGCCTGTCAGCTAAGACAGGCAGCTCTGAAGCTGCAGTGCGCAGGACCCGTGGAGAAGCAGAGCGCAGGAGAAGCTCTGGACCATGGATAGGTAATGTATGCCCTTTGCAAATCGTCAGCCACCGGCCGTGCACCGCTATTGCACGTAGTGATGCGCGGTCGGTGCCTGACAATTATAGGTTCAAACCTATGTCAACGATCAGCCGATGATCGTTGTGTTTATTACACGGATCAATAATCGGCCGAATAGGGACGGTTCGGCCAATTATCGTTCCATGTAATAGTACCCTTAGACTAGACTCCAGCCCATAGATAATTAGGTTGGTCTTATTAGCTGACCAGCAAACATGATACCCCATGCCCACTTTCTGCAAAGACAGAAGCTTTATGGGAAATGTAGGCAGCATTAGAAAATCATCTCAGTATTCAAATAGAAATTATTATGGCTGAGAACCAATTTCTGTCACATCTCCTAATACAGTTAAGCATAAGACATACAAAAGATCCTTCACACTTTTCTTGAATAATAGCCTGTGGTGGACTATATAAGCTGAAAGGTAGCCCACCAGTTATGTTATACCGCCTGAAACCTGTGCGGCGTGATAGAGATTGTAGCTCATTACAGTGGGCTATTATTTAACACTGTAGCGTTTCCTGGTTTCAGCAGCGTAAAACAAATAACCTTCTGTAAAATATTTCAATGCGTTTAAAATGTTTTGCCTTTGTACAGTGTTTATGAGCAGATTTACTCTTAAGACCTTGTAATGTGTTATTATGTTACAACATTGATTGGCTTGGACCTTGAGAAAACAGCTATTCGATGGGAAAGTGTTTCATCTACAAAGTGATCGTTATTACTAGGGAAGCCAAATTAGAAAGGACAATACAGATCTAATGCAGATTGAGTACAGGTCAAGGTGTTTCATGTGTTTGGAGAATAAAAAATTTAAAATGTGTGGGCTACGCAAGGAGAACTACTGACATTGTTTCTATTCTTCAGATTGTGTCTCTCTTGTGGGGAAATCTACAAAAAGTTCCATAACATTATTTCCAAAACTGGAATGGGAGAGACTTAGTATACATCTCATGCACGGATGCCACGTGTGACAGGGGGATTGTGTTCACACAAAACAAATCTGTTGCAGAAACATCTGAAGGAGCTTGCAGGAAATATGTAAATGTGAAAAAGTGTACTTGTCATGATGTTTTTTCCCCCAATCGGCGTGCAGCCACCAGGTCAGTTCCATGCACCAGTCCCAATCTTATCCAATAGGGCTTGTGCACAGAACCCATCCAGCATGGTTGTATCCATAGTTACTGGTGGCAGAAGCGACTGCATGCCGATTGGGGGAGAAAAACATCATGACAGGTACTTTTTAAGCAGCACATCACTAGTATGTGAATATACCCCAAGAGAAAGCTACTCTAAGAGAAAAAGAAAAAGAATACTGATATCATTAATTACCGACTATTCATTGCTTTCTAGACCCAGGAGAAGTAACACTGGGCAAACCTTTGATTGGGCACTAGGTGCATAAGTTGGTTTTTAAACCACTTTAAATAAAGCATCTTTGGTTGCTTCCAATGAGTGAATGGTGCCCCCATTCCTACTTCCCACTCAGTGTGGGATGACTTGTGGATTCTGTGTTTTTAAAAAAATAAAAAAGGATTTATATTCTTGCAAAGACTATTGTCCAACTAACATCATCACTATCATCATCATCATCATCATCATCACTATGTAACTTGATACAGCTTAAAAAGTTTTTTTTAATTAATAAGATGTCCAAGTATTTAATGCTGATGGAGACTTTTGCACCAACTGTATTAAAAACTTCAATAGGGTTTTCCCAAAAACCAAACAGTATGTAAAACCAGCATAGCAAGGGATAATGTTTCGTCAGCGCTGCATTGCGTAATAGATATTGAGTAGTATGGCTTTGTTGTTTTTCTCAAAATAGTATTGAATTAAAGATGGATTTTATGCATTTTACAGGAGAAGATTAAAGAGATCGGAGACAAACAACCAGAAAAGTAAGTTGTGAACAATGTCTATTCATTGGACCGTCTAGAATTGATAAACAGCTGGGCATTTGTAGGACCCATTTTAGCTATGGAAACACCGGTTGTCCCATAATTACTTCTATATTAAGAAATGGTCATATTAAGCTCCAAGCCCATACATTGAATAGGACTCATTTCATCTGAAATAATTGTATGTACTGAAATGTATTTATGTGACACCAACATATTTTATAGCAATGTACAGAGGTTGTCTTAACCATCCAGTATAGAGAGTGGAAGGAAACCCATGCAAGCACACTGAGAACATATAAGCTCCATGCAAATGTTTTCCTTGGCCAGATTTGAACCCATAACCCGGGCAATGCAAAGCAATAATGCCAACTACTGAGCCTCTCTGCTGCTAGAGGAGTGCCCCTTTGTCATATGCCAGGCTGGCATGCATTGGTGTAGACAGTGATATTCCATCATGCCCAACCACTGTGTATCGATGGACTGTCAAAAGAACCCCATTATACTAATTACCGAACCCAATGAGGCAGTCTATAGTATAAAGTGTGTGGGCACTCTTAGGGAACCAGGCTTACTGGGTAATGATACGCTTTGGTAAACATTAGGCCCTTAAGTATAAAGATAGTATACAGGCCTGTTTTTTGTCTGAGTCTGTATGTTATCTACTTTTACATTTCCTTGCTGACCACTTTAAATGCTTCCTGTAGGAACTGTTGGATGCCCCATCCAGTACACCCATTGTCTATGGTCAGCACATTCATACCATTTTTAGTTCAGTCCATACTGAACTAAAAGTTATGTTACATGTGGCTTTGGGGTTAGCTAACCCTGTGGATCCTTCCTGTAGAAACTTTTGTCAAATAAGTTGTAGTGTGCAGTGCAGGAATAAACTTTACTGAGTAACAATGCTTTGCACAGCTGGCTAGTAGTGGCCTCAATCTATATCATTGTGAATTATATGTATGCATTTCTGTTTCTATCATTTGTTTTTGGGTCTCCATTGACAAAGCTGTATGATAGTTTGTTTTTCTGGTACTATTTTGGGGTACGTTTGAGGTAAACAATGTGTTCATTGTATTGTATGGGTGATTCTGCATGTGACAATACATGGATGATTTAAATTTCCATCAATAATAAATAACTTTGTGCAGAGAAAAAGCAATATTTATTATCTTTTTTTTATATATTTGTTTATGTGTAATTAAAAGTTTTAGTCCAAGTGGGGAACTTGAACATGTAAAAAACGGTTTGTCCTCTCTATTTAAATGAACGTCAGCACTTGCCCGTCAGCACTTGCCAGTGTAATTTTACACACTGTGTGCATGGGATGTCCGTCATTTCATTAACTTCATGGCATTGCATGTAATTAAAATAAATTGCAGCAATAACAGACGCCTTTTTAAATGGAAAGAACGTCCGCCTTTTCTCTTTTTTTGACGTTGTGTGAACATAGCCTAAAACTACGTGGTAGATCTAGGAACTATTGTTGAGCCCCTGTGGCCATAGTAACCTCTCCGCATCTCATGCATCAGCAATAGTGATGACAGAAGAGGTGCTGATTTAATATAGCAACTGTACTGTATTGTTAATGAAAAAGATATTTCTAGAGAATAAAATCTGATCACAGTCGTTCCTTCTTAGAAGAATTTTTATCTAATTTCAACTAGTTCACACTTTTCATGTGTGCAATTTCTTATTCTAGTCAGCAAGAGAAAACTATGGGAAGTACTTTAGGGATTGAAGATGTGGCCTCTGACCTTCGACCATTAATGTTGTGGATGGCTAATTCTATGGAGCTTCTTAATTTTGTACAGAGAAAAATCCTAGACATGGAAAAGGAGTGGGAATCAGAAGGTAAGAGTTGTATTTAGATTTTTTTTTTTAAACTAAAAACTATGAAAACTTTATGAAAATATTTTGTGCCTCCATTTTGTATTAAAAGTGTTCTACTAATTTCTGCCAAGTAAAGAAACTTAGTTATTTGTGATATTTTAAGTCTCCTGTCTGAACCTAAAGGTACCCTACCCTACACTTGCCAGAAGACATTACATAGGGAGTGTCATGGGGGCATCATCATTCCTAGTGTAACCCCCTTGCCCAGGGAAAAGCTTGGGAGGTCTGTTGGAAAAGACTTCAGCCACCATGAACACCCTGACCTGACCATATCAAGGGACTACTACCCCCATCATTCCAGTCAGACGGCCATCTTGCTGGGTATCTGCCCCTCATATGTAGTTCCCAGAGTCTCTGGCTCACAAAAGGTGCATGCATATATCCTCCAGACTTTTTTTTTTTTTGGGGGGGGGGATGCAAATATTGGGTCATACATGGTGGGCTTCACAAAGACTTAGCAATATAAAAGGTTGAAACATTGCCGTATTTTGTATGCATTAAGGTGTGCAATACAAAAAGTGGCTTAAAATGATTGAGCAGCAATTCTTTTTTTGTTTTCATATCTTGAGAGTTGACAGGTCCTCTTTAAGGTGTTTAAGATGCTTTGACATTTACCAGATCTTAAAATACCATTTTCCATCAATGCAATGTCAACGTCAAGGCAATTTTCTTCTTGCTCTACATAAGGTTATTCAGTTAGTAGCCATAGCTGCTGGGAACATCTTATAAACTGAACACACTAAATGATCATATTATGTTACAAGCCATAGCCATTGCATTGCATCATATCCATTTGTGAGTGCACGTATGTGACACAACGTGACTACAACACTTTAGCATTAGTACTTCTTTGTTTCTGAGATTCATACATGAGGCAACTGAGACCAATGCTAACCAAGAGATATAGACCTCATTAACATGGCCATACTAGGACCTACAATTCTACAGATTTGTAACACATCACATCACATCACAAGTGTATGTATGTCCATAAGTCTCTGATTCCATATGAAGCCTTATAGAGGTTAATTGCTCTATACAACTTGTTGAATGTACCAACTTCCATAGGATGGCATACAATAGAATTTCTACAAAATATATAATGTGGTATTGAGCATGATCCTGCATCACATGTAGCACCTATGGCTTCCTAGTCTTTGGCATACATCTCGGCCAAAAACTTAGCATGTAACCACAAGTGTGTGGTTATACTTCTACATCTGCAGCATGTATATAACAGGCACTGATAGCTACTCAGTAAACCTGGCAGCTTGATATGTTGGACAAAATAGTTCCATAGTTGCCAACAATCCCCGTTTTACCGGGACTGTCCTGATTCTGAGGAGACAGTGTCGGCAAAACTATGTCCCAGGAAGCTCGGCCCCCATCACCGGAGGCCCCGCCCCCTGCTAGCACGAGTGACGTCACTCAGAGCAGAGCAGGGAGAGGAGTTGCTGGGGGACTAGAGGAACCATACAGGTTAGTTAAGTATAGCTTAACTAACCACACCCATGATAGGCCACACCCACAAAGACCACACCCACAATAAGCCACACCCCTTGTTGTCAAAGCTTAAGTGTCCCTGGAAAAAATGTTAAAATTGTTGGCAACTATGTAGTTCATCCATGAGGTTATCAATGGAGTTGAAATTCTATTTACGTAACTGTTATATAGTTCAATGGAGAAAGCCATGCAGAAACAATCTAGAGATGTACATGCCACATATCAGGCAATACCCTTTAATTCTCTAAAATAATACATTTTTCAGGTACTTCACAGGATGCCTTGCTGTCAAGTGACCTAGAAGCCTGTGAGGAGTCCATGGCACTTCTCGATGAGGTTATTATGTACACATTCCAGCAGTGTGTTTATTACTTGACCAAGGTAAGAAAAAAGATCAGAACCAACGTGGGGATAAGAGGAGTTAGGCTTGGATCCCACATAGTCTTTTGGTCACTATTTTTATCAGGTGTGGATTCAATACACAGGAAAAGATGCAATCTTTCCATAATGTTTTTTCTCCGTTTCTCAGGTTCTGGCCAAAATAACTACCGTAAGCCCAACCGTAGGAGTTTGTTTACACATGTTGTGTATGATGCAGATTTTATGTAGTAGATGTAGTGTACTGATAATATTATTCAACCCAGCTTATCCCACTTACACCGACTTCATTGTTCTGGGCTATCTTTTTTGTTAGAAGAGCCCTAATATTTAGGCTGATGACTGGCCACCCATTGACGCCCCCACCCTCACCAGCTGTAGGTCAGTTTTTACATGAGCTTATTACGGGTGCATTTTCATGCCTGTAATACACTTAAGTGTCCTGGCCTTACTTATAGCATGGTAGATTCTTTAAGGCTCGCCTTAATCTGCTGATGGAACCTGGCAGGTGGCATCAATTGGTCACTTCCTTCGCAGCACTATGATAGAGGAAATAAAGCATTTTGTTTCATTTCATTCTGTAAACCCAATAATGTTTGAATACAAAGGGGGAGATTTATCAAAGGGTGTAAAATTTAGACTGGTGCAAACTGGCCACATCAACCAATCACAGCTCCTCTTTCCTTTCACCAGAGCTGGAAGCTGAGCTGTGATTGGTTGCTGTGGGTATTTGCACCAGTCTAAATTTTACACCCTTTGATAAATCTCCCCCAAACAGTTTTTTATGCTGTAGTTCTGAAGACTTATTTTCTCTCTACAGACCTTATATGCAGCGTTACCAGCCCTACTGGAGAGCAATCCCTTCACTGATCCGGGCAGTCTATCAGATGTAGGGGAGTTAAACAATATGCCAGAAGGCACCCGTGGCACCCTTGCCATATATCAGGCTACACTGGATTTAACTCGAGAGTGTGAACTACATCCAGATCTTGTGTCTCAGACTTTTGGATATCTCTTTTTTTTCTCTAATGCTTCACTTTTTAATACTCTTATGGAAAAAGGTAAAGCTATGTCAAAACTGAAATACAATTTTGCCAAAAACTGCTGGAATAAAAAAAATCATTTAAATGGATTAGATGGATAGATCCAAAAAAAAAGAAAATCTCAGACCAAGTGAACTTAGAAAAGACAGTCTGAGGCTATGTTTACACAACTGAAGTTTTCGTAAAACAATGTCCGCTCTTTTCATTTAAAAGTTAATGCGAATTACGAGTGACTGTACACACGGCAGTGAACACGCACATTTTTTGCGGCTGGTGTGTGAACAATGGACGTTATTTTAACTTGTTCAAACACAGTACTTTTTACTTTTTTTACACATCTTTTGCATTAAAGTCAATGGCTTTTGTTTTCCAAACAACGGCTATTGTTAGTACTTTTGTGTAAACATAGCCTAAAGATGCACCAGATTTATGGCAGTGGCTCAGGCTGTTTTAAAATAGCTGATCGTTGGGCAGCTGAACAGCTGATCAGAGGGATGTCAGCACCATCTGATCAGTCTGTTTTGCCTGGAAAACCCCTTTAAGACAATTTTTCTGACGCAGATTCCATCACATTCAGATGTTATGGTACGTTTACACGGAATGATTATCGTTCGAATTTTTGCAATAACAATCGCATTTGAGCGACAATTGTCTTGTGTAAACACAGCGAACGATCAAGCGACAAGCATAAAGTCGTTTACTGTGATCTTTCAACGTGTTCTCAAATCGCCGTTGATCGTTCGCTAAAAACTCGCAGATTGCTTTGTGTAAACAGTCTTTCAAAGATTCACCCTATGTGTTAGATGGGCTAAAGGAATCTTAAAAACTATCGCAAAAATGATTTTTCTAACGTCTAAACACTGATCGTTATAAAAAACAAATCGTTTAACGATCGATTGGGCGAATTATCGCTTCGTGTAAACGGACCATTATTCTAATCTTATAACGTGATAGGCCGCCCATTACCATATGATTGTGGGAGTCACTGGGATCTCTATGGATCCTGAGAATAAAAGTGCCACACTACGGGGACTGTGGCTGTACTATAGTACCCTGCACAGGCAGAGAAACAGGAGAGCCTCTCTGCAGGGAAAACATAGAAGGGAATGCATATTTAGAACAGGTGAAGGCTCTAGAGATCAAAACCTTACCCATTATAAAGTGATGGCATATCCTTATAATATGCTATCACTTTAAAAGATGGGAATATTCCTATCGGAGCCATACAGCTATATATATTGGAGAGAGAGAGAGAGAGAGAGAGAGAGAGAATTTGTATTGCACACCTACATTTAGTGCAAAACTGAGTATTTGAAGGTCATTTGCTGTCTTGTTCTGGGTATTCCAAGTCATGTTACGATAGCGTGGTTGAAAAAAGACATATGTCCATCAAGTTCAACCAAGGCAGTGGGGGAGGGGATGTGACTGGACGGGAGGGGTGTGGATAACTTTAGAATTTTATTTCTCAGTAAGGTAAGAAATCAGTAAGCAATTCTATATTCTTCTTCTTAGTAGTTGTAGAATTCTATGTTTGATAGGGTTTAGTAGAAGTCTGCTGCCTGAAGAGAATTCTTTGATAATTCTTTCTCTCATCTTGCCTGATGAAGGAGGGATCGGTCCTATGACTACATCCATGAGTTAGCAGTTCCTCTAATTGTCCTGGCAGATTATCTGCAGGAAGTTGTGTGCTTCCTCCTTGCATGGCTCTCACTACTGGGAGCATTTTTTTTCCTTCACAGCAGGAAGCAGAAGGTTGCCTGCTCTGAAAAAAGAGAATGACGTGTTTTTATTTTTCCATAACAGCATCTGAACTTAACTCTTTGCTTGTTCCAGATGGATTGTACAACTTTTTAAAAAAAGGAATATATTAATTGTAAATTGTGTAGGCCAACAAATAGATGTATCTGTATGTCACTACCCAGATCAGTGAATAAAATACAAAGTGAGTGAACAGAAGTGAAATCTAAAGCAAATCAAAATTTGGCGTGACCGCTCTTTGCGGCACTTCTAGGTAACTTGTACACAGTGTATGAAGGCACTCGACGGGGAGGTTGTTCCACCATCTTGGAGAACTTACCCCAGATCTTCTGTAGATATTGCTGCTCAAATCTTTATGTGTCTTTATATAATTCCAGACAGACAGGATGATGTTGCCATGGACCAAATAATAATTTTCAGGTCTCCTTGTTCTTCTTTATGCTAAAGATAGCTCTTAAATGCCGTGCTCCACTGGGGTGTCGGGCGGGCTCCGCCACGGCATCCCGACTGACAGGTTCCCTTCAATGACATTAGCTGCATCTTTGGGGTTGTTGTCCTGCTGCATAATACATTTTTGGCCAATCAGATGCCACCCTGATGGTACTATATGATGAATTACTATCTGCCTGTATTTCTCAGCATTAAATGCAGCCCTAGACTTGCAAGGAACCTCCTCGCACATCACTGTTTTCTGCAGACACTTCTTGTTGTAATGTTCTCTCTAAACAGTAGATGGGTGTACCTGGGTCCCACTGGTTTCTGCTAGCTTTGAGCTAAAGACACTGTTGGACAGCTTCCGATTTTGAAAGGAAGTAAGCATGGTTTTCCTTTGATTTCTTGGCCACCACTGTGTCTATGGTCGTAAACATTGCCCGTTTTTTTGTGCTTTTTGCTTGAACAACACATCTTGAAACTCCAGTCTGCTTCTAAATCTTTGCATGTTAGAAACTTTGCTGATGCAGCATAAGTACCTTATGTCTTATTGCTGTGTTTAGCCTTGCTATGGTGTATGGAAAGCTAAAGCAGATATACAGGTGCCATAGGGTGAAATCCGGGAGAAAGGTGGTGAAAACAAAGGCAATTGGATTTGCTCACCTACTCAGAGCACAACATCTAAATACGCTCTCAGTGGAGAAAGTGATGTAGGTCAGAGCAGCCACAGGTTTCTAGGTTGCTGGGATCCTGGGCTACCGGGTCCCGGCAGGATATGCTGAATGGTGGGGTGTCGAGTCCCCACCATTGGCAGCGGTGGATGTAGATGAAACCTTTGCAGGCACTGGCCAATAGTAGATATAGGACCTTTGGTGTATGGTACTTTTGTGTATGACCTGTGACTTGACACTTGCTTCTACAAACTCATATTTGTAACAGAGTTTGACTGTTCCTCACCCAGTATCATCTGTATAGGTATGGTATATAGTGCCACTGATAATGGGCACAACTTTGCCTTAAACTTTGAAGTATAAACATTTGCTGTTGCTGCTCCATTCAGGTATTCTTCAGCAGTCTGTTTTTTTCAGCATGAATTGTACAGGCTAGGAAAGTAGCCAGTAGCCAGACCAAAAAGGATCACAGAGTTTTGGCCCCTTTAAAGTGCTGCTGGAGCCTTCATATCAACCAGTTTTAGAGAGGAGCTGTCACGTTAACTAACTTTTGAGATGTCAGAGAGACATGTCAAAAGTTTTTAACAGCGTTCAGACCACAACCGATTGGAAGAATGAGCTGGGAGAGGTCATGCTCAGCGCATTCCTCTCCTGGCTCTTTGTCACGTGAGAAGAAGGCTGCATAATGGAAGTCTATGGGGCACGTCTCTTTACGCTGACACAGAGTGGGGAGGGGATTGTAAGACAGCTCACTCATTCTACTGACATGTCAACAGTTTTTTTTTTTTCCGTGACAGGTACACTCTAAGCATCCAACACAACTGTTTCTGTTTTTAACTGATGGTACTTTAACCTACAGAACATATATAAATGACAATATATAATTGGTTAACAATACCCCTGGCTATAACCCTCCAAAATCCCTGTCCTTGTGCAAGTATACTTTTAAGAATCGATGCTGTTTTGAAGGTAAAGGGCGGTCACACCAAATATACATGGGATTTTGATTTATCTTCTGTTCATTGGCTTTGTAGTTTGTTAAAGGGAATCTGTCAGCCCCTATTCTTGTTCTGAGGTGCTGACAGTGTGATGAAGGTCTGTGTCTCTTAGTGTGGTGTGTTACCTTTCTTTTTCAGATCGGTCCTGTACTTTGTCCCCATCTGTGCCGTAACCGTCTTCACAACTGTCAAAGAGGGGGAGTGGTGATGTCTTTGTGCCGCACTTCGGCCCACCTCACCACTACCTACTTCCAGCTTGTCTTGAATATTCATGGCGCCTGTCCCCCTGCCTCCTGGCGACGTCATCTTTAGCTTCCTGGTTCTGTGTACTCCGCGGCCTCATTCACGTATGCACCGTAGTGCGTCGGAGCGGAAGTGAGCAAAGCCATTGAGGGCATAGGCTTTGGCCCTCAGTGCACCTGCGCCGCTCCAACACACTACGGCGCAAATCAGGCCGTGGGGGCGTGCGCAGTACACAGAACCAGGAGGCTAAAGATGACGTCTCGAGGAGACCGGGGGACGGGCGCCATGAATATTCAAGACAAGCTAGGAGGAGGTAGTGGTGAGGCGGGCCGAAGTGCGGCACGAACGCATCACACCCCCCCCTCTTTGACAGTTGTGAAGACAGTTACATCACAGATGGGGACAAAGTACAGGACCAATCTGAAAAAGAAAGGTATGACACAGCACTAGGAGACACAGACCTTCATCACACTGTCAGCACCTCAGAACCAGAATAGGTGCTGACAGATTCCCTTTAACTGATAAAAATAAACTATTAAAATTTCTATTTTTAAAGCCTTCTTACTTTAAAAAAGTATAGTATATATATAACAATGTCATGTTTCAAAGTTTTTTTTTATCATGTTCTGCAGGCAATGGAGAACCATTTTACCAATGGTCAAAGGCTGTTCAGATCCGAACAAACCTCGACCTTGTACTTGATTGGCTTCAGGGAATAGGCCTTGGTGATATAGCAGCTGAATTTTTCCGAAAGCTGTCTACAACTGTGAACCTGCTATGTATTCCTAAGACCAGTCTTTTAAAGGTATTATACATAATTATTCTGGTTTATGTATTCTGTTTTACTATGAAAACAAAAATTACAACCTGTAGGCAATTATTATAGCAAGATACATGTGGCCATACATGCTATAGAAGCAGCCCCCTACAACTGTTGCTCGGGTCATCTATGTTCGGCCCTACTACCTTAATATTGGTTGTCAAGTACTTATGTTAGAGTGTCATTAGCAGATTATCCTCATTGTTAGACAATGACGGGGAGCTGAACTGGTCATAGGTTGAAGCAAAGTGCATAAAGAAAGAAGAAAAAAAAAAACAACAAGCCCTTTAAGGCCCTATTACACTAAATGATTATCTGCCTTACTTGGCCGGTTATCGGCCATTCAGGCCGATAATCGTTTTGTGTAAAAAGACATGTTAAAAGGCCACAATCAGCCAACAATGTGCATTATTGGCCTGAATGGCCGTAATCAACCAGGTAAGGCTGACAATCATTTTGTGTAATAGGGTAGTCGTAGTCTTTCAACATGTAGAAAAATCCTGATCATGTCAGCGACAGTCTGCTGCTCATCGCCCTGTATAATATAAGCAACGACAGCAGCAACCGCCTTTGTCTTCAATGGGCAACCCAAACGATCTATGGATCATTTGGGCAGCCCCTCCTGCTGCTCCCCACCCGCTTTTTGTGCTCACTTCCCCCTCATTATTGTGCCATGGTATACGCCCTTTAGTCCGAGGAAGTAAAACCATGCACTAGAACAGGAGGCTCAGTGTGATCATTATTATAGGGTCCCATGTTTTCCTAGCCTGCACCAAGCTATAGACTTCACAGTTGCATCAATACATTCAAACACCACTGAACATTTTCGTATTACGCATAAACAAAACATGTCATAATTGAGTAGACTAATACATATATATATATATATATATATATAAATATATTTATTGTAGGCTTAGTATTTAATGTATATAATATGAATTATTTAATGTGCCAAGACATTAATGTGTTAACTAACAATACATTTGTATCAGATTTCCTGGAGCAGTCTTCGGAGTGAGTACCCTGCACTTAGCAGCGCTCAGCTCAACCACTTGTTAAGGAACTATCATCTGGGAGTGGGACGGTCACATCCAGCTGCTTGGGACCCCCCAGAGGAGGAAAAGGATGAGATCACAAACAGTGAGTTCACTAAGTGCAGTCTCAGCTTGCTCTTTGCCCTAAACGCTTTGATTTGGTTTCCTTCTGGCTGCTATTGATGTTGAGGTTACTAGAAATATTTCATACAAAGTGCATCTTGTAGCCGAGATGCTGAAAACATATTGTACTTAGTAGTCAGTTTCTTATGATCAGTAAGAGGTTCTAACAAAAGAGAAATAAAATGCGAAAAGCACACAGGTGCTTAGTGTTTGTTTTACCCTTTCACTTCCAGAGGTCTTTGTCCATGTTGCACATCTGGTAGCCAGGACAATTTTCACACTATCAGGCTGCGTTCACACTACGTATATTTCAGGCAGTATTTGGTCCTCAAGTCAGGTCCTCATAGCAACCAAAACCGGGAGTGGATTGAAAACACAGAAAGGCTCTGTTCACACAATGTTGAAATTGAGTGGATGGCCGTCATATAACGGTAAATAACTGCCATTATTTCAATATAACAGCCGTTGTTTTAAAATAACAGCAAAAATTTGCCATTAAATGACGGCCTTCCACTCAATTACAACATTAAGTGAACAGATCCTTTCTGTGTTTTCAATCCACTCCTGGTTTTGGTTGCTATACAGCCTCACAAATACAGCCTCAAATATACATAGTGTGAACCCAGCCACAACATGTACAAATGAAACCTTAATTGCATAAAACAAAATAACCAAAAAAGAAAACATATCCCTTATATATTGCATTTTTTTGCGAGCCCACTGCCACATATTTTATAGTCTATTCCAGTCTTGTTTTAAAGGAGAACTCTGATGTTTTCTAAAAGCCAGCAGCCTGCAGGGGGATGGTGGAAATTTATTTCAAATAACCTCTTCAAGTGCCCGCAGTGAGTGGCGTGAACAGCCGCAGGACCCCTTCCGGGCTCTGGGATCTTCAGGGTGTCAACATCACAATCCAGCTGATGGATTAGCCGCTCAGCTAGTCAGTGCTGCTCCAGTCACTGATTGGCTGAGCTGCCAGTCCATCAGCCAGGACAGGAATTGTCCCCCGAGTCGTGACGTCATCAAAACTTGGGGGGAAAACGACTTCCATTGGGAGTCCCGAGGCCGCTCACCGCGGGCCCTGGGTGAGTTAAGTTGTCACTTGAAATCAATTTCCCCCCTGCCCCTGCAGGCTGCCGGCTTTTAGAAAATGCCAAACTTCTCCTTTAAAGCCAGAAATATTGGTTCTACCTGGTATACACCCTGAGATAGAACTATTCATAGTAAGGACATAGCTCATATGCCCTTGGCTAATAAATTGAATTGATTGTTAAAAGGGTTATTATTGTTCATTTTTTCAGAACGATCGATTTTGCGATCATTTACTCGCTTGTACAATACATTCCAGTACTAATATATTGCATTATTCTGTCATTGTGATGTTCTCTTTTTACACCCTGCTTATACACAGACCTCTACAGCTGCCATAAGAACAAACTGGCAACACACAAGTGCATGATTGAAGGCATGACAAACCCCGACAACTAACCACCTACATGCTGTGGTCACTGTTGATGTGGCATATAGGGGGTTAAAAGACAGAGTTATCTGAGAGAAGTCAGCACCTTTCCTGTATAGAGATGGCTCAGTTCCTGAGCCTGCTCCATACTTCCTTAAAACCTCCATGACATACATGTGTATTCATTTATAAATATAATGACTGAATGAGTGTTAAGAGCATTGGTATATGCATAAAGAAAAACTTTTTTGAATTATTCAAGAACAGCCTTTAGTAAAGGTGTTTCCCCATTTTGCAATGTGAGGGTCTCAAGGAGATTCAGCCCTGGTATAGTGTAGTATCCCTTTCACAGTTTTTTCTCTACATAGATGCCACCGGCTACCTGGCTGTCCAGGGAACTGCAGTGCAGCCCACTTAAAGTAAATGGGACAGGTTACAGTTCTCTGCTCAGTCAATTGGCCAGGAACACTGCTGATATGCCATATCTTTATAAGATGTAAATACTTCTTTAGGGTACAAACCCACTTGACGTATTTGCTGCGTGAATCAGTCTTAAAAATAAGCAGGCAAAACGCAGGTTGGCTTTATAAAATTGTTCTGAGTTAAAATACGCAATTGCGTATTTTTGAAGCGTGAAGCTACATGCGTTTTTCGCACAGGTTGTTAACAACTGATGCTTTGCTAACAACAAGCTTCACACTTCAAAAATACGCAATTGCGTTTTTTAACGCAGAACAATTGTATAAAGCCAACCTGCGTTTTGCCTGCTTATTTTTAAGACTGATTCACGCAACAAATACGTCAAGTGGGTTTGTACACTTAAAGTTTCCAGAGAGTACACCAGAGGACAAAACAGGGTGGTCATGCAATGAATGTAGAGTTATACAGCTAATGGATGCTCAAATTAAGATTAAAGTGTCACTGTTGTTTAATTTTTTTTTTGCACAAATCAATAGTACAGACCATTTTAAGAAACTTTGTAATTGGGTTTATTAGCCGAAAAAAATGCATTTTTTATCATGAAAAAGCAGTTTGAAGCTCTCTCCCCTGTCTTCATTGTTCTCTATGGAGAGGGAAGGGGTGGAGGGAGATGAGGCACCAAAACAGGACAACAAAGAGTTAATTTACAGCTACATCATCAGGCTCTCTCCTCTGACGTCAGCACTGACCTCTTTGACCTCTGAATAGGGGCTTTCAGCGTCTCCCCACTGTGTAATCCTTTGTTCTCTGCTGCCGACTAATCTTGCTACTTCCTCCTTCCCCCTCCCTTCTCCATAGCACAGACAGGATCCGACTAATGTAAAATAGTCGAGATTTCCTGATAATGAGCAGTGAATAAGAGAGAGAGGAGGGAGGGAAGGGACCTGGGAAAGTCTTTTTAAATGCAGACAATGGCATATTTGCCTAATAAACCCAATTACAAAGTTTCTTAAAATCACCTGCACTATTGATTTCTGCAAAATAAATAAATAAATAATAATAATTAATGACATGTACACTTTAAAGTAAATGGGACAGGCTACAGTTCTCTGCTCAGTCAATTGGCCAGGAACACTGCTGTTCAGGGCAGGGGCGTAGCTAGGATTCATGGGCCCCATAGCAAAAAACTGTACGGGGCCCCATGAATCCTGTATGCTCTCCTACCCCCCCCCCCACACACACTGCCAAACACAGACAATGACGCACATATACACACACAGAGGCACCATTAATGTATATACAGATACGCCACTGACATACATATATACGCTGTAATGTGATTACACTAGTGCTGATGTATACACCATGAGTAGACTGTACATAGGGAAATCATCTCAGTGTAATAAGAAATACTAAACCAGAAATAAAAGAAAATGCAGCAGATATTAATGGTGGGTTCTTTTATTATAGTCCAGCATTAATAGAAGCTGCTACAGAACATCTTTGGGAGCGAACCTTTCAATCACTTGAGACATTACTGACATACACAAACACACACATATACACCAGTGTTACAGACACTACTGACATATTTATATATAACCACAGATACATACGCATACTGACATATACATATATACCCACAGATACATACATACACTCACTGACACACATACACAGCACTTACAGCTCCCAGGCTTCCCCCCTCCTCCTGTAGTCCCGGCTGATCTTCACATAGAAGTATTCAGGACCTTTGGGTCATGTGATCATAAGGTCCTTCATCCCTCTCCTACTGTTTCGTGCAGGACCTGGCAGGTCCTGCTCCTCTGTTCCTCTCCTTTTGATGTTCAGCCCGCTCACCCGGCACTACAGTGAGGGGGCTGAACAGTGCAGTGGTGGGTCCCTCTTCCTCTCTGGACCCCTGGGGGAGCAGGGTACAGTGGTCGGCTGTCAGTGGCATACAGTACCTACCATGAAGGCAGAGCAGGCTTCCTCGGGCCCCTTCCTGCAGAGGCCCCATAGCAGTCGCCTTCCCTGCCTTCATGGTAGCTACGCCACTGGTTCAGGGGTAAAACAGTGAAGCTGATGAAGCACTTGCATACCCTGTATTGGTTGGCATTCCAAAAGTTGGATTGACCCCATGAAATATTAAGTGGGCATATCTTAGTGATATGTTATATCTTTATGAGATGTAAATACTCCCTTAAAGTTTTCAGGGGGTGGACCAGAGGACAAAATATCATGCAATGAATGTATTGTTATACAGCCAATAGATGCTCAAATTAAAATTAAGTTTATTAAACTTGTATTTCTGAAAAGACTGTCTGTTCATATGGAACTCTGACAAACCTCATATGGACAGATATTAGCAGTGGGCTGCTCTCCTTTTTCTCTTTAGCACCCAGGTCTTGTCTTATAGTCCCTCCTCGTGCTGACAAACACCCATACTGTAAAGTCTGATGCTACCTAATAATTTATTTCTATACTTTTTTGTCCATATCAGATATTTTTGAGAGCTTCACCGACCATCCACCGCTGATTCTACCTTGTGACAACTTCCGTATGCAGCTCTCCCAGCCCATGAATAATGACGCCTTTCACAAGCAGTTGTGTCAGCTTAGACGATTTGTTTGGGACCTTGAACAGAAATCACTGCCTGCCAACCAAAGATCTCTATACCGGGTGGAGAATAGCCAGTAAGAGGATATAATTAATATACTGTTTCCAGGACTACAAAGAGCAAAATAAAAACTTCAATATAGGACTTGAATTTTATCCATCCTGATTGAAAAGTATCATATAAGCCATTCAGGTAATACATTGTGGATGGTGTTGACTGTATATATATTTAGTGTCATTTACACTTTTAGACTATGTTCACACATGTTACGGCCATTCTTTTTAGTGAAAAGAACGTTTGTTGATAATGAAATCAATACATTTACATTGACTTCAATGCAACAACGGCCATAGTGTATACACACAGTATATACTACGGCCATTGTTGAACTGTGGCCATAGAAAATAATGAGGATGTCTTTTGCCTACGACCACACTTCGGCAAACAGTGTGCGTTGAAAATAGTTGTACATACAATGTAAAGTACGGCTGCCGGCCATACTTTACATTGTGTTCAATGCTTAATTGGATTGCGGGCACACCCAAAAGTGCTAGTAATCCAAATGGGAAAAAGATAATGTTCCTGCAGCTGATATTTCAGTGTCGGCAGCAGGAACATGTGATACAGCGGCCGTTGAATACCGCAACTACTTACAGCGTGTGAACATAGCCTTAGAATGCACAGCATAGATTAGAAAGATATATATAGCCAAACAAAAACACTTTGCAGTTACTGAATGCTAGTTCTTACATTAATTTATAGCCTTATATATGACTGCTCCTTGGCATAATACATCTACAGCCATTTTATATTCTAGTTTGCCTTCTCAAAATGCAAATGCAAATGCAAAATGTTTTAGATGATTCAGGAATAATTTGTCAAATGCATGCTCTAGATACAATAAACTACCACTCGTCTGTATATGTTCTTTATATTCAAAAAACAAGGACTGAAATGTTATTAATAAAATTTAGCTTTTGTCTTCTATACTTTTATGTCAATTTATGTCAATTTAGAGGGCGGATTTAACCATTAAAACTGTTATTACAAATATACAAATTCAATGGGTTTAATAAAGAGATGATCACACATACTTAATGACCATTCTGGCAAATCATATTCAGATGACAGTTTGGGAAAATAATTACATATTGTTTTTTTTTATGTTGAGTTAGAGCCCAGCTGTGAACCTCGAGCAAGCAAAGAGTGCGGCATTTGATTATCAGTGGCTGAAGAAGTTGAATGCAGCCCTAGGGAGTCCTGGAAAACATAGATACAGCCCATGGCCATGTTCACACAAAGTATGTTTTGCATAAATCACGGCCGTTGTTGCAATTTGCAACGACGGCTATAATTTATACAAAACATACGTTGTATTTAAATGAATGGAATCCCGGCTCGAGCTTATACACATAGTATACGCTCCGGACGGTATTCCATCCGGCCGCACGAAAAATTGACATGTCAGGTTTCTGTGGCCACTAATCATTGAATAGCGGCCGCACAGACATGTCAGTTCACACAATGGAGTGTGCAGTTCTGGCTGCACGCTCCATTGTCTGCAGCGGTGAATTGGGATACGGGCACACACGAGTGAGCCCGCATCCGAATTCAACAGAAATGAAGATCATACAGCCGAGATGGTCACAGAACAGCCAGTGTTATACGTAGTGTGAACCCGGCCTATGGCTGTTTCTATGTTTTCAAGGCAGCCTTGGGGTTGCATCCAACTTCTTCAGCTATCGTTAATAAAATGCCGGATGCTTGTGTTCATACAAACCAGAGCGGGCCCAAGGGTCGTTAATTTCTGCTTATAATCATAGAAACGTCAGTTACTCATACAACCAAACTATCACCTATTATGCCGGGTTCACACTGAGCAAAACTAGCGGAATTCTGCAGTGGAATGCCATTAGCCTCCCTCTCATAATGTGAGTCTATGGGAGACGTCTGTTTCTGTTCTCACAGCGTCTCTCCGCGCTGAAGAATGAACAAGTTCAATGTTCAGCGCCAACAGAACAGGAGCGCGCGCCTCCCATAGACTCCCATTATGAGAGGGAAGCTAACGGCATTCCGCGGCGGACAATTCCACCGCGGAATTCCGCTAGTTTTGCTCAGTGTGAACCCGGCCTTATACTAATTGAACTACATGTATATGAAGAAAATCCAGTTGCAGATGTCATGGGCAAATAAGTATCAGCATGTCGGTTCCATTGTTCTCAGAATGATGAACCATTTCTAGGGGTATCTGGAAGAGAATATTTCCATTCTATCCAATGTGAACACGTACTTGTGTGACCCATCTTATTGGCTCAGGATAAAGAACATGATGTTATCAAAACAATGCAGACACATGGGGGACTAGTAAATCTATTTATCTCAAAAGTACATTTCCAGAAATGCTTGTACATTTGAAATATATTTAATCTCTTATGGGCACACAGCATAAGCCTGTTCATATACAGCCTATACTGCTCTTTTAGCTGGCCAGAAACATGAACTATACCTGTATACCTAAATGGCAAAGAAAAAAATACAAGGCAGAGCGCCTCATAGGGTGACACAGTATAGCACTTTAACCCTTAGAGGACCGGGCCAATTTAACTTTTTGCGTTTTTGTTTTCCCTCCTTGCGCTTAAAAGGCCATAGCACTTGCATTTTTTCACCTAGAAACAAACATGAGCCCTTATTTTTTGTGCCACTTATTGTACTTTGCAATGACTTGCTGAATTTTTTCATAAAGTACACTGCGAAACCAGAAAAAAATTCAATGTGTGGTGAAATTGAAAAAAAAACCAAAACATTTCTTTTATTAGTTTTTTTTTCAGTTTTTATGCCGTTCGCCCTGGGGTAAAACTGACTTGTTATATATGTTCCTCAAGTCGTTAGGATTACAATGATATGTAACATGTATAACTTATATTGTATCTGATGGCCTGTAAAAAATTCAAACCATTGTTAACAAATATATGTTCCTTAAAATCGCTCCCTTCCCAGGCTTATAGTGCTTTTATCCTTTGGTCTATGGGGCTGTTGAGGTGTCATTTTTTGTGCCATGATGTGTTCTTTCTATCGGTACCTTGATTGCGCATATACAACTTTTTGATCGCTTTTTATTACAATTTTTTTTGGATTTGATGCGACCAAAAATGCGCAATTTTGCACTGTGATTAATTAATAGTTTGGGCGATGACGCGATGGCGGCAATACCAAACATGTTAATTTATTTATTTATTTATTTTATTTATAACATGGGAAAAGGGGGGTGATTCTGACTTTTATTAAGGGAGGGGGCTTTTTATTGATAATAACAATATTCATAATAACAATATTGATAAGTCCCTGGGGGACTTCTAGTATAAGCACACTGATCTCTAATTGAGATCTATGCTGCAGCCAGAAGCAATGGAGTGCCGAGCTGGGATCAGCGACATTACGGCGCTGAGCCCCGGCGGAAAAGGATGTGTGGATCGCTCCTCCGGGACAATGTCCCAGAGGAGTGATCCACCCCACTAGACACCAGGGAACAGCTGCATCAAGTAATTGGATGCAGCTGTCAACTTTGACAGCTGCATCCGATTACTTTATTAGCGGGCACGGCGATCGGACCATGCCCGCTAATAGCTGCGGTCCCGGGCTACGAGCGGCACCCAGGACTTGCATTTTTTCACCTAATAACCCACACAAGCCCTTATTTTTTGCCCCACTAATGCAATGACAGGCTGAATTTTTGCATAAAGTACACTGCAAAACCGTTTTTTCACAGTTTTTCAAAAACAGTTTTTTCACAGTTTGCCGTGGGGTAAAACGGTCTTGTTATATATCCTTGTTATATACGGTATTACGGCGCAGATCCCGGCCGGCTCCAGATGCCGGGATCGCTCCTTTGCGACCATGTTGCGGCGGGGGGGGGGAGAGGGGGGAGGGATGGGGGATCCCATCCATTAGACACCAGGGAAGGGGAAAAGCTGTTTTTTAAATGTAGCTGTGAACTTTGACAGCTGCATTTAAAAAGCTAATTAGCGGGCATGGCGATCGGACCGTACCCGCTAATAGCCGCGGTCCCGAGCTGCATAAAGCACCCCCGTGCGGCTCCCCTAGCGACGCCAGGACGTACAGGTACACCCTGGGTTGTCTAGGGCTTAAGAATTTCCACATCATCAAAGTACAGTATAAATCATCAAACAAATCATGGTTATTGCAAAGAAATCTACAGACTAGATATAAAACAATATATAAACATATAAGCATGTGTAACACTTACATGTCAGCGAGTCCCCATTCTAATCATCAGGAGAGGACCTTTCCACATGCTCTCTCTGGCCAAAGCCATAGCAACCAGAGTGTGCTGCAGGTCCTGTCAGGTAAAAACACAGGGCATAATCATACGGTCTGCACGGAGGCATCTTCTTTTTGTTCGGACATTGTACCTATATACCTGAATGTACTCTTTGAGGAACAGGTACCTCACAAGTCCTGCTAGAAAATATGGACAAAAATACACTCATCTAAAAGTGGTCCAGTGGTCTCATGTGTTGACCACCACTAATAATGACAGAAGCAGTGTGGCACTAATAGAGCATGAGGCAGGCTATATTAGCAGATTGTCTAGTGAACAGCACAGGAGCAGGACGGTATCCTGAAAATAAGGGGAACTGCTCCAGATAGAGCAAAGTTGCTACAAGCCTACATACTCTATCTTGCAGCGCGGGTGTAACCAGGAAATCCTGACCACTCTGCTTAACCCAGGTATCAAGGACTGGGGCTTGTGTCACCCTAGGAAGACCAACACTTTAGGGCAATAGGTGGTATCAAGACAGAAGTCAAAACACGGGCCCAAGTATTCCCTCTACTCTCAAGTATTCTACTTCTTCTACTACTAAAGTTCTGGCAGAGCACATTACTACTTAGATTGGGACTCTGACGACCTACTCCTCAGTACGCAACCAAGCCAGCACGGCTGTATTCATGGCGTGGGCTGGAATGATCTCTGACCCTCTGTGAGTGTTTAGCACTGCACAGTGTCTGTGCTTCCCGTGTGCATCTGTCCACTACCTTACTCCAGACTAGACTACACTGGACTTGTCCTGGAGAGGGAACCTGGCAGAGCTCCTGGCTAAACTCTGCAGGAGACTCTGGTTTGTGCGTCTTGCCTGTACGAGAACCAGGGAAACTATTCCATCTGGTGGCTTACAGCACTAGCGGATTATAATAGGTCCATTCTGGGTGTTAGCCCAGGGCCCTTAGCTCCTTGGAGGCCCATGGCCACCTAAAGACTTTGAGTGGTGTATTGTCTCCCAACTACTATTCTGACATGATTTGTAAAAAAATCTATCCCGTGTCTATGAGCACCCCGCTAGTGCTGCCATAGTTACAGTGGGGTGGGGGGCCCAAGCTGGTGAACAGTCCTGGGCCTATAGTAAAGTTAATCCGCCCCTAGCTTACAGGTGACGTCTTCTCTGACTGAAGGCATTATCTCTATTTCTTTCTCGAATGGGACCAAACTGCGAAGGTGACTTCTCTCACAGCCTATGTTTAGAAATCTTTGCCCCTCACTTTGCAGCCACTTCCACGATCTACAACTACACAACTTCTCTCCATCCTATAACACTGAAACTGAGATAACAGAAAGATGACTATGATGATGACTACAATCAAAACCTGGCTGGTGTCAATCTGGTGCGTACTGTGGTTTGTGTTTAGGTTAGGTTTGATGTCGCACAGGTATTAGTAGTATGTGCATGTTTTCAGTCTTTGACTGATGTGAGTTGTTTGTGAGGTAGGTCTGATTAAAGGCCCTATTCCACGGAACGATTAACGTCCGTATTCGGCCGATATCGGCCGCTACAGACGATAATCGTCCCGTGGAATAGAGTGCAACGATCAGCAGACATCGTTCATGTTGGCTGATCGTTGCAGTCGCTTGTTTTTCAACATGTTGAAAAACAAGCGACTGATACAGCAACGATCTGCTGCATCAGCTCCGTTGAATAAGAGCATTGGCAGCAGACGCTGCTGTATCCTATGGGCTGCCCGGAAGATCAGCGACCACCCGGGCAGCCCCCCCCCACAGCTCCCCACGGCCCCTCCCGCACTCACCCGCTCGCTGCTGCCACGTTGAATAGCGCCGGCAGCGAGCAGGGAACGAGGAGCTCCTCTAAATGACCAGTGAAATAGGGCCATAGAAGTCTCTTGCTGCAGGGTAAGATGATGAGGGTAGTAGTTATTTTTAGTCTCTGATGTAGAGTTTTTGAGGGTAGAGGCAGTGAAAGGGCACAGGGATACCTTTTCAGGAGCTGAGGCACACAGCTTATTTATAAGGTCAACTAAGAGCACTGGGCACATGCAGCCTGGGGTGTTAACAAAGGTATCCTTTAAGGCCAGGCATTCCCAATACAGTTTATATGTTCACTTCAGGCCTAATTGTGTATTCTTCTTGACAATGCATTTCTAAAAAAAAAAAAAAAAACCCTGAATAGGTCTAGCCATTAGGATAGCTTATTGGCTGAAGAATAAGTGAAAATTTTGACTTTACAATTTTTACTTCTCAACC
Organism: Dendropsophus ebraccatus; assembly: GCF_027789765.1. Taxonomy (NCBI): domain Eukaryota; kingdom Metazoa; phylum Chordata; class Amphibia; order Anura; family Hylidae; genus Dendropsophus; species Dendropsophus ebraccatus. Next base: position 45,545,521 of record NC_091465.1, read on the forward strand.
ATATTGTAATATACACTAGAGATTGGCCTTGGATTTCAGCACACTTTGGACCACATTTTTGTCAAATTTTGGGTGCAGACTAGTTTTACTTTAATGGGGCTTAAAGCGACTCTGTACCCACAATCTGACCCCCCCCCCCAAAACCACTTGTACCTTAAAATAGCTGCTTTTAATCCAAGATCTGTCCTGGGGTCTGTGCGGCAGGTGATGCAGTTATTGTCTTAAAAAAGTTTTTTTAAACTTGCAGCCCTGTGCCCAACAGGAGTATCTGTGACCTAACTACCCCTCCGTCCCTCCTCCCCACCCTCTTCATCATTAGGAATGCAACTGGAACATTTTCTGCATCCTGAACATTGCACAGGTGCCTTAACGATCCAGCCCATGTGCCGGGCTGCCACAGCTGGGGAATAGGAGGCAATCTGCCTGGAGCATTCCTAACGATGAGGAGGGTGGGGAGGGGTGGTGCAGGACAGATCTTGGATTAAAAGCAGCTATCCGAAGGTACAAATGGTTTGGGGGGGGGGGGGGTCAGATTGTGGGTACAGAGTCGCTTTAACTGTGTCCTGTGTTTCGAACACACATTCCCCAGAAATTCACTCAGGATAAATAACATGTCTCTTATGTGCGCTCAAAAAATATGTGCCACAATTCTGAACAAGAATTGTGACTTTGTGTTGAGCAAACTTGCTGAACATATGATGAACCCAAACACTTGGGATTTAACTCCCGGTGGCTGGAAAAGTTGGATACAGCACTAGGGATTCCTGGAAAACATGGACACAGCACTAGGCTGCTTTTTCCTTTAGGCCACGTTCTCGCATACCAAGGAATACATGGGACTGAACCCATGCCCCCATGTGTTCACCAATAGATGTCCAATTTTCCCAATAATCCTGACAATATTGGTTCTCCATTGGTAGATCATCTGCATGCCTTGGGAACACAGCCTTTAAGTGTACCCATTTATGATCTGTTCCTGGCTTTATATTTGATATTTGCACTGAACGTGTGAACACACTCTTAAAGTGTACCTGTCCTTATAAAAAATAAACTTTTGACATGTCAATAGTTTTGATCTGTCAGGGTCTGAGTGCTCAGACCCATACTGATCAAGAGATAGAGCGGGGAAAGGACTGCGCTGCAGCGTCTCCACTCTCCTCTCTGAATTAAAAAAAGGGTTGGACTTATGGGTTCCTATGGAACACGATTCTTTAAAAAAAAAAAAAATAAGAGTGGGGAGAGGATGCTCTGCAGCTGCGGTCCTCTCCCGGCTCTATCTCCCGATTGGTGTCCCTATGACTTGTCCAAAGTTTTTATAATGACGGATACACTGTAACATCCTAGATGTTCACACATTCAAATTCAATTATTAACTCCTGGTGGCTGAAAAAGTTGGAGGCAGCCCTAGGGAGTCCTGGAAAACATGGACACAGCCATAGGCTGCTTTTTCCTTTAGGCCACGTTCTCACATCCCAAGGAATACATGGGACGGAACCCATGCCCCCATGTGTTCACCCAATAGCTGTCCACTTTTCCCAATAATCCTGACAATATTGCTACAGTATTGGTAGATTATCTGCATGCATTGGGAACACAGCCTTATAAGTGGCCCCATGTATGATCTGTTCCTGGTTTTGTATCTAATATTTGCAAATAAAACCCTGAACGTGTGAACGCAATCTTAACATCCTTAGGTTATATTCACACACTCATTATTCTCACACAAATGCAATTATTAAATCAAACTTAACATGAATGGAGGACACCTATACAGGAAGGACTGAGACCTCTTTTTTCAGATACGTTTGTGGCTTTGTATTGAATAAATGCAATGAAAAACCTGAATTTGTGAATACAGTGGTACCTTGGTTTAAGAGTAACTTGGTTTAAGAGCGTTTTGGTTTAAGAGCTCACAGTTTTTCAAAATTGTGACTTGGTTTAAGAGCATTGCTTTGGTGTAAGAGCTCCCTGTACTGGATGGGAGGAGGAGTGGGGGAGGGGCATGGTCTCCATACCTGGGGTCTTCAGCACTTAACGTTGGCCACACGGTACACTCTGTTTGGTCAAAATGGTTTGCTAGGATCCTCACTTTTCAAAAAAAAAAAAAAAAATGATATTTAATTTTTAATATCTGCAGAGTAGGTGTTTGCTGTGTGTACGCTGGGAAGAGTATATACGGTAATCCCTTGCACCTGTGGGTTGCTGTTGCACCTTTTGTTTTTTGTCTACAGCACTGTACTCAGGAAGTCTCTCTCACCTTCCAAATCATAGCAGATCCACTTCAGGCTGGGGCTTACATCAGAGGACAGGACTGTGAAGGTAATCTCTCCATAGCTGTAACCCCTCTCTCCCCGGACAGAGAGTGCTGCATGTATGTGCACACATGTGCCCTGCTCATTCCTTCCTGCTCCCTACAGTCTCTGTCCACCCTTGTATTTCCCATCCTCTCCATTACTGTACAGTAACTTATAATATTGCATATTCTGCTGTTTCTGAATGTTTGTTTCATTTGTTTTACATGTTATTCAGAATAATAAATCATTATTTTTGGGGTGTGGAACCAATTGTCTGCATTTCTATGATTTCTTATAGGAAAATTTACTTTGGTTTAAGAGTGGATTTGGATTACAAGCACAGTCCCAGAACAAATTATGCTTGTAATCCAAGGCACCACTGTACATCCTTATGAGCTTAAGTAATTGGTCAAATCAATATCAGTGCAAACACACATTACAGAAAAAAGTCAGTTTTATGGATCCCAAATATGGTAGGAATGTATTCATATTGAAGCTTAAAAAACTTTTTACGCTGAATTCTCTTTGGGAAAAAAAAAAATCAAAGTGCACTCTATTCAGACTTGAAGCAGTTTCAGGGGATACATGGCACTACATGGACTGCAGTACTGTGCATAGCTAGCTAGTTAAATGTTTTTTGTTTTTTTTTTACTTCTTTATGTAGATACTTTACTCTGTGAGAAATGAAAGATTAGTGTGTGAGCTAAGGGTTGTAAAGACAGGGGATGGGAAAAGGGAAGAAAAAAATGAGTGTGCATATCTTTAAATACTCAGAGCTGAATTTGACACCGCAGCGTCAGTGAAATCCTGCTCGTACTTTCAGGATGGCTAGCAGCAGGTGACACCTGTTCCAGGAAAAACAGAGAAAAAAAATTAACCAGGGTAACGTTCGTATAGCAAAGGCTGGATTAAATCAAAGGGCAAAGTGGAGTCCTTTGCTGCCAACTCTACCGATAACATTTAGTGAGACCTCCTCTATAAAGAAACTTTCAGGATCACATTAATAATGTCTATGGTATTACCTGTACAAGTGCCAGCTTAGTCTTTTTTTTTTTTGAACAGTGCATTTTATTGCAAATTTTGTGAAAGTTCAAAAACACTTGTCAAATGCACAACATGTACATATAGTAAAATTGGCACAGATTCTCTGTATTGGGGTTTGCTATACAAACGTTAAAGTGTACCACTTAGGCCTTATTCACATGTCCATGGAAGGCCTGACATAAAGCCCCCCCAATTCCCCTCTCCCATGGCATCATCTCTCAGTATGCTGCTGACAGGGGCGTAACTTGATATAGCTGGGCCCCATAGCAAACTTTTGATTGCCCCCCTCCCCCTTTCCGACTGACCACTAAGCCGGCAAGTGTAGTCATTACTGCATAACTGCAAGAGCTTTCAGTTAAAGGGACATTTACAGATCCCAGGAGGCCCGCTCGGCCACCTGGTGGTGCAAATGGTGACAACTAAGGGGGCCCAGTGTATTGCAGGAACAGGCCATGGGGTCCCCTAATGTGGCGGGCCCCATAGCTGCCGCTATGGCTGCTACTGTGGTAGTTACGCCCCTGGCTGCTGGGAGCGGGGAAAGTCATTGAATATTTGCTGCACTGTAATGAAGTAGGCCGCTCCCAGCTCCCACTAAGTATTAGGGCCCCTTAGAGCAGCCCCTCCCATCACTGTGCCCCCCATCACTTAGCTATGCTACTGAGTATGTATAATCAGATACCGTAGTAGTTGTTTCATCCACAAATCATGCGTCTATCTTCTGTCGATCAAATGACGAGTGGTCGCCTGTGCCCACAATCACTGATGATAATGTCTCCTGTGACTCCTTCTTAATAATGCCTTCTTTGCCCCCCTCCAATTATTAAAAACTCTATCTGTGCCCCTTTGATCATAGTAATGCCTCCTGTGACCCCAATCCGTAATGATTCCCAGTATTGAGGCAATAAAAAAAAAAAAAAGCTACCAAACTGTTGCTACAATGCTATGCTCTTTTGTCAGTCCTGTCCTGCAGCCTAAGAGATGTCACACAGGTTTACTCAGCAAGTGTAATGTAATCACATCACCATGCTGGGCACTGAAGGGATCCCATGCTGGTGGCTCATAGGTCTTCAGCCTATCAGCATAAATAACAGAGCTTATATGTTTCTGTATTCCGTCATATTCAGCTGCATCTGTGCCGAAAGGACACAGATGAGGCTGTTGTAGGATGCAACAGGCCAAAAATCAGAAAGATATACTATATAATGCATGAATAATTCAGCCACATACCTTATAGGTCTATAATATTTTATGTTTCATGGATTTTTTTATCAAGTATTTTTAGGCACTTTCTGGAAGCACTTACTTCCATTTATTTTTAAGTGTTTTTTGATGTTTTACTCCTCAAGCCATACAGTGCAAAAACTACAAGTGAATTATCGTTATGCTTTGTTTCTCTTGCTGAGTAGAATATCACTTTATTCTCTTCTACTTTGAATAAAAAAATCTAGTCTTATAATATGCATATATTTTACAATAGCTAGGAAATAGAGTGGTGCCTTGGATTATGAGCATAATTCGTTCGAGGACCAGGCTTGTAATCCAAATCACTCTTAAACCACAGCAAATTTTCCCATAAGAAATCACGGATATGCAGATAATTGGTTTTCAACCCCCAAATAATGATTTTTTATTCTGAATAACATGTAGAACAGATAACACAATGAGAAACAGTAATATGTGATATCACTGTACAGTATAGCAATCAGCATGTGGAGTATAATGTATAGTAAGTGCATAAACCTGGAAATACAGCAGATCCCCACAATGCAGTAGCATAGTACAACAGGGTAGAATAGAGAAGCAGGGCTGCTGTCAGAGGTCTGTGTGGTCACATGACAGCAATAAGGAAGAGGGGTATGCTCAGCATGGGCCAATCAAGAAGTGAGAATGTGTGGGAGGACAGTGACAGAAACTTCTCTATACAGCAATGTGAATGGCTGAGTGTGAGTGCAGCACATTATAGCAGCAGTGTGTATACCTAAGTGTAAGTGCAGGCACATTCAGTATTGGGTTATAACATTTCCTTTTCGGGCAGTAGCCCAGGGCCCTGTGCTCCTGGGGGGGCCATGGCAACCCAAAAAGACTTATACTTTCAGTTGTGTTCTGTCTCATGGTAACATTTCTGCCATCATTTGCCAAAAAATCGCAGCTTTTTTTTTACCGCAGTTTTGTACAAATCAAAACAACATGATATTATCTATCCTGTACTATGAACACCAGGCTAGTGCCACCATATTTACAGTAGGGTAAGGGGGGCCCAGGCTTGGTGAACAGCCCGGGGCCTATGGTAAAGTTAATGGCGCGGATCCCGGCTCGGCATTCAGTTGCTTCCGGCTGCAGCAGCCGGAAGCAATCAAGTGCCGATCTCGTCGATCTATGCTGCATATCCATGCAGCATAGATGTGAATGAGAGACCAGAGTGCTTATACTAGAAGTCCCCCAGAGGGGCTTCTAGTATAAGTGTAAAAGTGTCATTATTAATAAAAAGCCCCTTTCCCTAATAAAAGTCAGAATCACCCCCCTTTTCCCATGTTATAAATAAATAAACATGTTTGGCATCGTCGCGTGCATAATCGCCCAAAATATTAATTTATCACTTTCCAGATCTTGTACGGTAAATGGCGTAAACACAAAAAAAATACCAAAGTGGAAAATTGCGCATTTTTGGTCGCATCAAATCCAGAAAAATTGTAATATAAAGCGATCAAAAAGTTACATATGCGCAATCAAGGTACCGATAGAAAGAACACATCAAGGCGCAAAAATGACACCTGACACAGCCCCATAGACCAAAGGATAAAAGCGCTATAAGCCTGGGAATAGAGCGATTTTAAGGAACATATATTTGTTAACAATGGTTTGGATTTTTTACAGGCCATCAGATACAATGAAAGTTATACATGTTACATATCGTTGTAATTGTAACAACTTGAGGAACATATATAACATATCAGTTTTTCCATAGGACACACGGCGTAAAAATGAAGCCCCCCCCCAAAGAAAAAGAATTGTGGTTTTTTTTTCAATTTCACTGCAATTTTTTTCAGCTTTTGCAGCATATTTTATGCAACAATTCAGCCTGTCATTGCAAAGAACAATTAGTGACACAAAAAATAAGGGCTCATGTGGGTCTGTAGGTGTAAAAATGCAACAGCTATGGCCTTTTAAGCACAAAGAGGAAAAAACTAAAATGCAAAAACAAAAATTAGCCTGGTCCTGAAGGGGTTAAAGGGGCCACAGTGCTTATGTTTGCTGTGCTTACCGGGCATAAATATAGACATTTGGTAGCAACTATACTTGGTATTGCTGCTCTTCCCATTGAAGTGTATAGGTCGAGCTCCAACATTGTGACTACAGCACTTCTTAGTGAGAGGCAGAATACACAATGACATCCATTTACAGACAGGTGACATGTAAAGAGAACCTATCACCTAAAACTCACTGTCCCTATTATCAAAGTTCATCTCTCCCTAAGTCTATCTATGAAGATACATACTGCCTTTGCAGCCTGTATCTTATGCTTTACCCAATCTTCTTTTTCGGTGCAGGAAGGCCGGGCGCCACCATCTTGATGACGTCACTTGAGTTCCAGCAGTGGAATGCAAGTGACGTCATCAAGATGGTGGCGCCCGACCTTCCTGCACTGAAAAAGAGGATTGGGTAAAGCATAAGATACAGGCTGCAAAGGCAGTCTGTATCTTCATTTTGTCTATTTATGAAGATACAGACTTTACCTAATCCTCTTGATCGGTGCAGTAAGGCCGGCGCCGCTCTGCATGACGGGAGCTTCCTGTCTCACACCGGCTCTTTTGAAAAGAGCCGCCGAAAGACAGAAAAGGAAAAAGTCTAATTAAAAAACGTGGCCGTAAAAATAATTAATTGTATTTACAAATATTAATAAAATTATAATTTACAACCAATTAGGAATTTTTTTTTTTTGTTGTTGTCCATGAATAGTTCTCTTTAACCCTTAGGGGACCGGGCCAATTTAAATTTTTGTGTTTTCGTTTTTCCCTCCTTGTGCTTAAAAGGCCATAGCACTTGCATTTTTTCACCTAGAAACCCATATGAGCCCTTATTTTTTGTGCCACTAATTGTACTTTGCAATGATGGGCTGAAACCAGAAAAAAAAAAAATTCAAAGTGTGGTGAAATTGAAAAAAACAAACGCATTTCTTTTATTTGTTTTTTTATTTTATTTGTTTTTACGCCGTTCACCCTGGGGTAAAACTGACTTGTTATATATGTTCCTGAAGTCGTTATGATTACAACGATAGGTAACATGTATAAATTTCATTGTATCTGATGGCCTGTAAAAAATTCAAACCATTGTTAACAAATATATGTTCCTAAAAATTGCTCCATTCCCAGGCTTATAGCGCTTTTATCCTTTGGTCTATGGGGCTGTGTGAGGTGTCATTTTTTGCGCCATGAGGTGTTCTTTCTATCGGTACCTTGAATGCGCATATGCGACTTTTTGATTGCTTTTTATTACAATTTTTCTGGATTTGATGCGACCAAAAATGCGCAATTTTGCACTTTTTGCGGTGATACCAAACATGTTTATTTATTTATTTTTATTTATAACATGGGAAAAGGGGGGTGATTCAGACTTTTATTAGGGGAGGGGGCTTTTTATTTATAACAACACTTTTATTTGTACTTTTACACTTATACTAGAAGCCCCCCTGGGGGACTTCTAGTATGAATACACTGATCTCTCATACAGATCTATGCTGCATAGATATGCAGCATAGATCGATGAGATAGGCACATCGATTGCTTCCGGCTGCTGCAGCCGGAAGCAATCGGGTGCTGAGCCGGGATCAGCGCCATTAAGGTGCTGACCCCGGAAGGGGTAAGATGTGTGGATCGCTCCTCCCCACTAGATACCAGGGAAGGGCTGCATCAAGTAATCAGATGCAGCTGTCAACTTTGTCTGCTGCATCCGGTTACTGTATTAGCGGGCAAGGCGATCGGACCGTGCCCGCTAATAGCCGCGGTCCTGGGCTAGGAGCGGCACCCGGGACTGCGGCGGTTCAGACCGCGGCTGCCGCGCAGCCCTGCTCTGAACACATGGAGGCGGCCCTGGACGTACGGGTACGTCCAGGGTCGCCTAGGGGTTAAGGGGAACGTACGGGTACGTCCAGGGTCGCCTAGGAGTTAAGGGGAACTCGATGCAGGTGATATGATGAGGTCATCAAGCCCGCATCCTAAAGAAGGTACTCTACAGTGGTTTAGGAAGCTGAGCAGGGCTTCAACATACAGCACCACTAATATTTACAGTAATTGTATCTGCATGTGAATAGCACAGATACAATTGAGTAGACCCTGGCCCAACTGTAAGTATGCCAGATGCCTGTGCCCAGTCAGTGAGCAGGCTGGAAATATTTATTCAGTAGAGCCAGAGCAGAGATTGTGCAGCCTCCATAGACTTGCAGTAGCCAGTGCAAAATATTATATGGGAACTTTGAGTGGCCATGAGACTTGGGAAGCTGCCTCAAACGATCATGCACCACTGGGGAACACTGTGTAATAAATCTGTGCAAAACCCAACCTGTGGTGCACATTTTAAATCCACAGCATGTCAGTCCTGGTGCAGATTTTCCCTATTGGCCTGAATGAGAGTAATAATCTGTAATTTTGCAAGAGTGGATAAATTATTTCTTTATTTTTATTTCATTTGCATAGTCAGCATGAACGTACACTCTGGAAAATGTCATCATACCCCAATTAATTCATCCATCAGCTTTAGCCTGTGTTCACAAACATAGCAGAAGTGCAGCATATATACTGAAATCACACAGTACCAGGTCAGTACTGCAACAGTACAGCAATGAAACTGTATTGTGTAAACACAACCTTAGCAGATCACGGATTATAGTGATCTAATGCCAGTTGAATAGAAGTGATCTATAAACAGAGGATTGCTGGGACAACAGAGGTCCTGACCTCTCTTGTGCTCCTCTCACCAGTTTTACTGCTCTGCTGGGAGTCAGCTGCCCAAATGCAGGAAGTAGGCTTCCTGAGTCTGTCTTCTGCTGCTAAGCACAGAACACATGCTGAGAGCTCTATATTGGTGTTTTATCTGACACCTTAGGAAAGTTGGGCTGACACAATGTCAATCTAATTTCTTTAATGGCAGAGTACTGTGCGGTGTGACCTGCCAGAAAGATATATTTCCTGGATGTCCAGCATCAGAAGCTGGGACATATAGCTTCAATAAAGCAAAAAGCAAAAGCACCAAACTCTGTCAGTGTAAAAAATATGCAACTAAACAATTAATACTAAAATGCCACATACATCAGCAGCCCACCAAGATACAAAAACATATGTCAGAAACACATGTAGACCAAAAACACAACCGAATTTTATTTTGAAAAATATTCTTTACCATAGTCAAAACAAAACATATTTAGATGAATATGGAGGCAAACAGACAATAACAGCAGGGGACGGTTTGGTAAAAACTAACAATCACACATATTAGCCACTGATGTTTGTAAAGAGGAAAGTGCAGTGTGCCTTGTGCAATTTATAAAATATCGGTGGCAAGATGTATGCATAAATACTGTCCAAACACTATACCAAGAACAATGAAACCCAAAGGAATAAATGAAGTGATAGGTATTAGATATGAGCGAACCGGGTTCGGGTCCGAGTCCATCTGAACCCGAACGTTCGGCATTTGATTAGCGGTGGCTGCTGAAGTTGGATAAAGCCCTAAGGCTATGTGGAAAACATGGATATAGTCATTGGCTGTATCCATGTTTTCCAGACAACCTTAGAGCTTCAGCAACTTCAGCAGCCACCGCTAATCAAATGCCGAACGTTCGGGTTCAGATGGACTCGGACCCGAACCCGGTTCGCTCATCTCTAATACCTATCACTTCATTTATTCCTTTGGGTTTCATTGTTCTTGGTATAGTGTTTGGACAGTATTTATGCATACATCTTGCCACTGATATTTTATAAATTGCACTTTCCTCTTTACAAACATCAGTTCGGAAAGTTCGGGTTCGGATGGACTCGAGCATGCTCGAGGTTCGCTCATCTCTAATAGGTATACGTGGCATTCAAGACCCTAGTGTATCAATAAAGTGCAGGCGCAAAACAGACAGAATGGGTCAAAAATGTCAGACATCCAAACATACGAAGAAAAAGTAGGACCACAGACAAAAGATTCTAAAAGTGCTTTATACAGTGCAGGCCTCACTCCTAAGAAACACCACAATGCAAGTTTTGGTCAAACTTCATCAGGAGGGTGCTAGAGGGTTCAACTGGTGCTAGATACTGATATAGATTTGCTCCTCTATGTTAAAAAGCCTTCCAGTATCATATGCACTGTAGGCACTCACACTATAGAAATCTATGGAGGGGGAATGGAAGAAGAAGGAGATGAAGGGACACTATCTGGAGTGAGAGAAGCAGACATAGAAGACACACAGAGACTGCATGGATTTGTACTATTAGATTTCACCCTGGTGCAGTATTAACAGCTCCATCTGCTTAGCGCTGTTCTATAAAACCCCCCACATTGCTTCTGCTGCTTCTAAGGGTCTGATATAGAGGTATAGAGGAGGAGGATCTCCTGTTCTATGCCTCGCCAATTATCTGAGGGACAACTGGAAATTCTAGGGTATGGACATCTGAACGTTGCGACTGAACACATTTGCGAACATGGTGCATGACCGTGCAGGCTAAGGGGCGGTTGCAAGGTAGGAGGCACACATGACTGCGCAGGTGAAGGGCAGGAAACACAGGGAAAGAGGCAGTGGTGTCACCTGCAGGCGCTGATTGTGAAGCACAGTCTTCATTTCACCCAGTTTGGTGCTTTGATGACATGTGCTGGAACATGCTGGTGGTGATTTGGCTGCTATTGGTGGCTCCCCTGCTGATCTTGGCACGGCACAGGTTTTAAAACACAATTTATTTATCCCCTGTACTTTCCTTAAAAAACAAAGACCAACGAAGACCTACCCCACTCCATGGGAGCTTGCCGTGAGAGGGTGCGACCCACCTTTTCCCTCTGGCCACCCCACTGCCTCTTCCAGCCTGTGTCAATGCAGGAGTAAATACGAGTTAATATATAACAAGTATCCTTTAGATTTAATTTTATAACATATTGAGAGCATGCAAAGACAACTTCAAAGTATTACGTATCAATTGGCGTCGGTGGAAGAGTCTCTGAGATCTACATCAAATGCTGAAGAGCTTACCTAATTCTTGACCAAACAGAATAAGTTTCTGGACAAATTCAGACTTGACTTACAAGAAGTGAAAAGACATAAATGGGTTAGAAATGCAAAGTACAATACCATAGGCCGCATGTATGTCTGGTCTATTGATGTGAATACTGGCTCAACCTACAAGGAGAAAAGCAAGAGGAATATGGTCATTGCACTACATCTACCAGCTAAAACAATGCTTTTTTGGACGACGCCTAGATGTGGGGGGCAGAAAAATAAACAGACTACATAACAAGCAGAACACAGAGGAGAAGCAAGAGCAACACCCCGAGGAGCAGCAGCTGGAAGAAGATTGATAACATAATACAGTAGGGTATTAATCATAATATTAATGATGACAAAATGAGAGATTTTCTGACCATCAAGTATCCTAAAATGCCTATGCTTTATCTATTACCTAAAACTTACAAAAACTTGGTAGACCCACCCAGCACACCCATTGTCTTGGGTAGTGGTTCAATTTTAAGCAAAATATTCATTTTCTTAGATAGGGTATTACAACCATTGGCCATTCAAGCTAAGTCATACATAGAGGATTCCACAAATCTTTATTGAGATTGCTAAAATTGGCATTGATCAATAATTACTTTATGTTCAATGATAAGGTGTACTTACAATGCAGAGGTGTGGCCAAAGGTGAAAATGTTGCACCCACATACAGTGTCCGACTGGAGTGCCTTGGGCCCACCAGGGGAAATTATTCTTGGGGCCCACCCTTCAGCCACCACACTTATCTATGGTAACATTAATAAGGGTCCATTAATACGGCGTGATATGGGGCGGTGTAGGGTTGCAAACCATTGCTAATCTGCAGGGCATGAATATATAGAGATGTGCGGCCGACAACAATGATTTTTACAGCCGCACAAAAGATCAAATCAGCCAACTATGGGGCATTTGCTCACTTGTCAGCTGATCTCTGGCACTTTTACATGGGCCGATCATCGGCTGAATAGGCTTCCTAGGAGCACTTGTTACTGATAATTGGCCTATATAATAAGCCTATAAGACAATCTCCTTTGCATGATAACACTGCATACTTAGATATAATAGTCATACAGCTACCAATAAGACCAGTATATAAAGAGCAAATATCCCCACACATATTACCGCCATACTGTTACTGACCAGATCCTGTATAACAAGACTGATATTACCAATAATACCAGTGCATATAAGGGAAATATTATCACCACACATATTACCACCATACTGTTACTGACCAAATCCTGTATACTATGACCAATATTACTAGTATACAAGGAAGAAATATTACCGCCACACCATAACCACTATCATCATCACCATATTGTTACTGACCAAATCCTGTATACTAAATCCAGTAAAACACAGTACCAGATTATAAGTAACAAATAATACCACCACATACTGACTAATACCACCACATACTGACTAACCCCACCGCTGCTATTGAATAATTCACTGTACAAAGATCCAGTCATATAGAGATGGACCCAGCCCTACACAGGTTCTGTACACCATATACATTACAGTGCAGTTACATCAGGTGTCTCACAGGGGGCGTCTTCTCTGATCAGAGTTATCCCCTTTTCATCATTTTCTCCATCTCCCCTGGGCCATCATGAGAACTTCTCCAAAGCCACGAATCCACAAAATCTGTTAAATAAAGATATTAGGCTCCTCACTCCTCAAGATCCTCATCTCTTTACAAACTGCACATGTATCACGGCCCCTTTAATTCCTCTTTCAGTATGTATATATATATATATATATATATATATTTCCATTATAGTATTTGCCCCCCTCTGCGTAGATGGTCCCTAGTTCAGTTCTCCATATAGATGGCCCTATGTGCATCTCCTATAGTAGACAGCCACCACTGTGTAGTCCCTATATAGTAGATGACACCCTCTGTGCATCCCCTATACCAGGGGTAGGGAACCTTGGCTCTCCAGCTGTTGCAAAACTACAACTCCCATCATGCCTGGACAGCCAAACCTAAAGCTGTAGTTTTGCAATAGCTGGAGAGCCAAGGTTCCCTATCCCTGCCCTATAGTATATGGCCCCCTCTGTGTGTTCCCCTTATAGACCCCCCCCAGTGTTGTTCCTCTTATAAATGCCCCCCTTATGTTGCCTATCCCCATCATCCATATAGGTAGCCCCCTATGTTGCCCATCCCCACCCCCCATATAAATATCCACCTTATGTTGCCTATCCCATTATAAAGGCCTTATGTTGTCCATTCCCTATATAGATAGCCCCCCTTTGTCCATCCCCCATATAGCCCCCAGTGCTGTTCATCCCCCATATAGCCCCCTATGTTGTTCATCCCTCATATAGCCCCCTATGTTGTCCAGCCCCCTATAGCCCCCATATATAGCCCCTTGTCTATCCCCATATAGCCCCCAGTGTTGTTCAGCCCCATATAGCCCCCCAGTACTGTCCTGCCCCCTCTAGCCCCATATACTGTCCAGCCCCCTTATAGCCCCCAGTACTGTCCATCCCACTCATAGCCCCCCAGTACTGTCCAGCCCCCTTTAGCCCCCCAGTACTGTCCAGTCCCTTTATAGCCCCCAGTACTGTCCAGCCCCTTTATAGCCCCCAGTACTGTCCAGCCCCCTTATAGCCCCCAGTACTGTCCAGCCCCCTTATAGCCCCCAGTACTGTCCAGCCCCCTTATACCCCCAGTGCTGTCCAGCCCCCTTATAGCCCCCAGTACTGTCCAGCCCCCTTATAGCCCCCAGTACTGTCCAGCCCCCTTATAGCCCCCAGTACTGTCCAGCCCTTTTATAGCCCCCAGTACTGTCCAGCCCCCGATAGCCCCCTAGTACTGTCCAGACCAGTGCTTCCCAACCTTTTCCACCTCGGGGCACCCCTTGGAAAAAAAAAATTCCTCGGGGCACCCCTACTAAATAATGTTCTACAAAATAAGAAAATGGTCATACAGTGGCTCACAGGTAACGTCTTCTTTGATCTGAGGCGTCACTTTCCCTTTTCCTCTCCATCCAGTCCAGTCCTCCATGATGATTTCTTCCAGATTCGTTTCATCCCCTCAGAACCTGCGAGACAAACAATTTAGGCTCCGCACATTTCCAGCAACTTCCTTTCCTTTCTCCCTCCTGTAGGCTCCCAAAGTAACTGCGCTGTTTGGTGTTATGTGGAGTAAAGCGAGTAGGAATGTGGGATGCCCCCTGTATGTAGGATCCCCTGCTGTGCCCCTATGAGCTAATAATGCCCCCAGAGGTGGCCCCCATGAACTAATAATGCCCCCAGAGGTGCCCCCATGAACTAATAATGCCCCCAGAGGTGCCCCCATGAACTAATAATGCCCCCAGAGGTTCCCCCATGAACTAATAATGCTCCCAGAGGTGCCCCCATATACTAATAATGCCCCCAGAGGTACCCCCATATACTAATTATGCCCCCAGAGGTGGCCCCATGAATTAATAATGCCCCCAGAGGTGCCCCCATGAACTAATAATGCCCGCAGAGGTGCCCCCATGAACTAATAATGCCCCCAGAGGTGTCCCCATGAACTAATAATGCCCCCAGAGGTGCCCCCATGAGCTAATAATGCCCCCAGAGGTGGCCCCCATGAACTAATAATGCCCCCAGAGGTGCCCCACATGAACTAATAATGCCCCCAGAGGTGCCTCCATGAACTAATAATGCCCCCTGCTCTGCCCCTAAAAAAAACAAACATCCTACTCACCTAATCCGCGCTGTGGCTGCAGGCAGAAGCTCTCCTCCTCCTCTTCTGGCTCCATCTTGTGAGCCGCGGGGACGGGACGTCCGGCAGGCGTGATGACGTCACATCATCACGCTTGCCGGAGAGGTCACGTCCCGGCCTCCAATAGGCTGCTGGCATGAAGTGTCGGCAGCCTATGGGAGTGAATGTAGGAGCAGGATGCTCACTTTAACGTTCCGCCCGCTCACTGTGCGGGCAGAACATCAAAGTGATCTGTGCATCCCGAGAAGCTGCGCGGCCGCAGCTTCTCGGGATGCTTAAAGTGACAGCGCACATTTCCCACCGGGATCCCGCGGTACCCCTGGCGGGTTCTCCCGGAACTCCAGCGTGCCGCGGCACCCCGGTTGGGAAACGCTGGTCCAGACCCTTTATAGCCCCCAGTGCTGTCCAACCCCTTTATAGCCCCCAGTACTGTCCATCTCATTTATAGCCCCAGTACTGTCCAGCTTCTTTATAGCACCCAGTACTGTCCAGCTTCTTTATAGCACCCAGTACTGTCCAGCCCCCCCTTATAGCCCCCAGTACTGTCCAGCCCCCATATATAGCCCCCAGTACTGTCCAGCCCCATATATAGCCCCCAGTACTGTCCAGCTCCCATATATAGCCCCCTGTACTGTCCAGCCCCATATATAGCCCCCAGTACTGTCTAGTCCCCATATATAGCCCCCAGTACTGTCCAGCCCCCATATATAGCCCCCTGTACTGTCCAGCCCCTTATATAGCCCCCAGTACTGTCCAGCCCCCATATATAGCCCCTAGTACTGTCCAGACACCATATATAGCCCCCAGTACTGTCCAGCCCCCATATATAGCCCCTAGTACTGTCCAGCCCCCATATATAGACCCTAGTACTGTCCAGCCCCCATATATAGCCCTCTACTTCCGGTATGCAATCTCTGTACTGGAAGTCCCAGGTGCCGCGGCGCACACTGAGGTCAGTGGTGCGTATTGCATGGGACTCCGCCACAGAGCTGCTCATCGGGTGGGTGCGGGGGCGACACTCTTGTGACCGCAAGCAAAACGCTGCTTGCGGTCACAAGAGTGATTGACAGGGTGGGAAGCCTATGGCTTCTTGCGCTGTCAATCACAACACTACTACATTTAACTGGAAGCGCTTGTTGCAATCGTTTCCAGTTAAACAGGAATTCGGCGATAGAGTGGGCCCCCCGGGAGCACAGGGCCCCGGCTGGGCTTGCTGTAGTCTCCAGCCATATGTACCCTGACAGGGGGGCGGGCCCACTCCAGCTCGGGGATTTCCCCGGCTCCCCAGTGGCCCAGTCCGACACTGCCGACATATGCTAATGCAGTTATGGCCCTCCTGTAATAAGTAGCATTATCAATAAACACAGGGATATTCCTGAATTTCATTGCTATCACACAGAAGGGGTCAGAATCTTAGAGGCCAATTAGTACAGACTGCCGTTAGTAGCCAGGGAGGAAAGATACAGCGACATCTAACAAAGGGGATCATGGGAACTTTTCCTTGCCTCAACTGTGTAAATTGTAAGTACAAGCTTCAAACATTCGATTACCCCCCACAAATATAAGATACAGAAATATTTAACGTGTTTATGCAACTGGGTGGTCTATATGTTAATCTGCCCCTGCAATTTGACCACCTATGACCTGAAAACTGGGCTGAATAAGCATAGGTACAAAATAAGATAGAAAAATACTGAGAAGGATTTGAGACTTATGATCTTCGACTGAGTGGTCCCACCTAAGATAGGAGGAGACAGACATTTAACAATTATGAAAGAAGAACTATATTGGATTTATAAATTAAATGCTCTTATGGTGCGTTTACACAGGCAGATTTATCTGACAGATTTTGGAAGCCAAAACCAGGAATGGAGTTGAAAAGAGGAGAAATCTGAGTCTTTTCTTTATGACCGGTTCCTTGTTTGTAGACCGGTTCCTTGTTTATAGTCCGTTCCTGGCTTTGGCTTCAAAAATCTGTCAGATAAATCTGCCTGTGTAAACGCACCATCATTAGCCCCTAATGGACTAAATGTGGAATATAAAATGAGCTACAAAACATTTAAGTGATTTGGTGTGTGTGTGTGTGTGTGTGGGGGGGGCTAAATAGTTGCACCTGCTTAACCTTGGGGATCTTGCTGTGAACCAGAATGAATTAGAAGAAGTATAATATTATCAGATGACCTTTGGATAATGTAATAAAGAATAAAGAATGATATTGATTTATGTTTATTTAACTTTATTTTTCTTTTATAATATATAATCTTTGACTACTGTGACATGGACAGCAAACTAACGAAGAATAGAGTTACTCATTACTTTTTTGTGCCCTTACCTTCTAATGTTTATCAGTGATGAAGTTGGTCCAAGTTCAGACAATGTGGCAAAGTCAACATGACTTTAAGCCTGGAGGGGCTAGAAAATGCAGGAGTGGTCACAAGAGGCCGTTCCCTTCCTTAGAGCTGTGGAACATGAGTGATGTCACTTGTGCCCCACAGAGTAGGGAGAGAGTTGACATGAGAAGACTACAGAACAGCAGGTAAGTATGGCTTTTTTTCCTTAGTTATAGAGGAGGAGACCTATGTGGGTGGGACTAACTCCTGGGAATGATGTTATCTATGGCGGTTGGGGTATGGGATGTGCTGGCTAACTGAAAAGGGGGTGCCTAATTTGGAGGTACATTCTACTCACAGTGGTGGTGTTTAACCCCTTAGTGACCGCTGTGCTGCCTTTTCACGGCGGCCACTAATGGGCTTTATTCCAATGCGTACGCCTTTCAACGGCGGACGCATCAGAATAAACTGCCGCCCGGCGGCAGTGTGGAGGATCGTCTGTCAGCATGACAGCTGACCCGCTCCTGTAACTGCACGGAGCAGAGGATTCTCCGCTCTGGGCAGTTTAACCCGTTAAATGCCGCTGTCAGAGCATGACAGTGGCATCTAACGGGTTCCGGTGTGTCCCAGACGGCGCTGCAGGTCCACTTACGTGGCCCCCGGTCATTAGGCCCCTGGGCTTACCATGGATAAGCCATCCTGCTGACAGGGGTGGCTGTGGCTATTGCCTGTCAGCAGGATGGTCCCATTATACAATACACTGCACTGCAGAAGCAGTGCAGTGTATTGTATTAGTGATGAAAGTGTTACACTAGTGTACAGTAATGTACACTAGTGTAAAAAAGTAAAAAAAGTGCACCAAACACAATCCCCCCAGCCCCCCCCCCATAATAAAAATGCATTACATTCCCTAAACCCAATAAAACATTACATAAAATAGATCAAAAACACAAATCCTATATATATTTGGTTTCGCTATGTCCGTAACGACCCAATCTATAAAATGATATCAATAATTATATCGCACGACACACGCTGTAAAAAAAATAAATAAAAAAAACAGTACCAGAATAGCTGTATTTTATCAATCTGCTTTAGAAAATACGTCATAAAACTCCTCTAATACCTGTGGGGTCAAAATGCTCACTGCACACCAAGATGTATTCTTTGAGGGGTGCACTTTCGAAAATGGGGTGACTTTTGGGGGGTTTCTCTTCTGCAGACACTACAGGGGCACTGCAAACGCACCTGGCGCTCAGAAAAATCTGCACTGCAAATGCTAATTGGCGCTCCTTCCCTTCTGAGGCCTGCTGTGTGCCTATACAGTGGTTTATGCCCACATTTGGGGTACTCTGGAGAACCTGTGTTACAGATTTTGGGATGCGCTTTCTCTCCCTTTCCTTGTGAAATTGAGAAATTTCAAACTAAACAAACATATTATTGAAAAAATTAAAGTTGTTCATTTTTACTGTCGAATTTTTAATACTTTCCTCTAATACCTGTGGGGTCAAAATGCTCACTGCACAC
Source organism: Dendropsophus ebraccatus (assembly GCF_027789765.1). NCBI lineage: Eukaryota > Metazoa > Chordata > Amphibia > Anura > Hylidae > Dendropsophus > Dendropsophus ebraccatus. The sequence continues at coordinate 45,564,676 of NC_091465.1, forward strand.
CAATATGTATTCTTTGAGGGGTGCACTTTCCAAAATGGGGTGACTTATAGGGGGTTCACTCTGCTGACACTACAGGGGCACTGCAAACGTACCTGGCGCTCAGAAACTTCTACAGCAAAATCTGAACTGAAAATGCTAATTGGCGCTCCCTTCCTTCTGAGCCCTCCTGTGTGCCCATACAGGGGTTTACGCCCACATATGGGGTACCTTTCTACTCGGAAGAACCTGTGTTACAGATTTTGGGGTGCCTTTTCTCTCCTGTTTCTTGTGAAATTGAGAAATTTCAAACTAAACAAACATATTATTGGAAAAATTCAAGTTTTTCATTTTTACTGTCTAATTTTGAATACTTTTCTCTAATACCTGTGGGGTCAAAATGCTCACCGCACACCAAGATGTATTCTTTGAGGGATTAACTTTCCAAAATGCGCTGACTTTTGGGGAGGTTAAACTTTGCTGGCGCTACAGGGGCACTGCAAACGCACCTGGCGCCTGAAAACTTGTACAGCAAAATCTGCACTGAAACCGCTAATTGGCGCTCTTTCCGTTCTGAGCCCCGCTGTGTGCCCATACAGTGGTTTACGCCCCCATATGGGGTACCAGTGTACTCAGGAGAACCTGCGTTAGAAATTTTGGGGTGCTTTTTCTCTCCTGTTGCTTGTAAAAATGAACGAACATATTTGAAAATTTCTATTTTCCATTTCTTTCTGGCCTAATTGTGAATACTTTACTCCAGCCCCTGTAGGGTTAAAATGCTCATTATACCCCTAGATTAATTCCTTAGGGTGTGTCGTTTCCAAAATGGGGTCATTTATGTGGGTTTCAAGTATACAAGGCTCCTAAACACACTTAAAAAAAAAACTGGTCCCTAAAAAGTTTAGTTTTGGAAATTTCATGAAAAATTAGTAATTTGCTGATACATTTCTAAGCCGCGTAACACCCAAGAAAAGTAAAATATGTTTATGAAATGAAGAATAAAGAGGACATATTGGTAATGTGACCTAGTAACTAATTTATGTGATACGACTTTATTTTTTTAGAAGCTGAGAATTTCAAAGTTTGTAAAGTGCAAATTTTTCATGATATTTTGATGTTTTTCACAAAAAACACAAAAGATAGTGACTAAATTTTGCCACTTTTATAAAGTACCATATGTTACAAAGAAACAATCTCAGAATTGCTAGCATATGCTAAAGCATATGCTAATGCGCTATAAGCGCATAAAGTGAGACAGGTCAGATTTTGAAAAATGAGCCTGGTCATTAAGGCCCAAATAGGTTTGGTCCCTAAGGGGTTAACCACCAGGAGGATTACCAGGGAGATTACTGCTGGGAAAGGGGGTGGCTGCATGGGGAATACATACCAGGGTGATTACCTTCATGAGATGGTGCTGAAGGGGATGCCTACATGGAGGATACTACCTTGGGGGGGGGGGGGGGGGGGGGGCTGATTGCCTGCACAAAGAGGTCTAAATGCTAGATAGATGCAGAGGGAAATAATTACTATATTGGGGCAAAGAGGGCCTTACTACTATATGGATGCACAGAGAAACTGAATTTCAATATGAAGGTACAGAGGGGCCTGACTACTATATGGGGGTGCACAGGGAGGGTCTATCTTCTATATGAAGGAACAAGGGAGGGATAATCTACTATGTTAGGGTATAGATGGTGACCTTTTTACTATATGAGAGCTAGAAATGAGCGAATTTGCCGAAGTTCGGTTCGGCATGAACCTGAACTATCGGTTTCTGATTCCAGCTGTCTGCAGCCTCTGTGAACAGGGTGGATACAGCCTTACGGACTGCCCGGAAAACTGGGATACAGACATTGGCATAGGCTGTATTCCAGTTTTCCAGGCGGTCCTTACACTGTATGCACCCTGTTCACGGAGGCTGCAGACAGCGGGAATTAGAAGCCGATAGTTCAGGTTCATACGAACCCGAACTTCGGCAAATTTGCTCATCTCTAATGACAGCATAGAGGGACCCTGCGAACTATATAAGGGCTAAAATTAGATCTAAATGGAGGCATAAATTGGCTGCTCTGATATACTATGTACACCATGATTATCGGGGCTGATTTCTCCTACATTTCTATGAATAAATAAAGTAATTATTCCATTTAGTTATGTTGCAGTAGTTTGGCTTTTTTGTATATAGGTTATTTAGTATAGTTGCTTTGAACTCCATGGGACTATTGTTATTACCCAACATTTGTACTATACATTTACTCTATTGGTACTGCGGGTATCCCCTTCGGGTGTTGCTAATTTGGTCATTGACCATCAGCTATGGTGTAGTCCTCATGCTGCCCAATAGATATTAGACAGACAGATATCAGATAAAGAGATAAAAGAATGGATGGATGGCTAATTAGAAAACAAAAACAGCGCCATAGCTTCCTCTATGTTGTTTGTGGTATTATAACTTGGTTCCATCCTCTTTTAGTGGAACTGAGCTGCACTACCACATCCAAGCTTTGGAGGAGAGTGGCGCTGTTTCTGGAAAAAAAAGGCAGCTATGTTTTTGCAATGCTGGATAACCCCTTTAATTTTTACATGGTTATATATGTGAAATATAGAAAGTCTTTTCCACTGTTCTCAGTCCCTGTTCAATATGAGTAATGTAGTAAAATATACACTTTATTACTGAGGTTTCCTATGGCTAACATATTCGGTTGGGGGCCCACTGAGACTCACTCGCCCCCCAGGGTAAGCCCCTAGCTACACCCCTGATTGGAGCTGATCCACAAGGACCAGTTGGGCCACAAATCCCTTTAAAGCAGGCCAAGCGCAGGTGAGTATAAACAAAGTCGTAAGCAGCTCCACTGTCACTAAGGAATGGAGCGGCTTACGACTTTGTTTCCACTCACCTGCACTTGGCCCGCTTTGACGGGATTTGTGGCCCAACTTGTCCTTGTGGATTGGCTCAAATACTGTTCTGTACTCCGGAGACTTACCGGTCACCCTGGAGAGCAGCTGTCAACCATTGATTTATAAGTGCAAGATAGATCTGTGCCTATTACAACTTTGTGTATACTGATTTATACCTTGTTGGATCTCTTTGTGCCCCTCTCCTCTTTTCTTGTGTATAAGTAAATATTTATAGCTGTTAGGCCTTAAGAGGTGGGCATTTGTGCAATCTATTTATTGAGTTTAATACTATATACTGTACTTTGTATGAGAATGGTGAGTCTTGCCACTCTGTGGGTAGATTATATCTATATCATGTTACCATTTTCCAGCCTACATATGATCACAATTTCACCTTTATCTTACTGTGTTGTATATTAAGAGAACAACACTGTGCAGAAAGAGATTATATTGTGAACACTGCTTCTAGTATCTAATATGTTTGTATTAGTTACCACTTTTTGAGTGGCATGGATTTTCCCCAATGACTATTGGTGCCTAATTTGAGCACCTGTTTTAAGTGGTCACAGCTGTTATCCTGTTTACACTTAAAGTGTCCCTGTGGTTATAACTTTCAAAGTCTAAATCAACAGTAGATATAAAGCAAGTTTGCAATTTACATTCATTATATTTTTTTTAGTTATCATGGAAAACACAGCACTTCCTGTTTTCTGGCTCTTTTTTTTCTCAAAAAACAGGAAACTGTCAGAAAACAGGGAGTCCTGTGTATCCCAGGCCATCTGAGCGCTCACAGAAAGAAGGCAGTCATGTGATTGATGGACTCATTGAGCTGTGACTCTCTGTACTGGCCGTAATTCCTGTGTTTAGTCTGTTTTTTTCAACCAGCACAAGTCAGAAAATCTGCCTTCAGGAGACTGGACCTGGATTTCTGTTAAAGCTACTCTGTACCCACAATCCTACCTCCCCAAACCACTTGTACCTTCGATTAGCTGCTTTTAATCCAAGATTTGTCCTGTGGTCCGTTTGGCAGGTGATGCAGTTATTTTCCTAAAAGACAACTTTTAAACTGGCAGCCCGTGCCCTTTGGCCGTGGCTTAGTTTGTGTATGCATTTGGCTAGCACAACCTCTCCGTCCCTCCTCCCCACCCTCTTCACCATTTTTCCTATTCTCTGCGGTGAAAACTACACAGCTGCTTAACAATCCAGCCTATGTGCCGCGCTAACACAGCTGACGAATAGGAGGAAATCTGCCTGGAGCATTACTAATGATGAGGAGGGCGGGGAGGAGAACAGAGAGGTTGTGCCAGCCTCATGCATACTCAATCTAGGCCACGGCCAAAGGGCACAGGGCTGCCAGTTTAAAAGTAGTTTTTTATTACATTAACTGCATCACCTGCTGAACGGACCCCAGGAAAGATCTTGGATTAAAAGCAGCTATCCGAAGGTACAAGCGGTTTGGGGGGGTCAGATTGTGGGTACAGAGTCGCTTTATTAACTTCAGCTTTGTTTTACAGTATAACAACAACAACAACAACAAAATAATAATGAATGTATACTGCAATCTATCACCTAGGGAGAAGGAGCTTCTAAAAGTTATCTTTCAAAGGGTGTTATCTAACGTAAGGTTGGCACTGGGAGGTATTGTAACAATTCATGAGTTTAGGCTCCTTCTTTTCAATCAGCACAAGACTTCGGGACACTGGACCTGAATTATAGATAAGTATAGCTTTGTTTTATAGCATGATAACTAAATAATAATAATAATAATAATAATAATAATAATAATAATAATAATAATAATAAATGTAAATTGCTTTATTTCACATATACTGTTGATTTAGATGAAGAAAATAATCACGAGTGACACTTTAAATCCCAAGCCACAAAGGACAATTCTCTTAAAGGGGTAGTGCGGCAGGGGGGCTTTTTTTCGATCTGGCCGGGGAGGAGGTGGCTGAGGGCAGCGACATCCACTCACCTCCTCGGTTCCAGACCAGGAAGCGGCCGGGCAGCAGGGACCGGAGCGCCGCGATACGGGACCCGTCGCTGTAACCGGGGAGGTAAGTGGACGTTGCTGCCCTCAGCCACCTCCTCCCTGGCCCGATCGAAAAAAAGCCCCCCCGCCGGAGTACCGCTTTAATAGTTTCCCAAATCCCTAAGGCCCATAAGATATTTAAGTACGCCCATTTGACCAGGGATGGACAACCAGAGCCAAACGGGTCAAGCTTAAAGTGTTACTGTCGTTATAACTTTCAAAATCTAAATCAACAGTAGATGTGATAAAGCAGGTTTGCAATATACATTCATTATTTTTTGTTGTTGTTATTATGCTGTAAAACAAAGCAAAAATCCCGGTCCAGTCTCCTGAAGGCAGCTTTTCTGACTTGTGCTGGTTGAAAAAAAGACTAAACACAGGAATTCCGGCCAGTACAGAGAGTCACAGCTCAATATGTCTGTCAATCACATGACTGTCTTTTCTCTGCCAGCGCTCAGATGGCCTGGGATACACAGGACTTCTTGTTTTCTGACTGTTTCCTGTTTTTTGGGAAAAAAAAAGACAAAAAAACCCAAGAAGTGCCGTGTTTTCCACGATAACTAAAAAAAAAAAAAAAATGAATGTAAATTTCAAACTTGCGTTATATCTTGTCTACTGTTGGTTTAGATTTTGAAAGTTATGACAGTGACACTTTAATATCACACATAGTGGCCCTGGACGTCCTAATTAGGGATAGTCCGAAACTGCCGAGGTTCGGGTTTGTATGAACCCGAACGCTCGGCATCAGATTCCCGCTGTCTGGCCGCTCCGTGGAGCGGGTAGATACAGCGGGAGGACCGCCTAGAAAACTGGGATGCAGCCTATGGCTATGGCTGTATCCCAGTTTTCAAGGCGGCCCTGCCACTATATCCACCCTCTCCATGGAGCGGCCAGACAGCAGGAATCATTACCGAGAGTTTGGGTTCTTACGAACCCGAACCGAACTCGGTTCGGACCATCCCTAGTCCTAATCCCAATATTTTCATTATTTATTTAAGAGAGCTATATTAACGATAGGGGGTGACAAACAGAACATTACAAAATCAAAACACGTTACATGAATGTAATAAATGTAATAAAAGCAGCAAAAATTCACAATGAAAGGCAGGTAGCTATAGAAAGCAAAAGAAACCCCAAAAAATTCTTCAAATATATTAATGCAAAAAAAACAAGGTCAGAGCATGTAGGACCCCTAATTAATGGCGACGGGGAATTAATAACTGGGGATCAGGAGAAAGCTGAGTTACTTAATGGGTTCTTCAGTTCTGTATATACAAAAGAGGATAGAGCTGTGGTGGGTGGGGCCAGTACTGAGGTGGGTGGGGCCAGTGCTGCTAACACATGTAATGTACTGAACTGGTTTACTATAGATATGGTCCAAGATAAATTAAACAAACTCAATGTAACCAAAGCTCCAGGGCCAGATGGATTGCACCCCAGAGTTCTTAGGGAACTCAGTTCTGTAATTTCACTACCCTTGTATGAAATATTCCGTGATTCTTTGCTTACTGGTATTGTGCCGAGGGACTGGCGTAAGGCAAATGTAATGCCGATCTTCAAAAAGGGCTCTCGAACTTCCCCAGGTAACTATAGACCCGTAAGCTTAACGTCCATTGTGGGAAAACTATTTGAGGGGCTTATAAGGGACTACATCCAGGAATATGTAGTGGCTAATAGTATTATAAGTGATAACCATCATGGTTTTACTAAGGACAGAAGCTGTCAAACCAACCTAATATGTTTCTATGAAGAGGTAAGTAGAAGCCTGGATGGTGGCGCGGCTGTGGATATTGTGTACCTGGATTTTGCAAAAGCGTTTGACACAGTTCCTCATGGACGTCTGATGGGTAAGTTAAAGTCTATCGGTTTGGAAAATTTAATGTGTAACTGGATTGAAAACTGGCTTAATAATCGTACCCAGAGAGTGGTGGTCAATGATTCCTACTCCGAATGGTCCCCGGTAATAAGTGGTGTACCCCAAGGGTCAGTACTGGGCCCTCTTCTGTTTAACTTGTTTATTAATGATATTGAGAATGGAATTAACAGCAATGTTTCTATCTTTGCAGATGACACCAAGCTTTGTAGTACAGTACAGTCTATGGAGGATGTGCAGATGTTACGGGATGACTTAGACACACTGAGTGTTTGGGCGTCCACTTGGCAAATGAGGTTCAATGTGGATAAATGTAAAGTTATGCACCTGGGTACTAATAACCCGCATGCATCATATGTCCTGGGGGGAGTTACTCTGGGAGAGTCACTGATAGAGAAGGATCTGGGTGTACTTGTAGATAATAGACTACAGAACAGTACACAATGTCAGTCAGCTGCTTCTAAGGCCAGCAGGATATTGTCATGCATTAAAACAGGCATGGACTCACGGGACAGGGATATAATATTACCGCTCTATAAAGCTTTGGTGCGGCCTCATCTGGAGTATGCCGTCCAGTTTTGGAACCCGATTCATAAAAAGGATGTTCTAGAGCTGGAGAGGGTACAAAGACGGGCAACTAAATGAGGGGAATGGAGCATCTTAGTTATGAGGAGAGATTAAAAGAATTACATTTGTTTAGTCTGGAGAAGAGACGTGTAAGAGGAAATATGATTAACTTATTTAAATATATAAATGGCCCCTACAAGAGATATGGGGAAAAGATGTTCCAGGTAAAACCCCCTCAAAGGACAAGGGGGCATTGCCTCCGCCTGGAGAAAAAAAGGTTCAATCTCCGGAGGCGACAAGCCTTCTTTACCATGAGAACTGTGAATCTGTGGAACAGTCTACCACAGGATCTGGTCACAGCAAAAACAGTAGAGGGCTTCAAAACAGGGCTAGACAAGTTCTTAGACCAAAATAATATAGATGCATATGTATAGAACCTATCACCCCTCCCCCTTCCCTGTATCCATCCCCTCCTTGGTTGAACTTGATGGACATGTGTCTTTTTTCAACCGTATTAACTATGTAACTATGTAACTATGAATAAAGTAAACGCCAGACTGGTAAATAGAAATAAAGGAACCTGCCCGCGAGGGTTTAGAATCTACAAGGTAAGAGAAGGGAGACAGAAGATAAAGGGCAGCCTTTCAAAGTGTGATGCAGAATTATTGTAGACCGTAGCCTAGTTTAAAGAGATGCATTTTTAGGTTGCTTTTGAAGGTCTTAATGGTACATGGAAACTGGATGTGTGGGGATGGCTTGAGAGTATGGGGGAGGCTTGGGCAAAATCTTGGAGATGGTTGTGTGAGGTACAAACAAGAGGGAGGACTTCTTCTAGGATAAGTTCTGCTTTGTCCATTTTGTAGTTTAAAAAATAGGAGGAGAAGAAGGAAGATATAACTGATAGACACTCTATGATCCTAGATAGCAGAGGGTTGACATCAGGGACAGAGAGGTAGATTTGAGTGTCATTTGGTACAGAGGTGGTACTTGAAGGCCTGGGATAATATAATGTGTCCCAAGCCAAACGTATAGAGAAAAAAAAGAGGCCCTAGGACAGAGCAGTGGGGGTGGAGAGGTGGGGAGGTGGTGTGGGAGTGGGAGATGCTAAAAGTGTGGTCGCAGAGGTAAGAGGAGATCCAGAGGAGGGTCACACTAACTTGACAAGACCATAGGTAGGGTTGCCTTAGAAGGGGTGGATAAGGACACAGACAACGAGCTATACTGTGGTCCAAGCAAGTTACCCTGCCTACTTGCCTCAACAGTCCTAGGTGACTGCAGACAACCTATGGAGACGGTCCCTACTTGCAATAAGGTGATTACATGAAACAAGAAAAATACAAACTTACATACAAGGGGCAGTCAACAGGCTGGGTTCAAACGAATTGGGCAGCATGTTACAAAAACAGGATCCAAAAAAATAATCAGGTAAAGGAGCTGAAGTCAGGGAAAGCCAGGTAACAACAGAGGAAGAGATATGGAGACGCGGATATCAGGGCACTTAATAGGACATCAGGGACCCGTAGAGATATAGCAGGGACCAGGGTCCATACTATATCTCTACGGGCCATAATGTTATTACTTCACTGGTTTTCTCACCTCTGGCCCAGGCCACAGTATACCCCTGGGGATATATTCTATACCAGGGGGTGTAAAACCGCCTAAGCCAGAATATATCAGGTCATGTTACCTTTTCACTGGTTTTCACACTTAGGGGGAGAATTATCAAACTGGTGTAGAATGGTCTTAGTTGCCCCTAGCAACAAAGAATCTGTGAGGAATGAAAGGTGGAATCTGATTGGTTGCTAGGGTTAACTAAGACAATTCTACTTTACACCATTTGATAAATCTCTCCCTGAATGTCTAAAAGTGCGCAGTGTTGAAAAGTGCGCAGATCTTTTTTTCTTTTATCATACTCGGATACATAGCTGCTTCCTTGTTGGGAAATACAGTACAGTGCTTACATGGAACTGACAATAGATGGCGCTGTCCCATCACTGCATCATCTGCACAATTTACGAGCTTTTTAGGAACTACGCAAATCTTTACGGTTCATCATTAAATCATCATTAAATGCAAGTGCCTTGATCAATTTTGCACAATTTATTGCACAATGTATGCCTAAGGCTGAGTTCACACAGTTTTTCGCATTCCATTTTTTTCATCCATTTCTTGCAAACAAAGAAAAACATAGCGAAAAACAGATCAAAACGCATCTTCTTTTAGTGTACACAAAAAACGCTGTCATCCACGTTTTTTGTGTACTCTAAAAAAGGATGCATTTTGATACGTTTTTTATTTTGGAAGTTAATGAAAAAACTGATCAAAACGGTGGCACACACACGCTTCCTGTGTGTGCCAGGAAGGCAAAAAACAAAGTGTGAACCCAGCCTAAAACAGCTCGGCTACAAAGCTACACTAGGGTGGGATTTTGCGCAAAAACATAAAATGTGCACATGCTAAACCTAATGAAAATACTAGGTAATAGAAAACCACACCCCCTCCCAGTGCAAACATTGAAAAAAGGTGCAGGCATTTGAAACTGATGTAAAATAGCCCAAAGCCGTTAAAGGACAACTCCGGCCAAAACTATTTTTTTTATATGTTATTACTTACGGAAAGTTAGACAAATTTCTAATGTACATTAATTATGGGAAATGCACATATAGGGCTATTTCCCTTAATTTAGTAGATCAGGGAGACTTCAGATTCTCTAAAAAGAGATGACGTCACGAACCGCGGGTGTAATTACAATGGATCGCCAGCAGGGGAGCACTATATATAGAAGTCAATGAGTACCATTGACTTCTATATATAGTGCGCCCCTGCTGGACACTCCATTGAAATTACAATGGATGTGCATGTACATGTAATACAATATACAGTGTTTTTGATTGAATACATTTATGGAATACTTTGGGGAGCAAGTGTCCTTGCTCCCCAAAGTATTTCATAAATGTAATCAATCAGTACATAACAGTAAGCACGCCGCCGTCGCCGCCGCCGCCGCCACCGAACCGCTGCTCTGGACTACGCTCAACTACTACTCTCATCAGAGAGAGTAGTAGCTGGGTTCTATTGCCGCTGCTGCTGATGGGCGCAGGGGAGTCGCTCATCACTCTGCAGTTATCATCCCCCTCCGCTCCCCCCTCCCCATCCGGCCAAACTTTACTCTATGTGATCGCTGAATCCCCGCCGGCGCCGCTCTCCGATCACACATACCGGCTCCCGATGCTTCCTGGTGTCCCCGGCCGGCGCAGGCGGGGATTCAGCGATCACATAGAGTAAAGTTTGGCCGGAGGAGGAGGAGGGGGGGGGGAGCGGAGGGGGATGATAGCTGCAGAGTGATGAGCGACTCCCCTGCGCCCATCAGCAGCAGCGGCGGCGGCAGCGGCGATAGAACCCAGCTACTACTCTCTCTAATGAGAGTTGTAGTTGAGCGTAGTCCAGAGCAGCGGTTTGGCGGGCGTTCGGTGGCAGCGGCAGCGGCGGCGGCGTGCTTACTGTTTTGTACTGATTGATTTCATTTATGGAATACTTTGGGGAGCAAGGACACTTGCTCCCCAAAGTATTCCATAAATGTATTCAATCAAAAACACTGTATCCTGTATTACATGTACATACACATCCATTGTAATTTCAATGGAGTGTCCAGCAGGGGCGCACTATATATAGAAGTCAATGGTACTCATTGACTTCTATATATAGTGTGCCCCTGCAGGCGATCCATTGTAATTACACCCCCGGTTCGTGACGTCATCTCTTTTTAGAGAATCTGAAGTCTCCCTGATTTACTAAATTAAGGGAAATAGCCCTATATGTGCATTTCCCATAATTAATGTACATTAGAAATTCGTCTAACTTTCCAGAAGTAATAACATATTAAAAAATAGTTTTGGCCGGACTTCTCCTTTAATAAGTCCTGCACAGATATTAATGAATTGCACAAAATCTCCTTATTAGCAAAAAAAAAAAAATTCATAAATTGTGCTTAACTTAGGGTGCGTTCACATGTACAGGATCCGCAGCAGATTTGATGGCCCAGAATTGATTTGCTTTGAAACTGCAGCTTCAAATCTGCGCCATCAAATCTGCTGCAGATCCTGTACGTGTGAACGCACCCTAATGGTGCATTTACACAGAGATTTATCTGACAGATCTTCAAAGCCAAAGCCAGGAACAGACTATAAACAGAGAACAAGTCATAAAGGAAAGACCAATATTTCTTCGCTTTTCAAATCCAATCCTGGCTTTAGCTTCAAAAATCTGTCAGATAAATCTGTCTGCGTAAACGCACCCTCAGGCTGCGTTCACACTACGTATATTTCAGTCAGTATATGTATATTTCAGTCAGCTGTTATATTGAAATAATGGCAATTATTTACTGTTATATGGCGGCCATCCACTCAATTTCAACATTGTGTGAACAGATCCTTTCTGTGTTTTTAATCCACTCCTGGTTTTGGTTGCAATACTGACTGAAATATACTGACTGAAATATACGTAGTGTGAACGCAGCCTCAGGGTGCGTTTACACAGACAGATTTATCTGACAGATTTTTTAAGCCAAAGCCAGGAATGGATCTGAAAAGAGGAGAAATCTCAGTCTTTCCTTTATGACCTGTTCTCTGTTTATAGTCTGTTCCTGATTTTGGCTTCAGAAATCTGTCTGTGTAAACGCACCATTATGCTATGTTCACACGGAGCGATAATTCGCCCGATCGTACGATTAACGATTTCTAAGTAACGATTTTTTTTTTAGATGGAACGATATATCGTACAGAAAATTTGTTTTGCGATTGCTTAAGCCTATCTTGCACATAGGTAAAATCGGTGAACGACTGTTTACACGGAACGATCTGCGAATTTTTTGTGAACGATCAACGACGATTTATTAACATGTTCTAAGATCAAAATGAACGATTTTTAGCTAATCGCTTGATCGTTCGTTGCGTTTACACAGAACAATTATCTCCCAATGCGATCGTTATCGCGAAAATTTGTCCGATAATCATTCCGTGTAAACGTAGCATAAGGGTCCGTTTACACAGAAAGATTATCTGCCAAAGATTTGAAGCCAAAACCCGGAACAGACTATAAACCGAGATCAGATCATAAAGGAAAGCCTGAAATTTTTCCTCTTTTCAAATCCATTACTGGTTTTGGCTTCAAATCTTTGGCAGATAATCTGTCAGATAATCTTTCTGTGTAAATGGACCCTAAGTGTGTTGTTTACACGTACAGGATCTGCAGCAGATTTGATGGTGTAGATTTAGGGTACAAACACACACACCGTATACGCAGCGTATTTACTGCTGCGATACGCAGCAAATACGCAGCAGATTAGATCTAAATAACTGAACACAGCATCAAATCTGCACCATCAAATCTGCTGCAGATCTGCTGCGTATCTGCTGCATATACGGTGTGTGTGTTTGTACCCTTAAAGCTGCAGATTCAAAGCAAATCAATTCTGGGCCATCAAATCTGCTGCAGATCTGCTGCAGTTTCAAATCTGCGCCATCAAATCTGCTGCAGATCCTGTTAATGTGAAAGCACCATTAGGGTGCGTTCACACCTACCGGATCCGCAGCTGATTTTCATGCTGCGAGTTTGCAGCGAAATCAGCTGCGGATCCTGTACTGTGAAGCTCAATGGGTCCCATACATGCTGCCTGCATGGGACCCGGCCCCTTTAACCCCTGCGCCACCGCCGCCCGCAGCTTACAGCCCCGGCCCCCTTAAACCACCGCACCGCCCAGCCCCTCCGCATGCCCCGGCCTCGAGCACACATCACACAGCCACGGGTCGAGCAGGTGATGTATGCTCGGGGCCGGGTCTGCGATCGGGCATGCGGGGGGGCCGGGGCTGTGATCGGGCGTGCGGGCGGTGCAGGGGTTAAAGGGGCCGGGTCCCATGCAGGCAGCGGATCTGCTGCGTGTATGGGACCCATTGAGCTTCACAGTACAGGATCCGCAGCTGATTTTGCTGCAAACTCGCAGCATGAAAATCAGCTGCGGATCCAGTAGGTGTGAACGCACCCTAAAGTATCTCCTTTTAGGTGTCCAAGCTATCTGTATCACCAATCTTTAACTTCAGTCGTGAACATTGTTTGGGGATTAGGCCTTATCACTATCACACAGTTAACATAAAGTGTTACACCAGCAAATGATGCTGTGTTTTTCCAACTGAACCCCATACATCAGGACGTAACTACAGCTGGTCTCTGGACTTGTATCGGCCACTGTTTGAGAGAATTGTTCTTTTTTGCTCATGTCTTCAACAAATTGCCCACCTGCTTGTATGCTTCCTCTCGAAACAAAAGTCACTCTCTGTGCAACAACAGCTGGAAATCCTGTATACCACAAGCCGTGCTAGGACTTAACAGCCAGCATAACACTCTGGCTGTAGTTACACTAGTTTAGCCCCTTTCTTTGGCTGGACATGGAGGTGGCACAGGAACAACAGGTGTGCTGTTAGCCACTCAAAGGACAGACGTTCATTAACGTTTATTTGCTAACCAGCCTGCACATGTTACTGACTGTCATGGTCCTTGACAAGGGGCTGGGGATTACTTTAACACAATGTTGCAGGCTTGTATTTTTTTTATTTTTATAGATAGCATATAGATCTAAAGTAACACTAAGGCTATGTTAAGTTTTTCAGTGTTTTGAGCCCACTCCTGGGTTTGACTAAAAATACTACATGTGAACCTATCCTTTGGCTATGTTCACACACTGTCATAATAATGTCTGTTTTTATTGGACAGATGTCATTTCATGGCAAACAATGGCCATCATTTTACATTGGGCGTTATTATATGAAAAATGGCTGTCATTAAAAAAAGAAAAAAGGTCCATTATTTGCCATGAAATTGCTGTCGTCCGAGAAAAATGGCCTTTATCTTTGACTAGTGGGAATGTTTGGTTTCAGACAAGTGTAATATTTAGCATCTGTATTATTACTGCAAGGCATGGCAACAATGCAGCTCTGTATTATACTTGTTTGAATCCAGGGTAGATTCACATGTACTTGATTCGCAAAATCCGTTGCGAATCCATGTACTGTAAAGTTGATAGGTCACATACCTGCAGCGGAATTTTCATTCCGCTGCCAGTATGTAACTCTTCCCCTTTAACCCCCCGCAGCCCGCGCCCAGAGCATACATAGCCTGCTCAGCACCGTGGCTGCATGTGAGGCTCCAGGCTCCCCTTGGTCCCCATCAGCCAATCAATGTACGGTAGCAAGCAGGTAATATATGCTCCGGGCTGGGGGCTGCGGACAGCGGGGGATTAAAGGGGCCGGATTATATATTCATAGCAGAATGGTAATTCCACTGCATATACTGTATGTAACCCCATAGGACTTCACACTACCAGGATTCACAGCGGATTTTGCTGCAAACTCACAGCGTGAAATCGGCTGCAAATCCGGTACGTGTGAAGCTACCCTAAAGCCAGGTTAACGTCTATATTATAAGGCTATGTTCACACATAGTATTTTGATCAGTCTTTTTGCAACTAAAACCAGGAGTGGAAGTGACTCTGCAAAAGTATAATGGAAAGATTTGTACAGCTTCCGTGTTTCAACCCCCTCCTGGTTTTGGTTAAAAAAAAGACTGACCAAAAGACTGATGGAAATACTATGAGTGGACATAGCATTGAAGTGAATGTCTGTTTGTCATCTATAGGCATCCAAACACGTGAACTGTTTGACCTCATAGACAGAGGTATATGACTCCATAGCTTACTACTTTAGCTACTAAGAATTTAGGAGCTTAAGGCTATGTTCTCAAAAAGACAAAAAGACTGTTTAGTCAGTCAGTGGCTAGGGCAGCACGGTGCTCCAGTCCCTGGTTGTCTGAGTAGCCAGTCCATCAGCCAGGTCAGGCCTTTCCCCCGAGTCGTGACATCATCACAACTTGGGGGAAAAATGCCTTCTGGGGGGATCCTGAGGCCGGTCCTGACGCCCACTGCGGGCACTGGGAGAGGTAAGTTCCTACTTATAATCAATTTCCCCCCTGCTGGCTGCCACATTTTAGAAATTGCTGAACTTCTCCTTTAACCTCTTAAGGACGGAGACAATTTTCGTTTTTGCTTTTGCATTTTTTCACCTAGAAACCCACATGAGCCCTTACTTTTTGCGTCACTACTTTGCAATTGCAGACTTAATTTTTGCATGAAATATGCTGCGCGGTGAAATTGAAAAAAAAAAAACGCATTCTTTTTCTTCATTTTTACGACGTTCGTCCTATGGAAAAACCAACATGTTATATATGTTCCTCAAGTCAGTACAATTAAAACGATATGCAACTTGCATAACTTTTATATTATTTGATGGCTTTAAAAAAAAATAAAACCTTTTGCAGGAAAAAAACGTTCCTTAAAATTGCTCTATTACCATGCTTATAACGCTTTTATCCTTTGGTCTATGGGGCTGATTGAGGTGTCATTTTTTGCCCCATGATGTGTCCTTTCTATCGGTACCTTGATTGCATATATGCGACTTTTTGATCGCTTTTCATTACAAATTTTCTTGATTTAATGCAAACGTAAATGCACAATTGTCGCACTTGGGCGGGTCTTTGCGCTTTCGCCGTTTACTGTGCAAGATCAGGAATGTGATAAAATTAATAGTTTGTGCGTTTACGCACACGGTGATACCAAACATATTTGTTTATTAATATTTATAAAATGGGAAAAATGGGGGTGATTCTGACTTGTATTAGGAGAGGGTTTTTTTTTTTTTTTTTTTAAGTAATAAAGGTTTTTATTTTTTTACTCAAACATTAATTAGAAGTACAACTACACTGATCTCGCATATCAGTGTAGCTATATAACACAGCACCGATCCATGAGATCGGTGCTCTATTGCTTTGGTCTGCTGCAGCCCAATGCAATAGAATACCAAGCCGGGATCAGCGTCATTCCGACGCTGAGGCCCGGACCGGTAAGACCAAGGGATCCCCCCACTAGACACCAGGAATGGGCTGCAAATAAGACTGTTAGATGCAGCTGTCAAGTTTGACAGCTGCATCTAATGGTCTTAATTAGCGGGAGCGGCTCGCTCCCGCTAATAGCCGTGGTCCCGTGCTGCAGATGGCAGACGGGATCGCGGCAGTTCAGAGCGGGGCGTGGCGCGGCCCCCCTCTAAACACCTCTTGCGGACGTATGCCGTACGAGTACGGCATATGTCCTTAACAGGTTAAAATATTGCATTATTGTATTTTGCTTTTTCCTATATGAACGCAGGGGGAGATTTATCCAACATGGTGTAAAGTGAAACTGGCTCAGTTGCAACCAATCAGATTCGACCTTTCATTTTCCAAAGAGTCTGTGAGGAATGAAGTGAGGAATGAAAGGTGGAATCTGAAAGGTGGTTGCTAGGGGCAACTGAGCCAGTTTCACTTTACACCATGTTTGATAAATCTCCCCCTATGTTCTCTGTTTGTGGCAAATACCCCATCTTCTCCTGTACGGAGTCTTAAGGCTATGTTCACACATCGTTGCCATAAGACCAAAACACCATTGTTAGTGATGTCCGTGCATCCCTTATTTTAAAAAGGAAGTTCATAAATTACCTCTCCACGCTCCCTGATGCTCTCATATCTACTTCCCCCTGTCCACAGCCTCCGGTGGAACTTCAGAGACGGTCTCTGAAGTGACAAGCCGCTCAGCCAATCACCGGTGGTAACAAGAAGTTAGGAAGACACTGGGAAGTGTGGGCAGATAATGTATGAACTTTAGCATTTTATTTACAGATAAGATGGCCATCATTTTTACATAGTGTGAACCTAGCCAATAGGTCTGTGAAAATATGTATTTGTGGGTCAATTCCCTGGCAATCCCTGAAGGTTCCAGGGGTTTTGGCAGGCTTCTGACATCAAAGGGTGCCTTTACATAGAAAGATTTACCTGGCAGATTTTTAAGCCAGAAAGAAAGCCAGAAATCTCAGTCTTTTTATAGTCTGTTTATAGTCTGTTTCTGCCTTTGGCTTCAAAAATCTGTCAGATAAATCTCACAGTGTAAAGGCACCCTAAGGGTGGGTTCACATTGAGGTATTCTGGTGGATAAACTCCGCGGAATTCCTCCGGCTGTACGCGCTCACGGACGTGCGCCTTTCCGCCGGCTCTATAGACACCATTCTATGGGCCAGCTGATTCCGCATTCCGCCGAAAGAATTGACATGTCATGTAAGACTGGGTCACCTGTCATAACACCAAGATTCATACTGTACGTAACACAAATTTGTTGCTAATTTGGTGTGATTTATAGGCCTTATGTCATACTAGAGAAAGTACCTGCCACTGCCTGGGTATAAAGTAGCATTCATTTTACCAGTGCTGTTTGAGAAATAAAAGTTGAGCTGTGATTGGCTGTTATGGGCAAATAAGACAGTTTTATTTTCAGGCTGTGGGGGAGATTTATCAAACATGGTGAAAAGTAGAATTGTCTTAGTTGCCCCTAGCTACTAATCAGATTCCACCTTTTTTTTTTTCAAATGATCTGTGAGGAATAAAAAGTGGAATCTGATTGGTTGCTAGGGGCAACTGAGCCAGTTTCACTTTACACCATGTTTGATAAATCTCCCCCATAGTCTTTAAGTAATGCAATTTCCACGTAGATACAATGAACAAGGTAGCACTCACCATCCGATGATATTTCATAGCTTTTATTTCATCATAAAAAGCAGGACAAACAAGGTGCGGACATAATCAAGGCAGACGCCAAACAGGCAAAGGTAACGCTTCTACGGACCTACAGAGGCCATTTAATACTTTACCAGTCCATGCTCCAGCGTGCTTCTGTGGCTCCCTGCTCCCTGATCTCAATCAGTGCAGTGCCAGCCACTGATTAAGATGTCAGAGAGCCAGGAGCCACAGAAGCACGTCGGAGCACGGATGGGTAAAGAATTAAACGGCCAGCGGTGGGTTAAAGTGTGCCTGTCATTATAACTTTCAAAATCAACAGTAGATGTGATATAAAGCAAGTTTGCAATATACATTCATTATTATTTTTTTTTTAGTTATCATGAAAAATAGACTATGCCTCAGTGTCACAATTTTGTTTAAAAAAAAAAAAAAGCTTTTGTGTATTAACCAGTAGATAGGAGTGATTTTTTTCATTAGTATCACAATAAATTCAGTTTGTCAGAGCAGGAATCTGTCCCAGTACATGTAACTTTAATTGCTAGGGGCTAGAAGGGGGTGTGTGTATGAGCATTGTATGAAAGAAGAGCCCTGCTGATGCAGCATTGCATGCCTGCTGCAGAGTTGTGGGGTGTCAAGTGTCAAAGCAGATGGCATTTTATCACACATGGAGGGGACAGTCAGAGAAAGGGGGCGGGCAAGAGGCCTTGCAGTACAGAGAGAACTTCTGTGTCTCATAGAGAGTGAGAAGGGAGATCCTTTAACGAATGACCACATCTAGCAAAGCTCCCCAAGCATATAGAATTTGGGGATCTCTCTGGACTCACTCCCTTCTCTTTTCATCATCTTTTCCTCCTTGCACCTTTGCTTCAGACAAGTAAACAAATCCCAAAAGGAGCCTTTGCAAAAAAAAAAAAAAAAAAAAGTCACCATCAAGAATAGCCAAACAATTGAAGCAACTCCTGACCACAGAGCAGCACTCAAGAGAAAAAGATCTTATGAAGGATTTGTGACGCCTGATCCAAAGAACTTTCAAGAACAATATTTATTCATCTTTTTTTTTTTTTTTTTAGAATATTATAATTAACATATTTATTTTTCATCTTTTAACATATTTATTTATTATTATTTTTCAACCTTGGAATTTTTTTTCCCCGTAAAGTTTGTTTTTTAAAGGGAGCAATTACGTCTGTCTCTATACCTTTCATTCAGTCCATTGGGACAACTGGGATTTCACCACCAAAAATGACCTTGCTGGCATCAGAGCGCTCTCTGCTTATCAGAAGCAAGTTCCGCTCAGGTAAGGTATTATTGTAAATGACAAGAAGCTTACCACCTGTACCATTGTACCAATAGAACTGCTGTCTCCTAGTAGTGTCATTCTGTAATCTCCATTTAAATCATATAATATGCAGTTGTATTATTTACATTTGTTATGACTTTTGATTATTACTTGATGCATATTGTTGCTTTGTATTACAATGCTGGCAATATGTACTTATTATCATTTCACAGTTTACTTGCAAGAATGCCTTGTAGAAAAAAAAATGGTTGATAAACGCTTTCACCTAAAGTATTAACCAGGTAGTAGTATGAAACTAGGAACTATTTGTAGTTTTTCCAGGATTTTTTTTAGCTAATAAAACACTGCAAAAAGGTATGAAAAAGGCCAAATGCATGTATAAATGTACAGTAAATAAGCCTCATTGTAAATACAGAACAATAATATAAGTGCATGTTATATGCTTAGTCCACTTCTATTCTCAAAGAGCTGTAATAGTTTCACAGAAGCAACAGTTGTTGTCTGAGCTGACATTGTACACTACAAATGATGCTTTGACAGCTGTTTGCTTATAGGAATTGTTCCTTTCCCCCTTAGCTGCAGTTGTCTTATAGACACATAGTGATGAGGTAGATGTCATGTCTCCCTTTCCAATCAATGTAGGCTAAATGTAACATCATCCTTAGGCCGTGCACTAGCAATCCTTACAGGATCCGCTCACTTAATTCCTTTTAGTTACTGTACGCTGAGTCCAGACATCATTGTTCGGTTTAGAGGCCCAGAAAATCTACATGGATGTTTAAAAAAAAAAAAAAAAAAGTTACCCGGATTCTACAAACTGAATCTGAAACCTGGAAAAGCGATTGGATGCTCTCTAGTGACTGTCAGAAAACTGATATGTCTTCCACTATGGATGGGCTCACACTAGTCTGATTACATCTGTGTTATGGCCTACATTTCTTTACATGTATTTATCATTTAAACCATAACTGAATGACTTTATTTCTGCACATATGCCTATTTGAACGTGATTACAATATCTTTAATAGGGTATGTTTACACAGACAGATTTATCTGACAGATTTTTGAAGCCAAAGGCAGGAATGCATTTGAAAAGAGAAGAAATCTCAGCCTTTCCTTTATGACCTGTTCCCTGATTATAGTTTGTTCCTGGCTTTGGCTTCAAAGTTCTGTCAGAGAAATCTTACTGTGTAAACGCACCATTAGTCTATGCAATTTGTCATAGTCATGGCCTTTTTGTTTTCGAGGGGCATAGAAAAAATCATTACTACAACTTTTAGTAAGGATAACTGTATTGCAGTAAGTACAAACTTCACAACCGCTCTCATTGTCTACTAGGCCCAGCCCAATGCTCTCAGCGTTGTCACAATTCAGACCCCCCTATTAAGAGTATACATCAGGCCTGTAGGGCAACTAAATCTCACTGTAGCTTTAGGCTATGTTCACACTACGTATATTTCAGGCAGTATTTGGTCCTCATAGCAACCAAAACCAGGAGTGGATTGAAAACACAGAAAGGCTATGATCACACAATGTTGAAACTGAGAAACAGCCGTTGTTTTAAAATAACAGCAAATATTTGCCATTATATGGCAGCCATCCACTCAATTTCAACATTGTGTGAACAGAGCCTTTCTGTGTTTTCAATCCACTCCTGGTTTTGGTTGCTATGAGGACCTGACATGAGGACCAAATACTGCCTGAAATATACGTAGTGTGAACATAGCCTAATAATGGCCCAAAAGGACAGAAAGCTGTGCTCTAATTGGTTGCAATAAGAAACAAGATGAGACTTAAAGGAGTGCTCCAGCGTGGGGGCACTTTTTTGGGGGGACCGGGGAGGAGGTGGCTGAAATAAAAGACGTCCACTTACCTCCCTGGTTCCAGCGGCGGGTCCTGCATCACGGCGCTCCGGTGCCCGATTCCCGGCCGCTTCCGGGTGTCTGACGCCGCCCGAGACGCTACGTCTGAGGGCCGCTCAGCCATTCAGTGAAGGAGGCGGGATCCGAGCGGACTTCAAACGGATCCCGCCTCCTTCACTGAGCTGCTGAGCAGCCCTGAGACGTAGCGTCTCGGGCGGCGCCAGACACCCGGAAGCGGCCGGGAACTGGGCACCGGAGCGCCGTGATGCGGGACCCGCCGCTGGAACCGGGGAGGTAAGTGGACGTCTTTTATTTCAGCCACCTCCTCCCCGGTCCCAAAAAAAAGTGCCCCCACGCTGGAGCACCCCTTTAATAACAGATTGCTTAGACTTTGAAAAATAAGGTTTGTAGTTCCAGCAAGAGAGAAAACACACAGTTTGATAAGGCAAAAAAAAAAAAGGTATGTCCTATTTGTTTTATGATCCAGGTTCTGGGCCAATGCATCAACCATGACATCTACAGTCGTGTGAATTGGCCCATAGTATTGGACAAGTTCTATAACAGGGGTAAGGAACCTTGTCTCTCCAGTTGTTGCAAAATGACAACTCCCATCAGGCCTAAAGCTTTGGCTGTCCAGTCAAGTTGGGAGTTGTAGTTTTGCAGCAGCTGGAGAGCCAAGGTTCCCTACCCCTGTTCTATTCTATTCTATTGTGGATCCACAACTGCAGACTGCAAATTACAGTTGTGTTTAAAGGGACTATAAATTTTATTATATTAGTCTCTGTTCATTTTTCCTTTAACTGATTCTTTCTTTGAAACACAGCGACATCAGCACAGCACAGTTACTTATTGGAGTTCTGTGTATATTAACTCCTAGTCAGTGCTGCAGGGGCTGGAACAGTACTTCCATTAAACCTTCCCCCCCAAAAAACCCAAACTACTGGACACCATATCTGCATCCTATGCTTTATGTTTTAAAGAGGTTTTCCAGGCAATATTAACTGATGGTGTATCCTAATGCTGCATTTACATGTAACGATTATCGTTCGAATGTTCGTGTAAACACAGCAAACGAGCGAGAAATCTCTTATTTTGATCTTTTAACATGTTCTTAAATAGTTGTTTGACGTTCGCTAAAAATTCGCAGATCGCTTTGTGTAAACAGTCTTTCAAAGATTCACCCTATGTGAAAGATGGGCTTAAGCAATCTTAAAACCGATCGCAATAACGATTTCTCTTAAGAATTTTCTAACGATTTTTCTAGCGATTTATTCGTCTAAACAGTGCCCATTATAAAAACCAAATCGTTGCTTCAAAATCATTAAACGATCTATTGGGCAAATTATCGTTTCGAGTAAACGCAGCAAAAGGATAAGCCATTGATTATTGATCAGTGAAGGAAAGCTGAGCTGTAATAATACAGGACCACCACTAAAACAGCTCCCTCCCTCAAGCCCTGTTTATTGTATGGTAATACTGAACAGCTGATCGGTGAGGGGCCAGGTGTTGGTACCCCACTGGTCAGCAGTTGATGGATAGGCCATCAATCAATTTTGCTCTAAACCCCCCCCCCCCTTTTTTTTTTTAATGTACACAAAAGTAAGGTCAGCAACATTTTTCATTTTTGTGTATGTGTTTTGATCCGTTTTTTTTAAATGGAAGTCAATGAAAAAATTGATCAAAACAGATGCACACAAATGCATCCGTTTTTCACATGTTTTTTTTTTTTGCAACAACGGATGAAAAAAAATGATTGCAAAAACGTAGTGTGGACCCAGCCTAACTGTGAGACGTGCATTCATGTTACCTGCTGCTCTGCAGTAAATCCCAGTATCCGCCTGTACACTTCACTGACCTTAGATGAAACCAGAGAGACCTGGAGCTTTTTGCATTTCTTGTAAATTCCTGTAGGAATTTTAGCTGTGCCTCTGCAGTAAGTCTGGCAAGCTGCCCTTCTGCAGGATGAGATTTCATCACCATGCTAAGTCTCTTCTAGCTGGAGGTGATGGTTCTCATTGTGGTTTACTAGGTAGTATAGAAGTCTTGGAAATGTGTTTAGAAATGTGTTTTCATGTGCTCTGCAGAAATCTCCTGTCCATGCACACAATTTATCATTAGGCTTTGATTCATCTTGGGCAATTTTTGCACACTTTTTTTGGCTAATACAGCTTGGCTAAAAAATTACTAGATTACTGCTATACACTTTTGCGCAATAACTAAAAAAAAAATCACAATATAGTAACTAACATGAAACCACACCTCCTCTGAGTAAAAAAAAAAAATTGCAACGCAAATTGCTTGAAATGAATGTAAAAATTAAAGTATAAATGTCTCAAAGTTTTACACTGTGTGCAAAAACACCAAATTGGCCAAAATGATAGCACAAAGACAATGTTAAAGGGAACCTGTCACCGGGCACGGGGGCACAGAGCTCGCCTGACCCCCCCGATGCAGCCGCCGGATACTTACCCTTTGCGACGAGTCCCGTTCCTGGAGCTGGTCTCGGGGCAAAGATATCAGCGCCCGAAGCCATGCGCGCACGCCTCTGAGATGAGTCTGACGCCCAGAGAGAGTGACTTCAGCCGTCATTCTCTATGGCCATCGGACCAATCTCGGCGGCGCGAGCGCACGGCTTTGGGCGCTGTCACCAGGGGGTCAGGCGGGCTCTGTGCCCGCGTTCCCAGTGACAGGTTCCCTTTAAGTTTGCCCTAAGGCTGCATGGAAAACATGGGTATAGCCAATAGACTGTTTACTAGGACTCCCTAAGGCCATGTTAATACACTGTATTTTTACAGAGTGTGCGATTACATTGTAGTGTATAGAACACGGGCTGTAATGTATACATGCTGTATACACTATGGCCGGTGTTCTATGCGGCTGCACAAAATAACTGACAGGTCTATTTTGTGCTGCCACTATTCAGTAAACAGTGGCTATACAGAACAGTCTGTTCCCACAATGTAAAGTACGGCTGCCGGACGTACTTTGCATTGTGCTCTATAGCTAATTGGACTGCGAGCAGGCATCGGCCGTTGTTTGACCCAGACAGTTCAAACAACCTCCGATGTTCACACTGCGTGTGAACTTGTCCTAAAGATGTATCCAACTTCTTCAGCCACCGGCAATCAAACTCTGCGCTCGAGGTTTGATCTCTCATTAGCACTGATGCCTTACAGCATTGTGGCACTAGGTTCCCATTCAACTAAGGGCAGCACCTACAAGTCTTCCCATGTAGGTTTTCTGTGGGTACATCCCAAAAGCATACTGGTAGGTTTGCTAACAATTGTAAATCCCACTGCGGACAGGCACATATGTGACTAACAGGAAATAAGAAGTACAAATAGCTAGACCTTACAGTACTTACAGAATTAAAAATCAATTGTTTAAATAAAAGCATCACCTGCAACTGTGCTACAAATGCTATGGGGTCCTATACAGAAAAAAACAAACAATTTTCATCACCCAACAACTGCTGCTGGGTAATCTTTCTGGATACTTAAAACCCATGTGATATTAAGATGATATTCTCCTAAAATCGAAATATCTCATTTGATCAATGAGATTAGGATGTCCAAATGTATTTGAATTCCCAGACTTTGTCAGCATTGCTGTCTGTCTGTTTGGAAATTTGATCCAGATCCAGACATTGAACTGCTGTTTGTGGGTGTCAAATCAAAAGTCTTAAAATCACCAGCTGGTACTAAAAACATTTGGATAGCCTTTAAAGCAAATTGTCCATGTAATCCAAATGGCATAAAATATAAAGCATAGAAGGTTATCGGTATGCAATGACTTACGCAGTTTTATCATGGAATCTGAATGATTGCGGTGAGAGGAAATTGTAGCACTCTAAGTTAGTGGACAAAGGTCTTTTTGGGTCACCAGTGTCTGTAATATTATTAACATAGCAGACTGTAAGCTACAGAGAATCTGACCTTAGCTGACCTTATAACTACATATTTATAGATTAATATTATTTTGAAGAGAAAAATAAAAAATTAAAACACAGGCAGCAGTGTAGGGCTATGTCCCCATTGGCGAAAATTGACAAATTATGTAAAGTGCTGCGGAATTAGTTGGCACTAGGGATGGTCCGAACCCACCGAGGTTCGGGTTCGGCTGAACCCGAACGCTCGGCATCGGATTACCGCTGTCTGCCCGTTCCGTGCAGCGGGCGGATACAGCGGCAGGACCGCCTGGAAAACTGGGATACAGTCTATGGCTATGGCTGTATCCCAGTTTTCCAGGCGTTCCTCCCGCTGGATCCGCCCGCTGCACGGAGCGGGCAGACAGCGGTAATCATTGCAGATGGTTCGGGTTCGTACGAACTCCATACGAACTCGGTTCAGACCATCCCTAGTTAGCACTATACAAATATAAGCATTAAAGCAAATGTACTATCAGATACATCGTTTTAAGTTTTTTCATATGCATAGACCGGCGCGGGGATGCCGGTTCCACGGTCCTTTCTTTGTACCACGGCCTGGTGCGCATGCTAGGTCTAGTCCTGGCCTAAAGCATTGGAGGCTGGTCTGCCGGCCCTCATTGTGACGAAACCCCTCCCTTTTTTGACAGGGCTCCATTGATTGTAATGGAGCCACGTCACAGAGGGGAAGGGGTTTCCTTATACTGGGGGCTGGTGGGCCCACCTCCAGTGCTTCATGCCAGGCCAGTGCTCAGGAACAGACTGGCGCCGTGCCCGGAAACCGTGCTGCGGTGCAAAAAAAGTCTGTGGCACCAGCATCCCTGCGCCGGTCTATTCTTTAAGCAATGTACCTGATGGTATTTTCACTTTAAAAGCATTACTGCGTGATAATATTTGCAGAGGGCAGCCGTCTCAGTAAATAGATGGCCTCTAGTAATGATTATGATCACTATTAGCGGCTGTCTATGTTACAAGATGGCCGCCCTTCGCCGTGGAAACATAGTCTAGTAGTAACAGTATTTTATTTGCATGAATTGAATCTTTTACAGATGGATCAGTTGTTATTTCTCAACAGTATGGCCTCCTTGCTCACCCAGTCTCACCCTGTGTACCTTTAATTATGGGGTTTCCTGAATGATCTACTGTGACTGACCTATTTCAGTGCCAGATCTGAAGGACAGCATATGTTGGCATGTTGTAGTCATTAAACCTTAAACATGGTGTAGGTATATATATATATATATATATATATATACCTACTTATTGTCACTCTGGGACTGAATCTAAATAAAGGCTTCGTCTCTGGGAAAGAACCGAGGTTGGATTGAATTTTTACCTGGCAGTGGTAAAGAAGATTCCACGTACACATTAGATCACAACACATGGTTTGTCGAATAGAGAGCTACTGCTTGAGTTGGACTTATCTCTAATAATTAGATTATAAAAAATACTGCATTTTGATCTGAACTGCAGCCTCAAAACCTCCTTAAAGGTGCTGTCGCACATCCTTTTTGTGTGGCGTTTTTCAGGCCTCCAAAAACGCCAGAAAAAGTGCCCATGCGTTTTTTCTTGCGTTTTTGAGTTTTTTGTGGTTTAGATGTGTTTTTGTGCTGAACTTTTTTTTCCCTCTGCCATCACATGACCTAGTTGCTGGACCACAAAAGGTGACAAAAATGCCAGAGGGAAAAAAACACCCCTGCCCCCCCCCAAAAAAAACACCATACACACAGTAATGGCATTTTTGAGACAACCAGAACAATCCCATTAAAGTCTCTGGAAGAAAAAAAAGGCCACAGTTTGGCCAAAAAAAAAAAAAAAAAAGTCACGCGTGCTGCGTTTTGGAAAAAATGCCAAAGACACTTAAAAAGTGCAAGAGAGGAGAGAAAAATGCCACACCAAAAAAACGCCAAGTATGTAAGGCAGATCATAATCTTCCACTACACTCTGTATACACTATGGCCATGGTTCTCCACGGCCACACAAAATAATTGACAGGTCTATTTTGTGCAACCGCTATTCATTGAATAGCAGCCGCACAGGACAGCCGGTTCTCACAAGGTAAGGTACAGCTCCGGGATGTACTTTACATTGTTCTCTATGGCTAATTGGAGTGCGTGAACACCCGAATGTCCCCGCATTTCAATTAAAATAAAATGATGTTCACCCGGCTTATACT